>NC_084821.1:25624318-26224318 GCF_958449725.1 Rosa rugosa | reverse complement strand
CCATAACACCTACAAAACATAAAAATAAAGTAAATGACTCAAATAGATGGAAAACTAGCTAAGAAAACATGAAGAAATTAATATAGAATCATGTACATTTATGAGCTTATCACATAACGAGTACGAACCAGAAGGGAATGCATGTCGTCCAGGTCCGTAGTGAGGCAGGCAAGTCGCCAGTCAGCCACCATGATCTGGTCACGGAGACTATCCAGAGAAACAGGAGGAGGAGCAGCAGAAGATGCACTAGAAGAAGATGGGCGAAGAGGAGGGCTCCGACTGCGTGCATGGTGCATGCCGGGATGGAGAATGCCGGCTCTAGCAGTGGCCTGACGGCCTTCCTCTGGAGGAGGTAGGCGGCGATGTCCACCAAGTCGAGTAGTTTGCTTTGTGCGAACCATGGTGAGAGAAACAGGTTTGTCAACGAACTTGCACACAGAGACAGACAAGAGTAAAATCCGAGAAAGACAGAAGAGGCTATATATATTGAACCAATAGGGTTAGAAAACCAAAGGACACACCGGATGGGATAGCGTCTCAAAGGGGAGAGGAATTATGACAATTTAGTTCTCCGAGATACACGCATGCAACTTACTTCTCCCCCTCAACTTAGGCTTAATCAATAAGGAATTTAAGTGCAACCAGATGGTAATCAAAGAAAGGAAACGAAGAGGCAAAAATATTTCCATAATCTGCAATAATATCACATGATCATTTCCTTTTCTAAGTATCAAGGCAATGAATGCATTTGTCATATCGAAGAGAGAAAATATAGCATAGTTTAAGCACAGAGAGCACAAATCACGTAGTGAAAGGAACATAGTTCAGAGTACGAGGCATGATGTATTCTATCAACAAAATGAATTGGTACTCATATTCAGACCTTAGGGAGTAAAACCTGTGATAAAAGTGAGTATAACCAGTATGTGGGGCTTAGAAACAGGTTTAGTGATAGAGAGAAGGAGTGAAGTAAGAGAACTAAACATGTGAACGAAGCTCATGATATCTCCTTAGAAGGAGTAGGAAACATTGTTCCCAAGCACGTATTTTATTTGAGTCATAGATCTCTTTTATGTAGTGACAATTAGAACTCATGTAACAAGACTCTTCTCAGCAACTCCCAGAACAGATGTTCTTAGGGTACTAAACATAACAAGGATGCTCCATGGAGAGAGTCTCGAGTAGTTGTCTGCATTATTTTATTTTACGTGCAAAGATCACTCACCAGCTCGTTTCTTGCAAACCTTAGAAAGTTCACCACAACTAAGGCCTGATTACTTTGAGAGATGGGATACAATTATCCGTTCTCGTTTCTTACAAATCCTAGAAAGTTCACCACAACTAGGACCTGATTATTTTGAGAAGAGGGAATGAGCCATTTGAGCATTTTAAGCAGTTTGTCTACTTCACCGAATCTCTCTTGACAGTAAATAAAGAGCATGCCACCACATAGGCTATAAGTGAAAGTTTATATGGGAATTAACTGAATAAGATACTGAACATGAGTACACAATTTTTGTCCAGAATAAGGCATGACAACAATGGACATAACTGAATATATGTACAAGTCACTAATGACAGTGGTCAAGGTACACTAAGATCATAAGTTTCTCCTTCAACAGTGGACAGACATTAGAGTGCCTTAAAACTTAGAACATATCCCCAGAGCATTTCTCAATTTCTCAAATCTAGCAGTGTCAAGAGGCTTAGTGAACAAATCAGCAAGTTGACTATCAGTGGGCACAAAACTTAGTTCAAGTATATTCTGTTCAACCAATTCTCGAATAAAGTGATATCTAAGATCAATGTGCTTTGTTCTAGAGTGTTGTACAGGATTTTTTGTGATGTTGATAGCACTTGTGTTATCACAGAAGATGGACAACTTACCTTGAGAGATGCCATAGTCATGAAGCATTTGCTTCATCCAAAGCATTTGCGTGCAGCAACTCCCAGCTGCAACATACTCAGCTTCGGCAGTAGAGAGGGAGATGCAGTTTTGTTTCTTGCTATGCCATGCAACCAGATTGTTGCCAATGAAAAAGCATCCCCCAGATGTGCTTTTTCTGTCCTTCAAGTTTCCTCCCCAATCAGCATCAGAATATCCTGCAATCTCTACATTAGTGTCAAAGGTATAGAAAAGACCACAGTGAATTGTACCAGCAACATATCGGATGATCCTTTTTACAGCTTCTAAGTGAGACTCTTTAGGTTGAGCTTGAAATCGAGCACACACTCCCACACTGTAAGAGATATCAGGACGACTGGCTGTGAGGTATAGCAAACTACCAATCATGCTTCTATAGATAGTGGAATCAACTGATTTGCCTTCCTTATCTTCACTCAACTTTGTGGTGGTGCTCATGAAATTGTTGACTATTTTCTTGGATTGAAGACCAAACTTCTTGACCAGGTTTTCAGCATATTTGGTTTGAGAAATGAACAAACCTATGTTAAGCTGTTTGACTTGTAGTCCAAGGAAAAATGTTAGTTCACTACACATACTCATTTCAAATTCACTTTCCATGATTAATTGAAATTCTCTGACTAGATTTCTAGATGTGGAACCAAAAACAATATCATCGACATACACTTGAGCAATAATAACATCATTGTTTTTGTGTTTCACAAATAAAGTCTTATCAATGGAACCTCTGGAATACCCCTTTTTCACAAGATAATTTGAAAGCCTTTCATACCAAGCATGAGGAGCCTGTTTCAGTCCATACAAAGCCTTCTTCAATGTGTACACATGGTCCAAGTGATGTGGATCTTGAAAACCTTGAGGTTGTTCCACATAAACTTCTTCGTGTAACACGCCATTGAGAAATGCAATTTTCACATCCATTTGATATAATTTGAATCTGAAATGACATGACACAGACAATAGTAATCTCACAGATTCCAACCGTGCAACAGGAGCAAAAGTTTCATCAAAATCAAGTCCCTCGACTTGTGAGTATCCCTGAGCCACTAGCCTAGCTTTATTTCTAATCACATTTCCTTTTTCATCACTTTTGTTTCGGAAGATCCATTTGGTTCCTATAATGTTGCAGTTACTAGGTCGAGGTACCAAGTACCACACATCATTCCTAGTAAATTGATTCAGCTCTTCCTGCATAGCACTAATCCAGTGATCATCTAACAATGCTTCCTTCACATTTTTTGGTTCAATTAAGGACACGAAACTGAAATGAGATATCACATTCATACTTATCAGATTTTCAGTGATAAAGCATAATACAGCATTTCCTTTACTTACCTCGTCCTGACTTACCTGAGCTGCAGCTTGCCTTCTTGTTATCGGTCCATCTGATATATCACCAATGATGTCCTGACTAGAGTGATCTTTATGTACCTGCTTGTATCCTCTTCTCAAGGTGGGAGCAGGTTCAAAGATGCCATCGATTGTTTCCTCTTCCTCAGCTTGAATATCCCTGCTTGTTGTTGTTGTGATTGAAGAGGATGATGTATCTGCACATGCTTCTTCCTGTTTCATACATTCATCATGAATAGAGACATTAATAGACTCCATAACAACACGGGTTCGTTTGTTATAGACTCTGTAGGCCCTACTATTCAAGGAATACCCCAGAAATACACCATCATCACTTCTAGCATCAAACTTCCCGAGATGCGCACTACTAGAATAAGTTAATCACACAACAGTCATCACACAACACATGAGTTTTTGCTGTTGTCTGAGTTAATCAGACGACAGATTTTTTAAACCAGTTGTTTCATCTCCACTCATCCAACACATCGTCATTTGTTAAATTTAAGCAATTTCAGACAACACTAACAAGAACATGTGTTGTCTGAATAATTAAAAAAAACAAACAGACAATTAATTTACATTTATTTTTTCCCACTCAAAAGACTCAAAATCAAAATCTTGTTCCCTCCATTAGCTAAAAAACTTAGGTCATTCTCCCACCCAAACCGCTCTCAGTGTCACTTACTCACCAAAATTGTGTTCCCTCCCTTAGCTAAAAAATTAGGTCATTCTCCCACCCAAATCGTCTCAGCCTCTCTCACTCACCATTGCTCTCAGCCTTGCTCTCACTCACCATCAACACCCCTCACCCTCAATCCCGTTCACCCTTTCACCCTCTTCGAGCCTCTCAGCCTCTATCTCCTCACTCTTGCTCTCACTCACACTCGATACACTCTCAGTGGGCTGTCTCCGTCGATTGAGACTCACCCTCGTTCTTCTTGGTTTAAATCTTCTGGGTTTCATTACTCATCTTTGTTCTTAAAGACTTCACCCTTCTATTTCTCTCCCTTCCAATTCAAGACCTTTTTTATTCTTCTTCACCTTTTCGCACCACTGTTGCTCTGAAACTTTGATGGGTTCTCTCTAATTCCAACTCTTCCGAGGTCTTTCTGGAGCTGCTGAGCTTTTTGACTTGAGGGGGCTCAAAGGTGATCAAACTCCGTCTCTTTTTGTTGTTGCAAGAGTCATGCTTTTCATATTAGATTTTGATTATTCAGTGGCTAATTTCAAGTTGATTACTTCAGCCTCCGATATAGCAGACCCACTCAGGCAAAGATTGAAGCACAGAGAGAAGACTGCGATTCACACAGATTTTAAGATGGTAAGTAAATCTATCTGCGCGTCTTTTTCTTTCAATTTTCTGATTATGCGATGAGTGACGACTATTTCGTTTGAAATTTCTGATTAGACGATGGCGGAGCTGAATCTGCTAACCACCTGCACTTGTTAATCCACAGAGGAGAGACTCTTCCTTCTTCCTCTCTCAACCCAATTGCGTCTTCTACGGCCAACTTGCTTCCAGAAATGAAGCCCCCAATTTGAGGTTATTTCTGGGATTTTGATCTAATTTTCTTCACAATTATATGCAATTCGATTGCCTTTTCCTTGCTATGTGCTTGTATGCATTATACTTGGATATCATGGATTACAGGTTTGTTTTTGGCAAGTAAAGCTTTGAGATTTCTGTATGTGGTGGGATTTGAGAATTGGAAGGTTTAGTGGTTGTGTTTTGGCTTTCTATCAATTTGATTGGCTGCATATATCTAAACATAGTCCAGATTAGTCAAGATATATATTACAATGACATTTGCAGTGTCCGTTCTGCACTTTCTTCTGTGCGTGTATGGAAGGGTGTGAACAACCGTTATGTATATATGTGACTTAGGTTTTCCTTCAACGATGATCCAGGTGGCATGAGCTGTTCATAATTGGAAAAGAATGGGTACAAAGTACTCTTATCATGCCTTATAAGACTACACTATTCATGTACTAATCAATAATGTATGGTCTTATTCTCTTAAACGAAAAGAATATTGACAAAATAGCAATTTATTTTGTGACTTCTACACTTTTACGAATTTATTTATTGTGAATTTGTATTATATATCAACTGGATTTAAAATAATACTTTTATAATGACCAAGGCATTGTTTCTGTGCTTTGCGAACTTGCCTATTTTTAATTTTCAAGGATTTGATAAAATGGTTCATCGGGGTTACTGTACTGTACTTTCATTGCTTCCATTACCTCTGCCCTAAGATATCCTAATCAGATTTCTTTACCTATGTTTGGGTTATTAGAAATCAAATTTATGGTCTGTGTTTCTAGTTGCCTTTTGAGAAAAGGGTTGCTGTTAAATGACAGAAGAGCTTTGGTTTATCTTTGGTTTTTCATGTGAATCAAATTGTTTGACATTGTTTACATAGATAGTGATTATAGCTTCCTGAATATGCAGAGAAGCTTGTGAAAGTGCTTTGAACGAGAAACATGATGATTTTCAGATGGAAGGGTTTGTGGATGAAGCTAGCACTACACATATGGAACAGTTAGAGGCTTTTGGAAGAGTGTTTGAGAAAGCTGCAGAAGCTGACACAGCAAGTTGGTGACTTATGTTGGTAACTTTACCATCGAATTGCTTCACTGGCATATAGTAAACCCTTTTGCATGCAACTGTTTTCCTTACAACATGTGGAGTTGTCTAGTTTTTAGAAGAACTTCTTGTCCCTCGTATTATACTTCTGTTTTGTTAATTAAATATGATTTCTGTAAAATATTAACTCTTTTCAGTCCTAGTAGTTCTTTCAGAAATCTAGTTGCGAATGAGGCGTCATTTGCGCCGAGGATTGTATGGTTTGTGTTTATGAGGTGTTTATTCTGTGGAGTCTGGACTACAAGTGATACTGATTTTTGAGTTTTTGTTGTTTTGTGTTTCTTTTAGAAGTTGCCGGGTGGATCTTCTTGGACATTGGATGTGTTCACTGAAGCATTTGTTGGAAAGTTGAAGTCATATCCTTTCATTTAGCTTATGGTATATTTTTTTTCTGTAACTTTTTCCTAGAATGATATAAAAATAAACTCCCCGGTTGAGTTGATTTTCTTAACACCTATGCTACATTTGCTGATAAGATTTTTGGCTTGAAAAGTATAGCTGCATATCGCAGCGGTCTGGAAATTAGTACACATGTCACTAGGAAAGATGTTGAGGAAGGTCTTTCTGAGGTCATACAGGGTGAGTACTGCATTTAGATGATGTTTTATCTTTGTTAACCGGAATGTATGCTAATTATTCTATCTCTGCAGCTGGAAAGCCTGTTCGCATATCAAATAAAAGTTTTATCGACTATATTTTCACTCGTAGTTTGGAGGTTGCTCTACTTTTTGACTTGCCAATGCAGATACATACAGGGTAATGGAGAGTATTGCAATTATCAAATTGGTTTTGCATTGTTGGAATGATTACTGCTAATATAATAGAAAAATCTGGATTTTTTTTTTTTTGTTTATTTGAAGGAATACTTCTCTTGTTAGCTGATTCACAGGCTATTGCAGAAATGAAATGTGAAGGAAATAGATTCACAGGCTTATCCATTTTTAGGAGTTGCGAACCAAATTTTATGATTCTAAGTACTAGTACTAATTCTACAACCTATTTTCAACTAGGATGCAAAAGTTTATAGGTGAGCTGTATGCTTCTGTGATTGTTCGAAGTTGTATGTTCTTTGGATATAATTGATTGACACTTTTGACCTGTAACTAGTTTTAGCGACAAAGATTTGGACTTGAGGCTATCCAATCCCCTTCATCTCCGGGCTGTGCTTGAGGCCAAGAGATTTTCTAAAAGTCGCATTGTTCTTTTACATGCATCCTACCCGTTTTCGAAGGAAGCATCATATCTAGCCTCTGTTTATCCCCAGGTGATATTTGCAGTTTCGTTGAATTAAAATAGTCTTTTGGGCATTGAATGTAAACTGGCAGGTCATTGAGGATGATAAGCGTTTTCACATACAGGTCTAACTCGACTTTGGCTTGGCTATACCCAAGCTCAGTGTCCAAGGGATGGTATCTTCACTAAAAGAACTTTTGGAGCTTGCTCCAATTAAGAAGGTAACAGTATATCTGGTTTTCAGTTGTTAGTTACTTTTCTTTCAAGAATGCATCTGGTTCTTCAATGCATATCTGAATGAAAATTTATTATACCTTACTATACTTGGTTTCTCAAGACTGAAATTTGCTCTCTCTTATTTCAAGGAAACAGTACAGAGAGTTAGAGAATTAGTTCAGTTTGGGGATTTCAGCTTCTTCAAAGTTTGTGGTTACGTTTTGGTTGGACATGAATAGCTAGTACTTTGAATTGATATGTAAGAAATAGCTAGTACTTTGAATTGATATGTAAGAAATACTTCATACAATTGGGTACCCTATGTGTAGTTTCGGTGTGTTTTGGCAATGTATGACAATGATGTGCTAGTAAATGACATTTGAACTAATTTGTATTTCATATTTGCCTATTTCCAGAAATCAGTTGTGCTTATTCAATTCAAACAACATATATAAGGCTATTAACTGTGGTAGTGCAATATCATCAGACAACACATAAATTTACGAACACATAATATCTATTGTCTGAGGAACATTCAGACAACAGTTTTAATAAAGGAGACATTGTGTGCAATTCCTTGCAACGACATAACCAAACTATCACTGATGTCTGAGTTTTATTCAAGACAACACATGCATCCAACACAATGTTATCTTAATGGAATTTCAGACAACATTATCATCCAACAACATGTTATCTTAAATGAACTTCAGACAACAGAAACAAAAATTACGTGTTGTCTGAGGTTCATTCAAGACAACAGATGCTTTCGGCACATTGTTATCTCATATGCTTTCGGCACATTGTTATCTCATATGCTTTCAGACAACAGTTACATCTCGCAATCTGTTATCTTAAATACATTTCAGACAACAGGGGAAAAAAGTATCTGTAGTCTGAGGTTCATTTCAGACAACAGCATTCACATATTTTTGTTGTTGGAGATTCATCAGACACAACACAACATTTAGAAAATAGTTGTCCTAAAATAATTTCACACAATACCAAAATAACAAGCAGTTGTCTAAGTCAACACGAATTAGATTTTGGGTAAATTCAGACAACAAATTTTTGCTTATACGTGTTGTGTGACTGAGCAACAGACAACTGTTTATCGACAGTTGTCTGAATGAGGTCAATCAGACATCAGACTACTAGACAACAGCAGGTTTTTCATTCAGACAACAGTCGTTCGACAGTTGTCTGATTAACTTTGTGGTATAGTGATGCTCTCTGTCTCGTAGAATGTAGCAAGGACTTCCGAAAACATGAAAATGTCCTACATTTGGCTTCTTTCCTTTCCATATCTCATATGCTGTCTGATCAGTACCTGCTCTCAAGAACACTCGATTAATTGTATAGCATGCAGTGCTTATAGCTTCAGCCCAAAAATTTGTGCTTAATCCTGCTGCATGTAGCATAACACGAGCCATGTCCAGCAGAACCCTATTTTTCCTTTCCACAACGCCGTTTTGCTGTGGCGTAATTGGAGCTGAGTACTCATGAGACACACCAAGCTCATCAAAATAGTTAGTAAAGGAAGAGTTTTTAAATTCTGTGCCATTATCTGATCTTACCCTGACTATGCTAGTGTCAAATGATTTATTTTCGATTATCAGTTTTTGACTTAGATTCTTAAAAGATTCAAATGTTTCAGCCTTGTCTTTTAAGAAATTTACCCAAGTATATCGTGAAAAATCATCCACAACAACTAGTATATAGCTCTTACCTCCAATGCTCTCAGATTGAGCAGGCCCCATCAGATCCATATGTAATAGTTACAGTACCTTTGTGGTCGTTGCTGAGTTTACCACCTTGTGAGGTGCCTTGGTTTGCTTTCCAATTTTACAATCACCACACATCTTGTCTGTTTTACCATTTAGATTAGGCAGACCCCTAACACATTGCTTGGAGGATAACTTCAACAAATCTTGATAGTTTACGTGTCCCATTCTTCTGTGCCATAGCTCAAATGTTTCCTTTGTGGATCTTACAGATAAACAGGACTGGAGTGTTTACTGTGCCCCGAGCTATGATACTTGCTTTTCTTCCATCTCCAAATGTGACTGAACCGGTCGTGCTTTCATCCTCAAATGAGGTAAACCAGGCTTTGTCTCCAGTCATGTGTCTGAAACAACCATTGTCTACATACCAGAAATCTCGTTGCTTGTCAGCCAAGGCAGTTAAGGCTACCATGCATGTGGCCTCTATATGAGTAGTTTGCTGATCTAAACTAGCAGCTGCCAACAAAGAATGATCGTCAGTTTCTTTAGTACGGGCTAAAAGACACTTACTTGTGATTTTCTTGGTCCAGACAGGCTTTCCCTTTCCGATTTGAAAGTCTTTCTGAGAGAACATATCAGTTAGTTTATTAAGAAGTTCCTTCTGTTCTCTAAGTTCACATTGTAAGGATTCAACAGTACATTTTTCTTGAGAAACTTGTGAGATTAACTCTCTCTCTTTACACCTAGGTCTAATATGACCTATCTTACCATAGTGATGACAAGTTGGAATAAAAGTTCTAGAGTTAGGATACCTGTTTTGACCAGTGGAAGATCCTTGGTCAACTTTTACCTGAGGAGTGTGTGTTGGCTGACCTTCCTTCATGTTTCTCAGTATTGAGACTTGATCATCATGTGCGACTTCCTCCTTTTTGACATGTGATCCAGATGCTCTTACAAACTTTGTGATTTTGGAATTTTCTCATGTGTATCCTAGCCCAAAGGTGTCATGTGGTGCTCTTCCTGCCCCAAGTAATTTTGTCATAGTGCTAGAGCTGACCTCAAACTTGGTGAATTTTTCTTGAGTCGATTTTAGCTCATCTTGTAGGGACTCATTTTTAGCCAATAACTCAAGGTTTAGAACTTGTTGTCCCCTCACGTCCAGTTCCAGCATTTTGATTTTGTTGAGATATTCAACCTTTTCAGCCTTCCAACTTGATGAGCCCTGATCACTTGACGAGATAGCCATTTCAGTTACAAGGTTGCTCATTTCCTGTTCCCATGTGGATTGTGAAGTTTCCAACAAGTGCTCCATTTTTTCTTTTTCTGTTCTTAGAAATTCAACTTCCTTTTCGAAGCTTAAGTTTCTTAGTAATGTGGCCTTTGAAGTTTTGTAGAGTTGTTTGCAGCGGATATTTGTTTCATCATCAGAAAATGCCTCGTCACTGTCAGAATCAAGTAGAAGTGACGATACAAGAGCCAACTTTTCCACTTCTTGAGACTCATCATCACTCCAAGTTGAGAGAAGAGACTTGTTGTTGTTGTTTCCATGCTTCCTATTTCCACAGTCAGTAGAGATATGGCCATAGCCACCACACTCATAGCATTTAGGTTTTCCAGAGTGAGTTCCCTTGAAGCTTCCTTTTCCACTCTTGCCATTGTAGTCACTACTGCTACTGCTTCCGCCATAGATGTTTTTCCTAGAAGCATTTGGATTTCTAGAGGAGTTCTTGCTTTTGAGAAATGTTTTGAATTCCTTTGTCAGTAGAGCAAGATCTAGTGTTTCTTCTTCTTCTTCAACTCCTTTTACTACCTTGAAGGCTACACCCTTATTCTTCTTCTCAGGTTTCAACCTCATCTCATAAGTTTTGAGATTGCCGATGAGCTCATCAAGTGGGTACTCATCAATATCAAATGAGTCCTCAATACTGGTGACTTTTGAATGAAATTTTTCTGGCAAGGCCCTGAGAATCTTTTTGACAATCTTATCTTCATCAAAAAGTGCTCCCAGACTACGACACTGACCGGAAATTTTAAGAATTCTACCATGGAAATCATCAATGGTTTCATCATCTCCCATAGTCATAGTTTCGAACTCACAAATCAGTGCTTGTAATTTCTGAGCACATACCTTTTTGTTTCCTTCATATGTAGTCTGTAGAAGATCACATGCCTGCTTGGCAGTATCGCAGTGACTGATCCTCAGTTTTTCCCGTTCAGATAGGGCTGTGAAAATGCTGTTCTTAGCCTTGAAATCTGCTTGCAGATCACGAACTTCTTCCTCAATCCAGTCCTTCCTTGGTTTGGGAGTGGTAGTGGAAGAGCTTTCTCCTTTTGCTTTTACCATAGGTATGGTCCAGCCATTTTCTACAATATTCCACACATGTTCATCTTCAGCATAGAGATATGATTTCATGTATATCTTCCACTGAGTATATTTTTCACATCCACCTTCGAACCATGGAGGACTATTTATAGATCCACCAGCTACTCTATCACGTGAATGTTCCATCTTTCCTAGGATCACTAGAAAGTTCTAGAACCCGCTTTGATGCCAAGTGAAAATACTCGATGGAACAAGTATTGATAAAATACTTTACTTCAATGAATTTATCTAAAGAAAATACGATTCACAACACGGAGATTTGCTAACGCAGTGTAAACTTCTCCACTGAGGAAACTTCACTGCGTGGCTTTTTACGTAGCCAACTCGAAAAATCAATCCAATATGAAACTTTAGAGTTTACAGAATACAAGTAGTGTTGTTCATAACAAACACTTTCATTTAGCAACAAATGCCAACTTGTTTTACAACTGTTCTAACTCCTAATACAACATCCTAGACAATCTATTTTCAACCTTCCTTGCTCTCAAATGAGTCACTGATCTTGAGAGTAAGTATGAAGGCTTATGCAATGGAATACATGAAACAAGTAAAGAGGTTTTTTTTTTTTTTTCAGAAACTGATTTGAACAAAATAAGTAGTTCAAGAGAGAACAATTTTATGCATAAAAAAAACCCACATCTTAACTTCAGTTTCGAAACCTTTTATAAGGGAGAAAACTCCCCCTCAATCAAATCTTGTCTTAATTATCAATTAAGATAAATATAGGAAGGTTTAAAACTGTTTTTGAATATGCAATCGAATCTTTCCTAACCAAGATCAATCAATATCTCAAATTGATATGCATGTTAAAACAACCTTTTTAATGCCGATGAGAATATTGAATCAATCTAACCGATATGCATATCAATTAAAAATCATGCAAAATGATATGGAATGAATACCATATTAAACTCAAGATCAGTGAATCAATTCTGCTTGATCTTCTCTTTATGTTCCGATTCTATGATCTTCCTCTTTGTTTCCTTGAGCCACCGGGAAGATAGGAGAATCATACTCCAAGTCTATCTGCATCTTTTGTTTTCCTTGTGACAATGGGAAATCATGCATTGAATGGTAATAGCCCAATATACTCACACACTTTTATGTTCGTTTTACAACAAAGACAAACCGATGTTTCTTGTATATTAAAAATCATAGCTACCTAAAATATTTGATGTCTTAATTAAGTTCAACTTCTGATGTCTCACACCACTTTAACTGGTGTTGTTTTGGCTAGTATGCGTAAGGCAAAAACAAAATCAATTTTTTAGTTTATTTGATGTCTATGAAGAATTCAACATCAGTTATAAATTTGTTAATTTGAGTTTCTGATAAGACCTTTACACTCACAAATTGAGTTTGAAACTGGCTTGGTCTAGTTGTTTTGTTGTCACTATTTAATAAGAGTTGTTCTGGAACAAAGATTACATGTCAATTGGTACTAAAAATTTATAAGCAAGTAAATATTCTTCATTGCCACCAAAAGTGCCCGAGAGTTTTGTGCTCTTCTCGATGTGTATCAACTGGTCTTTGGAGCAGTGGGGTAAGACCTTCTCCAGAAACTTGAAATCTAGGGATCCAACATCCCCAAGATCCTCTCGATGGTCTATTGCAATGGAAACCCAACGATCATCAAGACATATTAACTTTCCCTTCTCCATTAATTCTGATGATTATTTTGGGAGTGAAGTGAGTGAGGGCTAGCTCTAGTTTCCATTTCCACCTTTTATAGGAAAATGAGTTCGGCTTGCTTTCCTTTAATTTCCTTAAGGGATAAGGCTAATTTATCGGAATATGATAAATTTGCTCATAGGAGAGGCTTGTGTGCCAAGTAATTTAATTTGCTGTAAAAATGCGTACCTAAATAGGGCTTCTGCAAGTCATTTTACCATTATTAAAGCTTCCAAGAAAATGGTTAAAATGAAATATTTCCAACATTATTAAAGCTCACTGACCAAAATAAAGGGTTAATATAAGCCGAGTATGTAACTGAATTGGGTCTGCATTGAATTTCTGTATTCAAACAATCAAACTTTAAAGCAATGTAAAAGTCTGAACTTACTTCTGCTAGCAGCTACTCTGCTCCTATCCCCATACTAGGTGTTGTGTACTACCATCATCCACGTTAGTAATGAGGTCAGCGATTGGCAGTATCATGCCGCAAAAGAAAGGTCCTGTAAGATCTAACTCCAGCACTACTAGTAACATCTGTGAGAGGTCCTATTACAGTGGACCATGGAGGACTGTTAATGGAAGGGTTACTAATGTCGGTGGTGATGGATCCAGCCAGAAGTACTATGGGTATGGGAGAAGAGTTACTAATGGCCGTGGTATTGGCCAAAAGTACTATGGTCATGGCTCTGGCCGAAGGTACTATGGTAATGGAAGGTTTGCTAATGGGGGAGGGAGGAGAGGATCTGATATTCCTTATCATTATAAATATGAAGGAGCTCAATCAGAGCAGGTCGTTGTGTCTTGAAGTAGGATTATATGTTGTGAATGTTGTTCAATAGTTTGTTATCAATTATATTACTCCTGATTCTTTTTCTTTTCTTTTCTTTTTATTTTTTATTTTTATTTTATCTTGAGACACTTGACCAGTTGATGGTGTTTGTTGATCTTCAAAGTACATATTCCTATTGCCTGTTATAAGACAATCACCATCTAGGCAGCACTTGGAAAAAAATAGCCGCAACACCGTTCATTTCCTTATAGACCTAAGTTACACTCAAGAATGCAGCCTGCAAATGAAGACAAGATTAGAGAATATAGTTCAGGGGATGAAAGTTATCTACACCCTATTGTAGTAGATGCAAAATAGGACCTCAGAATCACTCTATAGAAAGATGGTCAATTCTGAGCTTCACTGCCATTAAGACCAAGCAATAGGCCCCAGGCTTCAGCTGCAAGCACATCCCCAGTAGCAATGCAGGAACCCATGCCTTCAATCCATACATCGAAGTAATCTTGGATTACATCACCACCTCCAGTTCTACCACTTCAAACAATCCTGGAACCATCAACATTAAGTTTATACCCACCAGCTCGAGCATATTTGACAACAGATCCTCGAGGGCAATCCCAGCCCTTCTCAAATGTAACAAGGACTCGTTATATTGTCTAGAAATGGGACAGAGAGCATTCGCAGTAAGTCTTCTCTCAATAGAAATGATAAAATTTGACCATCCACTTGAAAACTCATTCGCATAAGTAAAAACCAACTCAATCTCAATAGCAAAGGGCAGTATTGTAAGCAAAGATCAAATTCAGCTTATATAGCAAGTAAATATTCAACTCAATCTCAATAGCAAAGGGCAGTATTGTAAGCAAAGATCAAATTCAGGTAATATGACCAATAGCAAGTAAATATCAAATTCGGCTTTATAATAAGACCTTATGAATGATGCTTTCTAAATCTCTGATACACGAGATATGTACCGAAATCTCAAATACGTCAGCTTATAATATGACCAATAGCAAGTAAATATCAAATTCGGCTTATAATAAGACCATATGAATGATGCTTCTAAATCTCTGGTACACAACATGCATGCTTCTAAATCTCTGGCACACAACATGTGTATCGAGATCTTAAATACTGACTTATGTTCATCCCACCTTTTATTTCAAGAACCATGAAATATGATAGCTCTCTCCCCAACTGACCCAACTTCTTTCGCAATATCCCAACCGTCACTCATAGCAGCAAAACCAAAAAGTTAACTCCATTGAGTTTCAATTAAAACAAACAACAATTACTCCAAAATTATAAAAACAAAATTAAAAAAATTAAAATTTCACATTCATAGAGTCAAAAAACACTCATAATAATGTCACTAGTGCATATCTCTGATACAAAATTGCCTTATAAAAAAAAAATACAAAACAAGGGGATTATGATAACTCTGTTGACACCATCTCGCATTCTGCAGTCTATCAAACCGGAAATGAAACAACGCAGTTCTTTTCCAACAAAGCATAAGTCTACATTCTTTGCATGACATTCCTGCAATAAGAGGCTCGTCTTAATAACTCATAATCATGAATCATGATATGAAAACCAACACACTTAAAAGAACAGCAATTCATTCATCAATATTATGTCTCCATACTTTCCTCATGGTCAAGAAAGGACAGTTGAGGCTGGTAATGTCACATCCAATAACATTAAATATATTACAATCAGTTCAGATTCTGAGAGTGGAGCTATTTCAAGTAATTCAGATGCATTAGTATGAACATAGAATGACAACCTATTTAATAAATATATTGCTATAACTGCAGTGAAATACTTGCAGAGAGGGGTAAAGAACATCGCTCTAAAGGACTTTTTATTGGCAAAGTTATATATCAGTATTAATTAAGTAAAACAGAGGTTATGGTTAAATTTTCAAATTACACATAAATGCCCTTTCTTAATTAAACTCTAAAAATCTACAATTTCATATATGAAGGTTAAATTGGTCAGTGATTGCAACTTGAACTGGAGGTTCTGCTCTCAATGACAGGTAGATCCACTTCCTTACAATCTGAAAATGGAATATTACTACTGAAATAAAGAGATTAAAGAGAAATAAAAACCGAGGGAGCAGGGTAGTTATTTCTTTTTTTTTTTTTTTTTTATCTTTTACTTTTTCAAAAGATGTCGAACAGTATACTTTTTTTTCAAAGTCAAACAAAATACTTTATAATACAAAAATACAATTATATTACGAAAAATGTAATTGACACACAGTAATGCGATTTGTCATATGATGTACCTTACTTAGCGCCTTTGGGTCTTTCCATTGGAGCGTTTTCCAGAGAACAAATGCTTTGGTTTCAAATTGGGAATAACTCTATCTGCCTCCCCGCGTCTAGCATTCTTGTTTCTGTTCTTCACAGATTTCCGGGCCTTGTCTAGTGCTTTAGATTTTTGATCAGAGTCCTTAAAGCCATCACCAGGGACAACATCAGTAGGCGGCCTTGATCTTGACCTTGAACGAGGTCTAGACATCGAGCGCAGCTTCTTGTTGGGTGTATCCACATCCATATCCATGACACCACCACCTTCAGTATCACCCTTGTCAACTGATCTCTCTCTCTTTCGGCCCCTTGCAGAGACAGATCTGCTGCGGGCTCGGTCAATTGCCTTGCTAGGATCAATTCCCAATTCTGACAGCTGCCTCCCCATTCTCTTTGTTGTGAACTGCCTGTCCTTGTCAAATTTCCTAGGTACTGTAGGCCTACTCTCCGCGGTACTTTTCTTGATTCTATGTTGTTGAATCAGCAAGCTTTTCTTTTTCCTTATCTGAGCCAATGTCTTCTGCTCTTCTGGAGTCAACTCCAATCCACCCATCTCCACATCATCCTCCTCCTCTGCCTGCCTGATTCCTTCTTCTCGTTCTAACTCCTCAAGCCTATTCAAAATATCAGGATCAACAAAGTCAAATACATTGTGCCCATCAAGAATTTCAGGCATGATATCCTCTTTCCACTCATCATGAGCAAGGATATAATTCTTCTTCAAACTGGCAGAGTATACACCAGCACCACCATTTTCATTCTCCAAATCCTTTTCAGTAGTTCTCTTTTCCTTCTCTGCTGCTTGCTTAGCCTTGGCTTCTAAAACAGCCTGAGGTATACATGGAGGCCTTTCCTTTTGGTCACGTGGCTTTGGCATCGCAACATGAAAACGATTTAAACAATCATTTATCTTTTTAGATTTCATCTTCAACTCAACTCTCTGATTCAACAACCTCTCACAAGCTGCATTCTTTACAGAGATAACCCCCTCCTCAGTCAAAGTGCTCATGGTCAAGAGTACCCCATCATCATTCGTAGCCTCGCCTCCCTGACCAATCACAGTCTTCATAGCTTCAGCTTTCATCTCTGTGACCAACTTCATGTCTTCCTCAGATATGCCCTCCAATGGCTGCAAATCAGTCTTGTTGCAGACTATAATCAATGGTTTGTTCATGAACAGAGACTTAATGCTGTGAAAAAGAGCAGCTTGTTGGGCAATGGTATAACCACAAGACCCTGAGATGTCCAAGAAGAACAAAACAGCAGCTCTCAAATGTGCCAATGCAGTGATGCTGCACATCTCAATAATGTTACGGTCTTCAAATGGTCGGTCCAAAATCCCAGGTGTATCAATAACCTGGTACCTCAGGTACTTATAATCAGTATGCCCCACAAAGAGCGACTTGGTAGTAAAAGCATAGGGCTGGACATCAACATCTGCTCTGGTGATCTTGTTGATGAATGAACTCTTTCCGACATTGGGATAGCCGCAAATCAATATTGTCCGGGTGTTTGGGTCAATTGAAGGCAGCCTTGCCATGTGTTGCCTAATTTGTTCTAGATAAGCTAAACTAGGGCCAATCCTCTTTATGACCGTGCACATACGGCCAAGAGCAGCAACCTTGAGACTCTTGCATCGGTAAAGTGAATCACCATACTTCAATAACTTGACATAATCCTTAGCAATCTTGGAAATAAGGTTCCTTGCAGTGTTGATTTGACCCAGTGCGAGCTTGTAGTGGTCCTTGTTGTAGAGAACATGCAGAAGATCGCCATAGAAAGGGTGGATGTCGTCCAGCCTAGGAAATTCATCAATGATAGTAGAGAGCTTCTCATGAAAATTTGTTTGGGTGTATTTCACTTTGCGCATGTAGAACTGACGCAGGCGGTTAATTGCATAACCCTTGTGGACCACAGTTGGGGTCTGCCGCTGGGTGCGAGAAAGGATAATATCGATGAAGTCCTTCCCGCTGGGAACAACAGTCATCCTCTTGAAATTATATTGCACCATGTTTACTAAGTTTTCTGTTTAGACAAAACAGACTCAAGTCAAACACCAAACTTCGACCCGAAAACCAAATTAAACAACAAACATATTAAAACCATTCATAAAGAAAGAAAGTGAAACATATAATTGAGAAATGGTAATAATTATACCCAGACATCACCCACTGGAATCAACCAGATTTTGCAGTTCGAAAACAATATAAACAAATTTCTAGATATAAATCAACAAAGAAATAGGCTTTAACTACAGACTTGAATTTCTAGGGTCATACAGCTGAAGTTAACTAAGGAAATCAATCCGCAGTGTGATGATTTAATCTGAAAGCTGATAAAAGTGAAAGTAATTGAAAGAGGAAACATAAACACAAGCAGCAAACAAATTGAAATCTCAAGAGTGATTGAAGAAGAGGACTTACAGAAGATCGGGGCGGCGCGGGTCTGTGGCTCTCGTGGAGAGAGCTATTGGGAAACAGAAGAAAGAGGGTTTAGGGGAGAGTCGGCTATATATACATAAGGGGTTCACCGTTAGGGTTTTACTTTTTAGGGTTCGCCCTGCCACCTACCCATTCCGTACTTTTGGGTCGGCTAATCGGGTTTGGGTTACCCCGTTTTTAAATTATTATCGAATTAATAGAGTATATAGGGTTTATGGGTTATATATATTTTGGATATAAATGTCTATTTATTTACCTAAATTTGAGCTACACAACCCCACTTTTACTTAAGTAAAATTATACTCTCACCCCATTATCCATAAGATTACTCATTTTTTCCTAATACCCAATTAAGTTTTTTTTTATTTATTTTTTAGACTCTCTTGTCCTCTCTTCCTTTGTCACTTAGAAAGAGAAGTCATTGGAGACCTCGCCAGAGGTCAACGGATACTGGACACCGATCACGGATTGCTGGACTCAAGTCACTGGTTGCCGGAGGTCGCCATATATCCCAAAAGAGATTATCGGAGATCTCATAGGTCACCGGAGAGATTGCTAGAGATAATTATTGCCCCTTAGTAAAATTCAATAAAAGCTTTTTATTGCCCCCCTTTATTGGGGGGCAATTTTTTTATTGGGGGGAAAGGAGACGGATTAGTCTTAAATTAGACGAATAAAACTTTGATTGAGGAAGAAGATAAAAATATTACATCAATTCAAAATCTTTTATCGGAGGGCACTAAAAGTTTATTTGGTTTTATTGAGGACAATAAAAGTTTATTGGAGGGGGACTAATCTCTCTTAAATTAGATAAATAAAACTTTGATTGAAGATGAATATGAGGAAATTATATCAATTCAAAACATTTTATTGGGGGGCAATAAAAGTCAATAAAATTGTTTATTGCCTCCAAATAAAAATTTTGTTGCCTCCTGTAAAATAGTCTTAACTAAGGGCTGCGACCAAAATAGAATCTTAGGTCTACCCATTTGTATCTAATTCAGTTAAACTTCAGGTGCATTTTCAAGAAGTTAGGTTGGAAATTGTTTATCGAGAATGATTTCTAAAAAAAAAAAATGATTTGAGTACCCAGATCTTTTTCCTTCTTCGTCGATCAGAGTTGCAGTAGATAGCAAAAATCTTCTTGAAACTCTTTAATTTCTTTCTTTAATCATCCTTTCATAATTGGAAGCCTCTCAAGATCCCTGAGGTCTTTAATCCTCATAGCATTACAAATCAAATCAAATGAAGTAAGTGGGCACACAAAACTGTAACTTCGCTCTTAAATGGAGTAATTAGGCACACAAATCTTTTAGTGGAGTAAGTGGGCTCATGTTAAGCTAAATTTGGGCATTTAGTCAAGAGGAGCCCTTAAATTTTTTAAAATCCGAATATTGCCTTTTGGTTTAATAAACTTCGTAAATAAGTAATTTTATATATTTTTCTTTATTCTAAAAGAGTAACATTTCATTGATTGGAAAAAAAATGTTACATTTATTATTCCGGCCTAAATTTCATGTAAAACTATCCTTTTCATGAAAAATAGACTTGACTAAACAATGAGCAAGTCTATTGCACTCCCTAGGTTCAAAACAAACTCTAGTCTTGCAACCTCCTTACAATCAATCTAAATCTCTAGTGGCAGAATGTTTGAATACAGAGCAAAAATAATGTCCGCTCTCAGTGCCAAAAGCTCAGAAATTAAAGGAAAAAACTGATCCTGAATTGGAGTTGCCATAGCACCCATCAACTCGATCACCTTTGTCATTTCTAGTGACAGCTCCTAACCCTCTTCTTTTGCCATTCTTTTCAATTACTGCATCTGCATTAAGCTTATATCTACCACAAGTGGGAGGATACCAACTACATGTTCTATCAATCTTAGGCTGTATAACTCTGAAGTTTGCCTCTTTGAACTCTTTGGTTAGCCTCTAAGCTTGCAAAAAAGAATTGTGACTAGTCACCATAAGAATTGGTCAACAATTGTTATGATCATTCCACAGTTCCGAACAGAAGACTACAAAAAGTTTCAAATCATTTTGTGAGCATCTGCTTCCAATTTGTTCAAACCAACTAGTGAAATCACTATGGCCCTTACCAGTCTTCCTTCAACTTAAATTTTTCCACACAAGCTTGATTGCAGGGCAACTCCATAAAGCACGAAAGGTTGATTCTTCGTGAGCTCCACATTTGAAACAACAAGGTGTATAGCTAACTTTTCTTGAAAAAAATTGCTGCACAAGGAATAAGAATGTTCTAAATCACTCTCCAAATAAAAAAATTTATTTTGTTTAGGATGTCAAGCCCCCAAAAACTCTTTCTCTTCTCAGTCCTTGAACATTCTTCGCCACTATCAATTTTTTTCTTCTCTAGAGCCACTTCATAATTAGATCTTACTGAGTACTTGCCATTACTTTCATGAAACCATCAAAGTTGATCATGGAGAATTTTTTTTACTAAGAGGGATACCTGAGATAATGTCAGCTTCATCAGTGGCAAAGTTTGAGTAAAAAAGAGTCAAGTTCCACCCTCTACTAGGCAACATAATTTTTTTTTTTTTTTCAAAAAACAAGATTGTGTGGACTCCTAGGACTCCAAATTTTGAACAATGAAGGTCTAGGGATCCATTTATCTTCATAAGTTTTTGTTGTAGCTTCGTCACTAGTTCTATTTAAAAAACCAAATTCAACAAGTTCTCTTCCCCATAAAATCGAACGCCATATGAATGAAGGGATCTCCCAGTTCTTGCTTTCACAAAAGATTATTATGAAATAATTGAGCTTTTAGGACTTGACCAACCAAAGAATTAGGAAATTCAAGCAATCTCCATTATTATTTCCCAACCGTGGCTTGATTAAATAGTTGATCTCTTGGCTGTTATTCACGCTATACATGTTGCCAGTCTTCTCCAGTGGCAGTCTCTATTAAGTTGAATATGACTCGAAGTTGGTTATACACTTTGTTAGATCGATGTTGGTTTTGTAGTTACTCCGTGGGTTTGATACATTCGACTTGGAGGCACAATTGGACGGCAGAGTTGGCCGTGATTAGATCCTAGCCCGGTGTTCTATGGCAACAATGGTCGTGCGGTGTTGGCAGAAGGTAGAGGAAATTGAAAGAATGACACGAGATTTATAAACATATGGTCTAACTGGTAAGGGGGCAGTTAATTATAACCATACTCTCCTATTTATCTAATTTTTTTTTTTTGAGGTAGGGCCATAACGGCTGCCTTTAAGCCTTAACCATTAATGAACCCATAGAATACACTGGGGGGGGGGGGGGACATAGTACCGAAACCCCAAAATACAATAAGTCGTAAGAGAACGTTCTGAAATAATATCAGAAGTCTCAACTAATCGTGTGTATTCTAACACGCACCAATTAGCAAAGAGTGCACAACTTGCTACTCTATTTGCTTTACAATTTTGGCGACATACCGGAAAGATAAAGCTTACAAGGAGCCATAATACACTAATAATATCAACTTTCCCACTATGTTGCCACCGAAAAATAAATCCGGTGACACTTAGTTTCATCCTGCCACTAGGAGGCTGTGACCATTTGACGAAGTCAGAAACTCGCCACCATCCTAGGCCAGACACGGCACTCAAGGTGCACGAACCGGGACAGCGTCCACCTCACCCTACTAACTTAGAATAGGACATTATTAAGGGCATAAAGCCACCTAAAGCTAAAAGGAAAATAATAAGAATAAAAGCAAAAACATAAAAAATGGGCCTAGGAAGAAACTCTTGGCCCGGGAACCATGAGGCCTATTTATCTAATTTTAATTTGAGATGAAAAAAAAATTGTCAATGCTATTAGATAGGCTACAAAATTGGTTTAAGAGGCATTTAAGGTAGCAAACATATTTAAATAGATTATAAAATGCTAACCAAAATACCACAAGAGATGACAAAAGATTAGGCACACTTATTGGTGGATACTAGGAAGAAGAGGTAAATACATTAATTTGGTCACTTGAAGGTCTTAGTTTATGTACCCTCATTTAACTTCTACAATTTTGTATACATGGTTTTGAAGTTCTGAGTATTTCACTTGGGAAAAAATTTGTTGTAAAAAGATCTAACAAGATCAAGACCATAGGATCCAGTCGTAATTATGCTAGACAGATTCTTCTCTAAGGGTATGTGGTTGTTTTGTGTGCTTCTCTTTTATTGTTTGAATTTTAGTTTTTGGTGTTGCTAAATAAAGTGGCTTATGCTAGGCATGATTGGGATTTTTCTTTTGGATGAAATGATCAAAGACAATGCTGCTGTTTCGGTATTCAAGGCTCTATTAAATGCAAGTTTCAAGGATGTCTCCAGTGGTAAAAATCTCACAGGTATATATATACATATGGCATGTAATACATAGATAAAAAAAACAAATTCATGTTGATTTATCTTAAGCTTTAATTATTAGTGTTGTTCTATATATAGTTAGAATTGAGATCATCATTTAACAGAATAACAAAGAAAAAAGATATATTGAATATATACTAGCAATGAAGTGGATGTGTAATATTAAGGGCTCCATATAAGAGTGTTTCTAAAATTGATAAAAACGTTTTCGGACAATTAAAAAATGTTTTAGACAACATTTGGTACTTATATCTTACAATTGCAGCCCATCCGATAACTTTTTTTTTTTAGAATTCCAAACAGTAATCATGAGCATAAACAAAACACAGGAAGATAAAAGAACTATAAATCAAACCTCAATCCAGAAAACACAAGGTAACCAATTAAAGAGATACTGCATTAATAGAGCTATTTTGTGCTAGTTGACAATGCTGCTTGGATTGTTTTTGTAAAACTAGAAATTTCACCTAGTTTGTGTTCATCTTTTGCCTTACTTCCTCCACTCCGAATTGCACGAAATTTTAGCATGTTCTACCTTAACATGTTTACTTTGAGATTGAAAAATTTCAAGTCCATCTCTATACAAATGAATTTTAAATAAATTTCCAAAGGTAAGTTGAGCGTCACTGAAAGTGACAAAGAGAAGCTACCGGATGAGGTATTTGAACTCGATGATTTTTCAGACGAGCGCCCTAAATCCTCCAATGATCAAGAGAAGCTTCCGATCTTAAAATCGAACCAGAGAAGCCTCTGGTTACGGATACTGATTACGAGCTCGGTTTTATCCCCGCAGTTACTGATCTACTTCCTCTTTGTAGACCAACTGCAATCGCCCCAAAGGCCCCCCACCGCTGCTCCCCACAACGCCCCTCTCCTCTACCACCAACACGCGCCTCTACAATTTCACGTTCCTTCTTTAATCTCTTGATTCCTCGACCATTTCCTTTCCAAAGCTTTCTCAGAGCAATTAGGGAACGCACCTCTCCAAAATCAGGCCCATTCTTTAATCTCTCAATCCCTAGCCCATTTCCTTTCTGAATATTTCTTAGCAACTAGGGATGTGGTCCTTGGTGCTGCTATTAAGTCTTTGACGGCTGCTATTGAGATCATCATATTCGAGAAAAGGAAGTACTACTGGCTCATGCTAGCCTCGATGATTTTCCTCATTCTCTTGCTTTTCTGGCTCACTCTTCACACGTTTGCCTCTGTATTAGAATTGGTGGCTAGAGTGTGTAACTAGATACAACTTATTATTATTATGTACCTAATGTTTCTTAATCTTAAGGAACTAGGTGGCAAGGAAGTGGCGACGAGGGTCATCCTCACCATCTTTGGCAAGTTTGCAATGAGGACAACCAATCGCTCAATTCAACTAAAGGTGGTCCTATTTTTGGAGATAAAAATGTCCACGTTCTCCTAAGTGAAGTATGGTAAGTATATAAATGTGATAAATGATAAATAAATGTATGTATATGTTTATAATCAGTACGTTTTGTGCATGATAGACCATGATGACTGAAAACTCAAGTATTTCAGCATCTAATCTCATTAAAAAAAAAAAAAATTCCGTTCATCGTATTACGCTCAAAACTGAACGCTGCTTCAAAGTACAAAGACATAAGCATCGAGAAACGCTAGACCCTATTATCCTCAAGCTCTAGCTCATATTCACAGGCACTTGATTGCTAGAAAAGACTAGAGATCATGTTTACGTTGGAAGGAGCTTGAAAGAGTTGTTGGAAGGCATATGCAATCTTGAGAATGCAGATAATTTAAAGTACCAATGATCAGAGTGAACTAAGAAATGTGTCTGCTAAGGCATTTTTAGAAAATTTCAAGCGCCTGATTTGCAAAGTAGCACTCATTATAGGAGACACATGTTTTGTTAGGTGTAGGCTAATGTTTTAAAATTAACAATAGCTAAATAATGATTTTTTTTTTTTTTTTTTTTTAAAAAAACCCCACCCCATTCCCACCCTTGATGGGGCTCGAACTCCTGACCTCTTATATATGAGACCAAAGCCTTACCACCCCACCAAACACACACACCCAGCTAAATAATGATTAGGAGTGGCATGTCATTTTAACATCTGAAAAAATATCTTATCAAAATTTGACTTTGTGGAGCATGTTCTTCGAGATCATCTATATAGTAATGTTAGTTGTCGACACAAATTTGTTCATCCATAATCTTTCTTTTATGTGAGATGCGAATAAGAAAATTTTCAACTGCCTTAATGTGTAAACATCATTAACCCTTACTGTGAGCCAAAAATAACACTAAATGATCATTCTTACAACCCTCATCAACCTAAAAACTTTTTATTTATCGACCTAAACGTTTTTCACTTGAGAAAAGCATTGTTGTAAAAAGACCTAACAAAATCAAGATCCTAAGATCCGATAGTATTATACGAGACAGATTCATCTCGAAGGGTATGTAGTTCTTTTTGTGTGCTTTTTTATTGTTTGATTTTTTGTTTTGCAAAGGAAAAAGAAAGCGGCTTATACTAAGCATGTTTGAGATTTTTTTTATTTTTTATTTTTTGGGATGAAATGTCCAAAGACAATGCTATTGATTCAATATTATTTTTGGAGATAAAAATGTCCACGCTCTCCTAAGTGAAATATGGTAAGTATATAAATGTGATAAACGAGAAATAAATGTATGTATATGTTTATAATCAGTATGTTTTGTGCATGACAGAGCATGATGGCTGAAAAACTCAAGTATTTCAGCATCTATTCTCATTACAAAAAAAAAAAAAAATCTGCTCCGTTCATCGTATTACGCTCAAAACTGAACAAGCTACTTCAAAAGTGTACAAGGACATAAGCATCGGGAAACGCTAGACCCTATTATCCTCAAGCTCTAGCTCATATTCACAAGCACTTGATTGCTTGTGTTAGAGAAAAGACTAGAGATCATATTTACGTTGGAAGGAGCTCGAAAGAGTTGTTGGAAGACATATGCAATCTTGAGAATGCAGATAATTTAAAGTACCAATGATCAAAGTGAACTAAGAAACATGTCTGCTAAGACATTTTTAGAAAATTTCAAGCGCTTGATTTACAAAGTACCACTCATTATAGGAGGCACATGTTTTGTTAGGTGTAGGCTAATGTTTTAGAATTAGCAATAGCTAAATAATGATTAGGAGTGGCATGTCATTTTAACATCTGAAAAAATATCTTATCAAAATTTGACTTTGTGGAGCATATTCTTCGAGATCATCTATATAGTACGTAATGTTAGTTGTCGACACAAATTTGTTCATCCATAATCTTTCTTTTATGTGAGATGCGAATAAGAAAATTTTCAACCGTCTTAATGTGTAAACATCATTAACCCTTAGTGTGAGCCAAAAATAAGACTAAATGATCATTCTTACAACCCTCATCCACCTAAAAACTTTTCATTTATCAACCTAAACGTTTTTCACTTGAGAAAAGCATTGTTGTAAAAAAGCATTGTTTTAAAAAGACCTAACAAAATCAAGATCATAAGATCAGATTCATCTCAAAGGGTATGTGGTTCTTTTTGTGTGCTTTTTTATTGCTTGATTTTTGTTTTGCAAAAGAAAAAGAAAGCGGCTTATACTAAGCATGTTTGAGATTTTTTTTTATTTTTTTTATTTTGGGATGAAATGTTCAAAGACTATTGATTCAATATTCAAGGCTCTATTAAATGCAAGTTTCAAGAATGTCTTCGGTGGTGAAAATCTCATTGGTATATAGATAAAGAAGACATGTAATACTTAGATAAGGAAACAAATTCATGTTAATTTATCTTCCGTTCTAATTATTAGTGTTGTTGTATGGATATAATTGAGATCATAATTTAATATAATAACAGAGGAAAAAAAGAAATTGAATATAGACTAGCAATGAAATGGATATGTAATATTAAGGGCTCCATATAAGAGTGTTTTCTAAAATTGACAAAACTATTTTCAGACAATTAAAAATGTTTTTGACAATATTTGGCACGTATGTCTTACAATTACAGCTCATCCAGTAACTTAATATAATTGCTGTTAAAAAAAAAATTAATATGAAGACAACTTTTATTAAACACTTTCTTTTTTTAACTTTTTATTTTCATATTTTGTTAGTGACATACGTGCATAAACATTGATAGGGAGCAGATCCTCTCTTGACCTTCTTGTTCACCTGAGCTTCCTAACCTTTTGATCACAAACCGCCACGTGTCCAAAAACACATCCAATGGCTCTTATCGTTTATTGTACTCATTCTAATCTTTTGCACCTTAATCCTACGGCTAAAATAGAACCAAAACACTATCCTTACTATTCTGCCTTCTGATGCAACCAAAGAAAAAGAAGCAGCTTAATCTTATTGTTCCTTATCTTAACTTACCTTCCTCTGTTTAAGCTTCTTGCCATGAACCAAGTTTGCAATAAACAACGATGTGCTTTCATGGCTGAACATCATTGTTGAAAAGCCAATGAGCTTGAAATTGTCCGATGAGTTCTTGATGAAAATTACATCAAAAGCTAATGGTAGGCTGAAAACTTTGGCTCTAATGATCTCTTTCTCTCTCTTTCTCACATCCATCTCAATCTTATTTTTCCAGGTCTTTGCCAAAAGTGCTTCATTCTCCTTTCCTGACTTCACTGCCTCTCCTCTCTTCTCTCTCTCTGCTCTCAGAATGGTTTGTCATATTTTAAGGTTCAGCAATCTTTCATGTTTAATTTGGGATTGAGATTCATAATTTAGGGCTGGGTATTCCATTAATTCTCTCAGATTGGCAGAATCAGCCACACCCATCAGTCAATTTGGTCTTAATTCAATAATTGAATGATCAATAAAGAAGAAAAATAAGAAACAGATCAACTTGATTTGTCATGTTGTTGGGTTGAGAAGAATTTAATGACTTGGATGGATTATGGAGAAGAATGAGAAAGAAATGGGTCATAAGGAGAGAAATGGGTCAACATGATAGATCGGCAGAGAATGAGAGAGAAAGGAAAAGAAAAGGAGAGGGGGTAGAGAGGAAAAGAATAACAGATCGGAGAGAAAGACAAAACTTAAAATGATAGAAACATCTTTAAAGAGATGAAAACAATTTTTGATGTGTTGTAGACCATTAGATCAGATATTGCCATGTGTCTTAATCTCCTGAAAAGTTTAGGCAGCTCGGTAAATAAAATGCTCAGGAGAGGATCCTTTTCCACATTGTTAAACATATTATTTTTTAGATGTTTATAACACAACTTATGACCCAATAAACGTTGTGAAAAAAAAAAAACTCTGCTGTTGCTCAATTCAACTAAATGTTGTCATATTTTTGAGATAAAAATGTCCACGATATTTTAAGTGAAGTACGGTAAGTATATAAATGTGATAAATGAGAAATAAATGTATGTATATGTTTATGTTCAGTATGTTTTGTGCATGACAGACCAGGATGACTGAAAAGCTCAAGTATTTCGGCATCTTATCTCATTACAAAGCTCAAGTATTTTGGCTTAAGAGTTTCTTTTTTGTTCATCGTATTGCGCTTAAAATTGAACAAGCCGCTACAAAAGCATACAAGGACAAAAGCATCAGAAATGTTAGACCTCATTTGAAAATGCAAGAATGATCACTCTCATGTACCTCCATTCTCCTCTCCACTCAGAATTCCTGCTATTATTTTTGTTAGCTAAAAGATGACTCAATTTGGCTATAGCTTTCCTCATTCAATGTCTTCCCAGTCAGCCCAAGCTGAACATATATGTGCCCATTGTTCCCTACACTCAGAATTCCGCCATAACAACTTGTACTCTACCACTACGTTGCTCCAGTAAATCATATCTCCTTGACTCCAACAATTAGCTCTAGACATACTTTTTGATAGGTTCAGCTGTAAAAAAAATTTCAATAAGACTGTCCACTGAGACGAGTTGACAGAGTTGATCAACAATGGTAAACATTATAGTGAGCTTGTTGATCCTACAATAAACATGTCATAGTTCAGATTCTTCCTAATGTGAGCCTAAGATCTGGATACTCGTTACAACTTGCCCAAGCTTTTTCATGTCAGTTTCGGTATCCAATGGCTTCACATCCAACAAAATTGATGACTTGACTGCCTCCTTAGCACCATCACTAGACTTCTTCTCCTCTCCATGAGTAATCTCAGAATCCTCAATGGTGACTTGTCCACAAAGTAGGCTAGAAATGTGGTTGTACCCCTATGATGCGTTCATGCATTCCTCAGGTGTAGGTTGCTTTAAAATAGCTGGCATAAACAGTGAGATCATCCTTTGAAACTTGATATGTCACGCCCCTGATTTTAAATACAATTAAAATCGATATATAACCTCATAATTACATATGCGTGATCGTTCAGCCATCAATACAAAATACCTGAAAACTTTTTCCCTTTCAACTACATACATATTGATGCCCTGAACCCACAAAGTTAATATACACTCACTCCACAGAGTTATATATTACACAAGCTTACAAATTAAATTGTCAACAACAAAA
Source organism: Rosa rugosa (assembly GCF_958449725.1). Lineage (NCBI taxonomy): Eukaryota > Viridiplantae > Streptophyta > Magnoliopsida > Rosales > Rosaceae > Rosa > Rosa rugosa. The sequence goes on along the minus strand of NC_084821.1, from coordinate 26,194,747 downwards.
TAAAACGTAATGCTCCTCAGAGCTCACTACAACGAAAGTCTTTATAACGGTAAAGTCACAAAATTGACTTCTTACCGTAATGCTACCAGCACGCCACCTCAGGTTCAGCCACGATTTCCCTGACCTGCAGGATTAACCCCTACACCGTTTGAATGGTGTACCGGGTTGCCACACAACAAACCCGATAAGCTTTTGCAAGCCCGTATGAGTATCTCCAAACCACACATGCACAACTTGTTCAACGAGGAAACCCATCAACTCGTAAAAGGAACACACACATTGTTTTCCCAAAACAACCCATTCTTTTCCCAAAAGAAACAACTCGAGTCACCCAGTGACTGAAATCATATCAATTGAAAACTCTGACAATTCAATATGATAAACAAGTCCTCCCCGGACATTTAAAAGAAAGAATCCTCGAAACTCCCTTTTAAAACACATTCTCAATCAACACAAGTCACCCCGTGACAAAATCATAATAATTGAAACTCTGACAATTAAATATGATAAACAAGTCCTCCCCGGACATTTAAAAGAAAGAATCCCCAAAACTCCCTTTTAAAATACGTATTGCTCCCCGCTACCCCCCATGATGTACCATGGCAACAGACTAGAGTTCTAACTGATCGTATCCACTCACCCGACCAAAGGTGTGGAGTCCCGATATATTTTCCTGAGGTCACTCCCAGCAACCTCGAATCCTCAGACCTCCCCGGTCATCAGATCAACACATTTCAAAGCGGTTACTCATGACCAAAAGTTACTCAACTCTCAAAAGGAGATGTTACCCCGTGACCTCCGATCATCAGACCTCCTCGGTCGTTAGATCAAAACATTTCAAAATGGTTACTCAGGACCCAAAAGTTACTCAACTCTCAAAAGGAGATGTCACCCAGTGACCTCCGATCATCAGACCTCCCCGGTCGTTAGATCAAAACATTCAAATCACATCAAAGCGACTCACACCAAATCTTGACACTTTTCAAACAATAGAAATTCCCAATTCCTACACAATGTTTCCCGAAAAGTCAAGCCTCAAAACAATAGAATGAAACCCATGAATACCTATTGCTTAATTCACCCATCAACCCACAAGAATATACATATTTCACGTAAATATATATATACGTAGTCATCCGCTCAGGAATGCCTACTAATACCAACTATAGTTTGCAGTTAACTAAATAACTCTCAAAACAACAATGGTAACTCCGTTCGTGAATGAACGTAGTGAGATTACTCACCTCGAAACTCCAGCTGCGTCTTCAATACAGAACAAAACAGCCAAACCACAATACAACCGTCCAAGAATACTTCCCAAGTACCTAATCACATACGGTTTCAACTTAGTAACGATTCACAAACGATTTAAGTTCGAAACCCCTGTTTTAAACTAAAATCCCCAAAGTGGCGCCAATCGAGGCGAAACCACATCCGAGACCTCCCAGAGTCTCCAGAATACATCCACGATCGAGACGTCCCAACCACAAGTCGATCGGACACTCGGATCCTCACGGATCGAATAAATCAACCGGTATGAAACTGTAAAAATCCTAACAATTTCATACGAACTCCAAAATATGCGTGTTATATATCAAAACGCTCGTATTGACGAGTAGAAGACATATAATGCCAGAAACAATCCCATACATGGCCGGAACGCCGCCAGAACGCAGCCAGAACGCCGCCATAGGCGGTGGCGCCCCGCCGCCGGCCAAAACTCAATATTTCACAAAACTCCCAACATCAAAGTTCTTCATCTAAGCATGCTTGTGAATTTTCATAACTAACTCGAAGTCAGAAAACAAGCATAAAAGGTCAAAAACTACCTCACAAGTCGTGGATCACTGTTCACTCCGAGTTGAACCAACTTCCACGTAAATCGATCCAAACAAATACCAAGGATCGATCAAGGAGGCTGCTTTGAGCTCAACCAAGAAGACTTGAAGCTTCGCCGACGTCGGAGATAGGATTTCCTGTCAGGTCCGAAATCACCTAACTGCGCTGCCTTCTACCGCCGCCACCACCGAGAATCGGCGCTAGAGGACACCACAGGGACGACCAGACGGAGGAGACGAACCAATCTGGAAAGTTTCATCGCCGGAGACCGCCGGAGCTCGCCGGAAAAGTCGGGTCGGGTCGGGTCAGACGCGGGTGATAAGAGAAAACGGAGGATTTCTGAGTTTCCGGAAATGGAAACTTATCAAAATGAAAATAGTAACTTTCCCGAAAGGGAAACCCCTATATAGGAAACCCCTAAACTGTTTTTCATGCAAAAGTATGAGGAGTAACAAGTATTTAGTCCATATAGGACTAAATACTTGTTACTCCTCATAATGGACTAAATACTTGTTACTCCTCATACTTTTGCATGAAAAACAGTTTAGTCCAAAATTTTAAAATTAAACAGTTTAGTCCTTATTCTTTCTAATTCTCACATAACAGGTCCTAAAATGACTATTATACCCCTCACTTTTTATTTTTTTATTTTTCTCTCTTTTTATTTTTTATTTTTTTTGCCTCTCTCTCTCTCTATACACACACACACACACACACATATATATATATATGTATGAGAGAAAAATAAAAAAATAAAAAGTGAGGGGTATAATAGTCATTTTAGGACCTATTGTGTGAGAATTAGAAAGAATAAGGACTAAACTGTTTAATTTTAAAATTTTGGACTAAACTGTTTTTCATGCAAAAGTATGAGGAGTAACGAGTATTTAATCCATATATTAACTTTCCAAAATCTTCAAACGCTCATAACTTTCTCATACGAACTCCGATTCTCGCGTTCCACATGTCCACGAACTCGTATCGATGCGCTCTACAACTTTTGTGAAGGAAGTTTTAGGAGAATTCCAACGTATAAAAAGTCAACCTTTGCAACCCCCCTAAATCCACTCTTTTCAAATAAAAATTCGACCGAAACACTTCCGCTCCATCCACGAGCCACGAAATCGTTCAATAACCACAAATTAGATTCCGGAAAATCCTCGGAAAATAAATACGAATTTCCGGGACATCACATGATACCTAGTGATGCAACTGCGAGTAGCCAAGTAGTTATCTAGTCTCTTTGCCCACCACTTGAATTGATGTCATGAAACAATGTCATTGCCATTTCTCATGTACAGATAGCTAGAGATCGTCCCACCTATTAATGAACAAAATAAATAGCTAGAATATTTCTCTAGCATTAAGAGAGATTTTTCTAGTTTTTTTTTTCTTTTCTTATTGGAATGAATGCTTGAATGCATAAATGTAAAATAAATTATATTTACCAAAAAAAAAAGAAGAAAAAGAGAAGCAGAGTACAATATCAGGGGTGCCTTAGAGCAACTCCAACATGTTTTCTATATTTTGATTTTTCTCTATTTTAGAGAAAAATGAGTCGCTTTTGCTCCAACAGATTCCCTATAACTATTCTCATTTTAGCGATAGTGAGGAAAGAGAAAACCAAATTCTCTAAATTTATAGCAATCTCTAAAATTTTAAGAGAGAATTATGGAGATTTTAGAGATTGTTGTAAAATAGGGAATCTGTTGGAGTTGGAGAAGAAAGAGAGGCTAAAGCTTTGACTTTTGCTTCTCTAAAATACAAAAATTATAGGGAATCTCTTTGCCCACCACTTGAATTGATGTCATGAAACAATGTCACTGCCATTTCTCATGTACAGATAGCTAGAGATCGTCCCACCTATTAATGAACAAAATAAATAGCTAGAATATTTCTCTAGCATTAAGAGAGATTTTTCTAGTTTTTTTTTTCTTTTCTTATTGGAATGAATGCTTGAATGCATAAATGTAAAATAAATTATATTTACCAAAAAAAAAAGAAAAAAAAGAGAAGCAAAGTACAATATCAGGGGTGCCTAAGAGCAACTCCAACATGTTTTCTATATTTTGATTTTTCTCTATTTTAGAGAAAAATGAGTCGCTTTTGCTCCAACAGATTCCCTATAACTATTCTCATTTTAGCGATAGTGAGGAAAGAGAAAACCAAATTCTCTAAATTTATAGCAATCTCTAAAATTTTAAGAGAGAATTATGGAGATTTTAGAGATTGTTGTAAAATAGGGAATCTGTTGGAGTTGGAGAAGAAAGAGAGGCTAAAGCTTTGACTTTTGCTTCTCTAAAATACAAAAATTATAGGGAATCTCTTTGCCCACCACTTGAATTGATGTCATGAAACAATGTCACTGCCATTTCTCATGTACAGATAGCTAGAGATCGTCCCACCTATTAATGAACAAAATAAATAGCTAGAATATTTCTCTAGCATTAAGAGAGATTTTTCTAGTTTTTTTTTTCTTTTCTTATTGGAATGAATGCTTGAATGCATAAATGTAAAATAAATTATATTTACCAAAAAAAAAAGAAAAAAAAGAGAAGCAAAGTACAATATCAGGGGTGCCTAAGAGCAACTCCAACATGTTTTCTATATTTTGATTTTTCTCTATTTTAGAGAAAAATGAGTCGCTTTTGCTCCAACAGATTCCCTATAACTATTCTCATTTTAGCGATAGTGAGGAAAGAGAAAACCAAATTCTCTAAATTTATAGCAATCTCTAAAATTTTAAGAGAGAATTATGGAGATTTTAGAGATTGTTGTAAAATAGGGAATCTGTTGGAGTTGGAGAAGAAAGAGAGGCTAAAGCTTTGACTTTTGCTTCTCTAAAATACAAAAATTATAGGGAATCTCTTTGCCCACCACTTGAATTGATGTCATGAAACAATGTCACTGCCATTTCTCATGTACAGATAGCTAGAGATCGTCCCACCTATTAATGAACAAAATAAATAGCTAGAATATTTCTCTAGCATTAAGAGAGATTTTTCTAGTTTTTTTTTTCTTTTCTTATTGGAATGAATGCTTGAATGCATAAATGTAAAATAAATTATATTTACCAAAAAAAAAAGAAAAAAAAGAGAAGCAAAGTACAATATCAGGGGTGCCTAAGAGCAACTCCAACATGTTTTCTATATTTTGATTTTTCTCTATTTTAGAGAAAAATGAGTCGCTTTTGCTCCAACAGATTCCCTATAACTATTCTCATTTTAGGGATAGTGAGGAAAGAGAAAACCAAATTCTCTAAATTTACAGCAATCTCTAAAATTTTAAGAGAGAATTATGGAGATTTTAGAGATTGTTGTAAAATAGGGAATCTGTTGGAGTTGGAGAAGAAAGAGAGGCTAAAACTTTGACTTTTGCTTCCCTAAAATACAAAAATTATAGGGAAGCTGTTGGAGTTGCTCTTATTTATACTAAGTAGGACACAATCTACTAGGAAACTAATAACCTAACATGATTGGGAATATGAAAACATTAATCTATTTGTAGAGTAGGACTAGGAGCTATTCCTGGTCCTTAATCAAACTTCAAAAAAAAAAAAAAAAAAAGGAAACCATCTACAGGAAAAGCATGAGCTTAAATAGCTGCTCTTCTAATGCTTTGATTCAGAATAGTATTTTGTAAATGTGCAGATTCTCTCAAGGGTTTTAAAAGATGAAGGAAAATTTATGTCAAACTTAAATCGACTCAACCAGAAAGAAAGATTTACTTCTAGCAATTTAAGATCGTATCTATTACACTCTCCAAAAAAAAAATCATATCTATTATGCAAGCAATTTGTTTCGTATTGAGACGAAAATTATTTCGAACAGTTTGTTGGAATTTTGTTTGTTTTTTTTAGTAGTCACAAATGGTTTATTCCACAGATCTCAAGATGATGCTATTGGTGTGCACTAGAGGTAGAGCCATGTTGGAACCAGGTCATCCCGGGTCCCACCTGATTTTTATTTTTCTGTTGTTGAAATTTCTATTCATAAAAAGTGTATAAATAGACATGAGTTTCTTAATAGCACTGTCAGCCAACTTGTTGTAATGGCCATGTCCCATGTTCGAATCTTGTTTGTAATATTTGAGTTTGAAAAAACTGATATACTTGTAATTTTAAAAGTTGGTCCCATGTTCAAATCTTGTTTGTAACATTTGAGTTTGAAAAAACTGATTTACTTCTTTATAATTTAAAAAGCTGGTCCCATGTTCGAATCCTATTTGTAACATTTGAGTTTGAAAAAAAAAAAAAAACTGATTTACTTCCTTGTAATTTTAAGGACTAAATTCTGCTTATACCGTGTACTTTCAAGGGTTCATCAGTTCAGTCCCTGCACTTCTAATTTAATCAGAAAAGTCCTTGCACTCTCCAATTTCATCAAATCGATCCAATCCGTCACCACTCCGTCAATTTTCGGGGAAAATTTCCAAACTACCCATCTACATTCACAACACTAACACGTCGGCGGGCTGCCTAGCGATGGGTAGTTTGGAAATTTTTCCTATGAGAGGGTCCCACGTCATCATTTTAACAGCGAAAATTGACGGAATAGTGATGGACTGGATCAATTTGATGAAATTGGAGAGTGCAAGGACTTTTCTGATTAAATTAGAAGTGCAGGGACTGAACTGATGAACCCTTGAAAGTACACGGTAGTAAGCATAATTTAATTCTAATTTTAAAGGTCAAAGACAAATTACATCTTCATCAAGAAAAATTGTCTAAAATCTAATAACTATTTGATTAACTTTTTTTTTGAAGTAGGACGTCACGCCTTCAATATAATCAAATGTAGGTGCAGGCTATCCTAAAGCAACCTAATGAAATCACCATAGTAATAGGACCAAGAACCAAGCACTAGACAATGTTAGGGCAAGAAAAGAAAAATATTAAACCCCAATTCAAAGAAACCCAGGACCTCCATATGCAGAGGGACATTTGTAGGTTCCATAATAACCAGACACATTGAGGTGTCCTTCTCCATAGTAGCCTCAGTGGCCACCACATCCTTCTTCATTTCCAAAACTCTCTTAACAGAATGAAACTAACGTTTCTTCCCTTTCTTTGAAGCTGCAGCTTTACGCTTCCAAAGGTTAATTTCCTCAACCTTTGGCTTATTCTTCGCTCCTAGAGGTCTTCCAAATTTGTGCTTCTTAAGAGGTGAGATCAGTAGCAAACTAGCTTCTTGAGGAATAGCCAACTCGGGTACAAACCCTAAATTCACTGCACCAGTTTTAGAGACAAGCACCACAGCCTTCACTTTCTTACTATACTTAACCAGCTCCATAGTATTTGTAGACCTCTTCATCCTGCTAACCACCTCTCTCACCACCACAGGCCGACGTGGGGATGGTAATGTGTAAACTGCCTTGTTAGCTCCTCTACTGTAACGTCTGGCACATAAAGGATGAAGCCAAAGGAGATGCAAGGGTTAACTAACACCTTCGGCCCTGTCGACTCGCTGCAGCATACCAACTAATGCACAAGAACACTAGGTTTCGAACCCGACTCGACCCCCTTCACCCTCGCCCTACCAGAGTTAGGGTTAAGGTTAAGGTTTGAGGAACTGCTCCCCACCTTTGAGCCACCCAGCTGCATCCCTACCACCACTTGTGCCCCAGATATATGCGGCGGCCCTGCACATCATGTTTCTGGGTGCTAGCTCCAATAAACCACAAACACGACAGAATCCATAAACTTTCTCATACCTGAATGTGACCATTGCAGATGCTCCAGACCTTCTCCACCCGAATTCATACAACGTCAGAGGGTATGCTTGCTTCACCGGTGATGAGATTAAGTGAGAGATTTGAACCCTTGTCTTCATACCTTGCTGGATATTTGGCTTATCCAATTGAAGCACCTTGCTGGGAGATTCATAGATCATGGCAACAACTTCATTGGTCATTAGAATCGGAGGGAGGCCGAGCACCTCCACCCAAACAAAAATAGCTGAGATAGGCACTGTCGCCTCATCGATGCGTCCATTATACGCTGCCAACGCAAACATTGTTCGGCCATGGAACCACGGTCCCCATACAAGATCCTATCCCTCTCATCCTCCTTGTTGAATCTTAGAATAAATCAATCACCTTGATTTCGAATGGTGAGAAGCTGCTTCAGTCCCCAAATGTTAGCCATGAATGGTTTTGAATCCGTTTTTTATTTATTTAATTTAAATTTTTTTTAGGAGAGAAGCCTCCCAATAGCATAAGAGTTGTCAGAGATCGCTGTTAGGATACCCTCCCGTTGTCTGTGATTGCAAGAGCAGTAGCCATTTGAGTTGACACCTTCTCGTTCACGTTTGACGAGTATTTCAAAACCAGCGAAGCCTTAGAGAAAAACCCTAGAGTTGAGAGTGATTTTCTATTGTTGCATATAACTACTATTAGATTAATAGCATAAGTAACTAAAAAAAAATTGATCTTAGTGAAACCTTATTTTAATTTTTTCTTTTTAATTAAACCACTAGTGTGCACCACATTTTTGTGATGACAGAAAAAACTTATAAGGCAAAAGAAAATCCTCTTACAACTCCCATTCCCAACTGATGCAACTGGAACGCGGAAGACACCGAAAGGGGCAGACAATAAAACCAAACTTTAGGATTCCGGAAGTTATAAGCTAGGGAAGCTAAATGATCAGCAAAGAAATTTGCTTCTCTAAAGCTATGTCTGATGATTATTGCTTGAAATTGCTGAGCTAAAATCCTAATATCTCGTACGAGAAGTCTGATGATCCAAGGTACTGGAGTATTCCCCAAAATGCAATAAATTAAAAGCTTGGAATGTCCTTCCACAATGATATGAGATATCCGCTGGAGAGCTGTAGTATGAAGGCCTTCTCTTAACGCTGTGGCTTTAGCAACTAAGATATTAGTAGATCCAATAATCCTGCATAAAGCAACAATGAGGTTACTATCCGACTTTCTAATAACAAAGCCAAGAAGAGAAGCCTTTCCATACTTTATCGATCCATCAAAATTCAACTTGACAAAATTATGAAGAGGTGGTTGCCAAGTAATTCTAAAGTCTCTAGACAGCTTAGGACTCCGATTATTAGGATTAGCATATGAGTAAAATTTATCTAAAATAAAGGCGTCATAACTTACCTTATTAGGGTGAAATTTATTATTTCTACCATTCCAAATTAACCACACATTGTAAGCAACACTTTGCCTAACATATCATTGTTACCAAGGATTTGCATTTTTGCCCAAGGTTCCTAGCTAGCTGCACTCCATTTCCTTTGTAATAGGACGACTTTTTGGTATAAGATACTTGATAGAGTCTAGATGAATACTTCACTGCCGCGATATTATTTTATCTAAAAAATAAAATAAAATAACCATATTATTATTATAGAAACGACGAGTCAGCTACTCACAGCCCTTAAAAGTTAAAACCCCGATTTGGTCTTCCTTCTCCCACTGCTCGACGGCTCTGAGATCTCGTTGGCCTTTTCGTTTCCTTCAAGAGTGAGACCGCCATGGTTCTCTACTTGAAACATGAACGATTCAGCCATGGCTTTACAGGTATAAATCCTTTCTCTACAATTCTCTTCTTTTCATTTTCAAATTTTCAAGTTTCAAGTCGCCAAATTTCTAAATCTAAGCTTCTCAATCTTGATGAAATGCTCGCTTTGCTATCCTCTCATTTGTAATCTAGAGTGCATTTTGGGCTTTACTTGATTAATTGGCTAGATTTTTGGGGATTTTGCATACAAACATGAAATTAATTTTAGATTGGATCTTTTAGCCAAATTAGTCAATGCTCTACTTCATTTCTCATGTTTGTTAGTTATATTAACCAGCAAACTCGTCAATCTACTCAGAATGTGTGTTTGTGTAGTGTGATCTGGTTTCGAGTTGTTGTAAGCTTTTTTCAACTGTGTAGTTCTTGTTAGTTATGTACTTTGTTTATTTTGATCAGAGTAAACCGGACTCTCTTCATTTACTTTGCTTCTTTTTTTTCCCTATAGATTCCGTCAGCTTATCGCAACATTTGGTTTGTAATGCTAGTGAAGCTGCTGCACTTACTCTCCGAAACACTTTTTTTTGGTGAAAAGTGAGCTGTCCAAAGTCGTCACCTAAGCACGTCATTCATTTTTTTGCTGCAGCGGATGAGATTGTGATAGTTGAATTGTTTGAAGAAAATTGAAAAGATTGGTGACGATTTGGCAATGTAAGTACTTATAGATGTCACTAGAGGTGAAGTATGACGATGGTGAAATTTCCTAAGCGCTACTTAATCGTCATATTGACCTTCATCTGCACGTCTGTTTGCTATATAGAACGGGTCGGGTTTTCAATTGCATATACTGTTGCTGCCGATGCTGCAGGGGTAAACCAATCGAGTAAAGGCACAATTCTTTCTACATTCTATTATGGTTATGCTTGTTCACAAGTACCTGGAGGTTGGGCAGCTCAGAAAATTGGGGGAAGGAAGGTTCTTCTTCTTTCATTTGTGTTATGGTCAGCTACGTGTGCATTAGTTCCTCTAGACCCCAATCGAATCTTTGTCTTGGTGATTGCTCGGTTGCTTGTGGGTGTTGCACAAGGATTCATTTTCCCCTCAATCCACACAGTTCTAGCTCAGTGGGTTCCACCACATGAAAGATCCAGATCTGTTTCTCTTACTACTTCTGGTATGTACCTAGGAGCAGCTGCAGGAATGCTTCTCCTTCCAAGCCTTGTGAAGTACAGAGGCCCCCAATCCGTATTTCTTGCTGAGGCAGCATTAGGTGCCATGTGGTCTTTGCTGTGGTTCAAGTATGCCAGTGATCCACCTTCCTCTCAACATCCAAAAGCGACAGCTGCTGGTTTTGGGGAATCTTTGTTGCCGACCAAAGGAAACCAAAAGTTGAAAGTAGAGAATGGAGGAAGTTCCACTAGAACTGCCAAGATCCCATGGAAGAGAATTTTACTCAGTTTGCCAGTTTGGGCAATCGTGGTTAATAATTTCACGTTCCATTATGCTTTATACGTGTTGATGAACTGGCTGCCCACATACTTTGAATTAGGCCTCCAACTTAGCCTTCAGGAAATGGGTTCTTCTAAGATGTTGCCGTATCTCAACATGTTTATTTTCTCAAATATAGGTGGGGTGGTAGCTGACCACTTAGTCACCAAGAGAATATTGTCTGTGACTAATACTCGCAAGTTCTTGAACACTGTTGGTTTCATAGTAGCTTCTCTTGCATTGATGGCAATTCCCATCTTCCGAACTTCCGATGGGGCTGTCTTTTGTTCTTCTGTGGCTCTTGGTTTCTTGGCACTCGGGAGGGCTGGTTTTGCAGTGAATCACATGGATATTGCCCCGAGATATGCTGGTATTGTAATGGGAGTTTCAAACACTGCCGGTACCTTAGCTGGCATTATTGGAGTTGATCTAACTGGCAAGCTTCTTGAAGCTGCGAGAACTGCTGATTCGAGTCTTTCAAGTCCAGAGAGCTGGAGACTGGTGTTTTTAATTCCAGGTCTGCTCTGCGTTTTCAGTTCTTTTGTATTTGTACTATTCTCAACAGGGGAGAGAATTTTTGACTGAGCGAATCTCTCTTGTAGCTCCTTGACAGTATTTGGATGATGAATTTACAATTGTTTGTTATTTGGATGTTAAATCTACAGTTTCTGCAGTGAGCTTGCTGATGTAGTGTAGCATATAGTTCTTGCCAACGGGATAGCATATTGGGCAAGTTCATAAAAGGTTTGTCGTAGTCCGCACATGAACTTGCCCAATTCAGCTCTCAGCATATGATTCGTGTGGAATCCCATTATACAATGTTAAATCCCATTACTTCCCCCACCCCACAAAAAAAAAAAAAAAACAAAAAAACAAAAAAGAAGGCCTGAAATTTCATAGATATGGATGTAGTGGTGGTGGATAAGGGCAAGTTCACCCGTTGGGTCACCAGGTCACCCACTATTCACTACTTTTTAGTGTTAATTTTGTGCCCTGGGTCACGAGCACAGTGTATTTCGTGCCCTGGGTCACCCGGTACAGTGTTCTGGGTCACCATGGTGACCTGCACAGTGTATTTCGTGACCCAGAGAATGAAAATATACACTAAAAAGCAGTGAATAGTAGGTGACCCGGTGACCCAACGGGTGAACTTGCTCTAAGGCAGCCGTTGAAGGTCAGAGTCCTGCTCCGGTTGTTACCCGAGCTCACACACAACTGACACAAGGATGAGAAGAGAGAAGGTTTTGTTAGGAATGGTCATAGGTTGTTCTGTTGCTCCAACTGAGAGAGAAATCTGTTTTGTTTCTCCAAGTAGAAAAAAATAAGAAAAGAATGGTTTTTCCTTTTGCAGTTGTCTTTTATAGTTAGAAACAATGCTGCATATCCTCCATCTGCTCCACCTCTCCCTTTCAAAATTTGAATGTTTGATCCATTGAAACCAAAAGTGTAGTAGAAAATACAAATATAATTCCCCTTTATATAAAAAGACGCATATTACAATGCCCATCCATACAAAATTTAACATTACAAACTCGTAGTAGCTATTTCATGAACATGGATATCAGTTATTTTATCTCGTGAACATGACTACAGTTATCTTATGATCTCGTAGCATGATTCAATTTGTGAGGTCACGTCCACTTCTGCAACTACTGACTAGCACTATATTTGATTGGGTGGCAGGCATAGAAGAGTCGCTTTTCTTCAAGATTTTAATTTGAGGCTGACTCCTGCTTTGGTTTTAGTTTCAAGGAAGCACTGCAGGGATAGTTATATAACATGAAGTCAGGCAAACATATGGAGAGAAAAGGAAAAAAATAAGATAACCGACTACTTACCTGTTAATACAGTAGCGCTTTCCTGTCGGTGGTGGACCATCATCAAAGACATGGCCAAGATGAGAATCACAAACGGCACAAAGAACTTCCTGGCGAGGCATGATGATAATGGACAAGTCTAACTTGGATTTCACGTTGTTTCCTATCGGCTGGTAATAAGATGGCCAACCAGTTCCACTGTCAAATTTAGTAGATGATCTGAGAAGAGAGAACACCAAATTGATGTGAGCATTACCAAACAATCAAGAACACACTGTTATGTTGATGAAAATGAATAGGTACTACTTACTCAAAAAGAGGGGTGTCACAACATATGCAATGGTAAGTTCCGGGAGTTTTGGTATTCCAGTATTCCCTGAAGATAAATGGAAAAAACACCAACATAGATAATAATATGAAACTAGTTAATTGCTCATCATTTTCGGTTGACCAATGAGGATCATCTTTATACAAACTTTTGCTACAAACACGGTTAAACCCTACTTTTGTGCTACTAGCAAAATGCACGCTACATTTGTACAATGCATGACACCAGAAATTACACCCACATACTACACATTGAGGTGAATAAGAACCTGAGATGGCAGAGTTAAAGAACTAATCAGCTAACACATTCCCTATTAAAGTGCATACAAGAAGCCTCACTACTTCATCAGGCCAGAAGAATCTAATGTAGGAGAATTCAGAATTAGAATATTCAATTTTTTAAAACTCTCAGTGGTTGCACACCTCCCCTACATGATTATCATCCATCCTTCAATAAGATATCTGACAAGGTCCTTGAAAGCTCCCAAACGAGTAACAAAAGAAGCTGAATATTGAATTAACACCAATAAGGCAAACACCTAGAATAGAAGTACAATTAAGAACCATACCCAGTGAACGCCCTCTCTGTTCCCTTTTGACGAGTAATGTAAAATTGTTCCTTCGTAAGCCGATTTTTCCATTCGTCATTACTTATAGATTTATAGTCACCAGTCTCTGCACATGTCCCAAAAATAACTTCTAAATAGTAGTTCAACTGAAATGATTGATTTGATTATACTAAAATAACCAGAAAGAATATATGAAACATATTCAGTTATTCTCGTTATACCAACTATACAATGTAGATCACATTACTTTCATGGAAGACTTTTAACAACATGTTCTGTACATAACATCTGAAGTCTGAGAACAAAATATTTTGGTCAAATAACAGAGGATGCTAGAAAAAGCATAGAATTGACATGTCACTTCATAATCTACACCGTCTTGAGGGTGAGGATTTATAGTTTTGGTTAAATAGTACTTCGAAGGAGTTGAGGCAAAATAGACTGGTTTATCATTCATTGCTCACAGTAAGACCAACAACACTATTTTACCATGAATCAAGAATTACTACAATCGTCAAGAATGACATTAACATGAATGCCACTCCAACTAAAACAACTCATACCCTTATTGTCCAGTTATCTCCACTAATTTAGTTGAAAGTCAGAAGTGAATTAGCAATTGAATGATCCCCAATAAAAAGCATAACACTGCCTAAGATAGCCATTACATATAGAAATAACAGAATAAATTCCAGTAAACAATATATATAGAATAATAGACTAAATCACGAAACTGACATGTAATTTGAATTCAAAATTCTAATTGGTTAGAACAACTAACAGAGATGGATCCTCTAAAGCTAGTTATTAGAGTTAAGAATTATAGCTGGTAAAAAGTTGCTCTTCATGTCTCAATTCAAATTCTTCTCATACCGATGCCGAAAGGCCAAGAAAATCTTATTCTCAATTGAACTATGATGGTCTAATCTGAAATAAATATGCCACTACTCACAATTTGTTGGTCTAATGAAGTTAGGTTCTCACCTACAGTCTGAGGAGATCTATCTGTTAATCCTTTTACAGATTTGAATATCCTCCTGATTTAAAGTAACCTGGGAAATACTACTCTTGTATGCATTCACTATTAGATGGAATATCTCATTTTATGTCCATGGATGTAGGGGCTTGATCAAATCATATCAGCTGAAGTGCTAAGGAGGACTAAAGTAGAATACATAGAATTTCAGTAGTTGATATCTAGATATACACATAGCACTTCAGCTGATATGATTTGATCAAGGCCCCACATCTATTTATGTCAATTGTTCAAAAAATAATAGTAACTACAATCCCCTCCCCACCCCCCAAAAAAAAAAAAAAAAAAATTTAAGGCATGAATTAGAAAATAAGTAGTGTTTCTATCACCAAGTGCCAGCCAATTGTTTCTACCCCTCCGGGACCTAATGGAATTCTTGAAAAAAAATTGTGGTTCAATGGTTAGCAAATCAGGGTCTTTTGAAGACATGTAGTCATGTTGAATTACTTGCAGGTTAGTATGCAAAGCTTCCTATCCATAAAATAAATTATCAGACTTCAAAATTCCACTTCTTAGACAAAAATTTAAACTTTTGCAAAGGGTTTCCAGTATAAATATTCTGAAAAGCTTGATTCACAGCAGTAGGAAATTGAGAATGTTTCAGCCATATAGCTTCCATTCTAAAAGCTTTTCTAGCATTGGTGGGAGTGCCATCCAAAGTTAAACAAACAGGACCACGGTCAGATTAGTAGATAGTAAAGCTTGAGGGAATAAATTAAGCCAAGAAGAAGGCACCACAACATGATCTAATCTTTCATGGGTTCTGGACACAGGCTCTTGATTTTTACCACAGTAAAGGGCATAGACACTAAAAGTAGCAGTATTCAATAAATCCATAAACTGAGTCATGTACCTTGTAGTTCAAACAGAGAATGCAATTAAAGTCACCCATAATCATCCAATGGTATTGTAAACAGGTTTTAGAGTTAATAAAGTATAAAAGGAAATTGTTGTTCCTTT
This sequence comes from Rosa rugosa, assembly GCF_958449725.1. Taxonomy (NCBI): domain Eukaryota; kingdom Viridiplantae; phylum Streptophyta; class Magnoliopsida; order Rosales; family Rosaceae; genus Rosa; species Rosa rugosa. Next base: position 26,179,235 of record NC_084821.1, on the reverse strand, counting down.
TGAGGAATCATATAAAGAAAAATGACAAAAATGATATTCGGTGTGTAGAGGTTGAACTGAACTATGAATTAAGCGATCATAAACTATCACAACTGATAAATCTAAATTATTTCCATTCCACATTAGGATCAATTCTTCACATTGACCATTGGAGGGAACAATTTCAGCACAATCAAAACTAGGAAACACACTATTAGCTGCTGCCTCAATCATTCTTGTATCAAACAAACAAAAAACATCCATTCAGAGTAACCTATTATAGAACTAAGCTTAGTCTACAAAATTTTATCGAGAACATCCTCGACCGTTCCAAGAGACGATTTTCATTGAGAACGGAGAGTAATTGAATCTAGTAACAACTCTTTCCAAGAAAGTTTTCACCAAATATTCTTAGTCTGTTAGGCATATAACCAGAGCAGTAACTCTGCCAGTAAAAGAGAATGGCGTACAGATTCCCAATGGAGAGAGCAACACCAAACATGACCTTCCAACAATCTAAAATGTAGTCTATGTCAAGTTTCTGAGAAATTATGATCAGAAGCACCAAAACATGCATAAGCAGACTAATAAATAGAGGACAGAGATCAAGTAAATTTTTGGAAAAGGCAAGCAAAGTATCCTTGTAAAACAATTATACAAAAACAAACTGAATTGCAATAGTTATAGGTGGAAACAACCAAGCAACAATGTCAGACAACAAGCACAGCACAAGCTACAACAAATAAGTACAAGTTCATCAGTAACTAGTTCTAAAGTTATAAACTCATACATCCATAAGCCCTATAAAAAAAAAACGTAAGGTTGTTCTGAGCATGCCTACATCCATATATAACAATTGGAGAACTACAAGCTTTATCCAATCACACAACCCAAAAACTTATCTCAGGTTATTAGATTGAATTCTTCATTGAGTCACAGTTCTATGCATTACAAATTAACATAGAGAAAGAAAGTGATGAAACCTTGAGAAGTGCTGCTGTCTGGAGAAGAAGCAGATGAACCCATTGCACGAACAGAGAAGAAGAGCCTCTTGGGTTTACCAAATGTTAAATTCTTGGGTTTCAAGGCAAAACCGAACTGGGTTTTTGAAGAAATACAGCTAGTTGTTGTTGGTAACCTAAAACTCAAATGATGAACTTGAAACGCCATTTGGCGACCTTAAGGCTACAACGTGATAACTGATACCTTCCTTCAACTTCCATTAACTACCGAACGAAATAATTAAGGACGTTGGCTAGGACTGATCAGGTGTTTGTTACATGAATCTCTGCCGTTGATTCAATCTCTTAGATACGGTAGATCAGTCTATCAGCGATGGTGATTTTGTAGGTGATTCATATGCTTAGACACGTGGCTTTCAATTGTATGAGTTTGGTGTAAAAGGAGAAAGAGGCGTAAAATGTCAAGGTCGAACAAATTCTAGGTTCCTTCCGAAATTATCTTTATTATTTAAAATTTTGAGCATAAAATTCTCCACCAAATAAGTGATAAAATATAAATGAATATCATGGTATATAAGAAAAGATAAATGTTAGCGTTCGTCACATTTATCAAATATTTTTAAATTTAGATCACTTCATCGTATAAATATTAAGGTCAGCATATTTTTTGGGTGGTGCTATTCACACACCATTTTTCTCTATTCACACACTCCCTCTATTTTTCTATTACTTTAATTCAATTTTCTTTTAAAAATTACCCTAACTACCCTTCCTTATAATTATGTTTCTTTTTCTTTTTTCTATTTGGCAAGTCAATCATCCTCAAATCCTAAACTCTTATTTTCCCGCAGACACAGAGGATTTCAAAATTCTTTTCGATTCCCTCTTTTCTTTTTCATCAAAAACTTTACAACAGCCTAATAATGATGGCCTTACGATTATATACATGATTTGTTCTACTATATTATCCTAGCTAGTAGAACATAATTTTGTCCCCACACGAAAATTGCAACTCATTGCATTCAATATTATGTAGAGCATCTCCAAATTTTGTGTACATCATCAGCTGCAGTGTGGAAGCTTGTGGCTGAGTGGATAAAACGCTGATTCCATATTTTTATTTTTTATTTTTTTATTTTTTTATTTGAGGATGATGCACCTTGATTAAGAGTCATAAACAAACAAGCATTAAGTTTGGTACTTTGCAAGGTATGAGGACAAACTTTATAATTTAGATTCAGTTCGGTAAAAGTGATTACCTGGGAAGCATATGTTTTGTCTAATAATACAGGTCATTCCAATTAATAAACGTATTATTTTTCCTTCATTTATAGGTAAAAAAAATTAATTTATTGTATAATGATGTTTGATTCATGATTGAATTGTCAAATAGAAAAAAGAAAAATAAACATATTTACAAGGGAGGGTAGTTAGGGTAATTTATAAAAAATATTGAATTAAAGTAATAGAAAATTAGTAGGGGTGTGTGAATAGATAAAAATGGTGTGTGAATAGCACCTCCCTATTTTTTTCCTGGAAGAGTAAGTAAGAAAGACGAGAGTACTTCGTAGTATTGCTACCTTGACACAACAACCATGCAGTAATCAATAAGCAAATTTGAAGAGGAAAGGATTGCCTTGTTTCAGAGTCAGTAATTAGCGAAGAAGATTATGCTTAACAACCTTTATTTGCGAACAAAAAAAAAAGGATTAATCTTAAAGGGAAACAGACCTACAATTAGGGTTTGGATCATCTTTGTTACAAGACTCGAAAGATGCCCCAAGCTTCCAACACATCTTTCTAACAAACATTAATTTATATCAATCTCAGTACAAGTGTTTTTGTTTACAAGAACTTGAATATAAGTTCAACTTAAAAAAAGAAAGTAATTTGGAAACTAAAGATAAATGGATGTAATATTAAAACCCGAACTTCATTTTACTTCTTCTCTTTCAGGTTTCTTCATTCTTCTCTTGGCAACTTGAACTTACACACAGGACACGTATGATCCCAGCGGTTTAACCATTCTACAATGCAGTCTCCATGGAACATATGGGAGCATGGCAAGAGAATGACTCCAAAACCAGTCAACATCTCCTCCTGGCAAATCACACATGCACATCGAACTCGAACCTCCATCTCCATCGTCCAACACAAACTTCTCCAATGCCTCAACCGATGCCTTGCTTGCAGGCGTCGACTTGAATACTGCTTGATCAAATGACTCCCTAATAGCGGCCTCCAGCTCCAATAATCTTCCATTACCCATAGTCATTTGACTCATTTCTGGAGAAATATTATTGGCACGCATTTCGTTTTCAATTCTTCTACGTTGTTCATGATAAGCTCTCCAGATCATACCAGCAGCCTGATGTTGATTTTGCACACGAGTTAGGTCACTTTGCAGCGTAGCAACGAGCTTGTTCAAACTTTCAGTTAACTCCCTCGCTTTACTGGCTCGAACCTTTGCTTGATATTCTTCAAGTGGTAATGTATATTGTGTTGGAGAGGAAAGATCCCACATTGGAAAAGTGACAAATAAAATATAGATCACACTCAATTGTACCGAGGCTTTTTGTGATTAAAACCCAACACCTATCGGGTGGTTAAGTTGGGACAGTATCGGTACAATGGTGGGCCACGGGCCACGCTTGTCGCTGTTTAACATGGTATCAGAGCGGGTCGCTCTTCAATACGTCGCCATCATGGACCTGGATATGGGTTCATTCATGAATTGATTCACCAATCTCCTCTCCAATCATGGACCTGGTTTGGGTTCATTAAATTGGCCATCGGAAGTTTCCGATTGGATTATTGCCAAGTGTCCGATGTGGGCCTTGGATTGTTATATGATTGGTCAAGTCTCTAATGTGGGACTTGTGACCCGATTTCCAATGTGAAATTGGGTTTGTCAATTAATTCCACGTGCATACCTAGAGTTAGGTTGCACGTGAAGGGGCGCTGTTTACCATATTGCATATTAACTGTGACAACTAAGTCCACCTTCTTGCGTCCCGAGACAACCATGCCGTTAATAACTTCAAGTATTTGGCTTATCATCTCATCAACGTTGTTTAGCGGCACTATTGTGTTCTTGCGTTCGAAACGAACTTTCCAGCTTTAGCCTATCTAATTCAAAGGGGAAGTTTATACGAGATATCATCGTGGAGATAGTATCCCGCGATTGAGGTGACATATAATCATTATTGGTAGATGCGATTGACGCAAATATATCATCAAATGTGTGGCTTGAATTGTGGTCTTCGATGAAGCTGAGATTCTCTGAGTTGTATCTTCTGATGACATTCCAAAGAATTGAGACACGAGGACTCGAAAGCGACTTTACGTCGGGGAAACCTTTGCTATAAGCCGTCACATATATGCTATAGTTACTGTCGTTGTTGTAGGAGGTCGACATCTTGAAGTGTGGTGTAGTTAATTGCTATGATCAAGAGCTTTGATTTTGAAGGTTGCTATTTACTTACGTACCTTTGTTTTTATAGTCATGCATTCCATCCATAACCTAACAGGACTATACGTAAGTGTTTTTTTAATTTGGGTGTCTTGCAATTCAAGTAGGTTTCCTACTTCTAGTTTGATTGTATTTCCTAGTTCTACTCGGCTCTAATTTTTTTTTTTTTTTTAGAATTGTCTCTTAGAAAGTTTGGTCTATGTAAAAGAAGAAACTGACTCGTATTCCCAGTAGAAAAAGGAAACAGCCACACACAATTGCATACTTCCGAAGTATTACCACTAAAAACTAAAGCCTTACGTCTATCATTTTTTTATTTAAAAAAAAAAAAAAAAGCCTTGCGTCTATAAAAGCCCGCCAGTTACTCTTCTCTTAGCAGACTGATTTCAGAGTTAAACTCTCCCCATCATATTTTTGACTAAAACTGATTCCATTCAGATTAGTATTTCGAAATGAAAAATGGTCTCCTGCTTTTACATCTCGTTGTCGTTTAGCCCAGCTCCACTGTTTATTTGCGACAGTTTTGGTCTTAGCACCCCCCTTTATATTGCTAGTGTGTTTGGTACCACTTAGGCCTTCTCCAACCCATGGGGGAAAGGGCTAAAGAACCAAAAAATAACCCAAATGGTGTCCAACCCATGAGGGGGAGGGCTAAAGGGCCAATTTTGAGGGGCAAAGGGCAGTCCGAAGGGGCAAAAATAACCTTTTGGTTAGCATTTTAGCTCTATAAAGAAATGGATCAGAAAGCTACAATGACCCACGTTTAGGGTCAGCTTGACGTCAACAACGTTGCTGACGTCATGTAGCGGTTGATTTTTTTGTTTTTTTTTTTGTTTTACATATGGTTTAAAAAAATTTATACTATAAATACATATCACCTCAACCTTATTTTTCACATCATCCTTCTACTACCATGTGTCATATTTTCAATATTTATTTTAGGGGAAATTACTGGTCACTCCCTGTACTTTTAGGGCGTCGACAGTTCAGCCCCTGAAATTACTCTTCAGACATTCTAATCTCACAAAATGTGGTCCAAAATGACTATTTTGCCCCTCACTTCTGCTTTTTATTTTATTTTTTCTCTCCTCTTTCCCCTCTTTCTTCTAAAATTCATAAGTAATTCATACAAACTCTGATTTTTGAGTTCCACATATGCATGAGATCGTATGGACGAGCTCTACAACCTTCATGAAGGAAGATTTCCCAAATTTTATATGTATAAAAAGTCAATTTTCACAACCCCCCTAAATAACGTTCGTTTCAAAAATCCTCTTTCTTCTAAAATTCATAATTAATTCATACCAACTCCAATTTTTGTGTTCTGCATATGCACGAGATCTTATCAATGAGCTCTACAACTTTCATGAAGGAAGTTTTCCCAAATTTTGTATGTATAAAAAGTCAATTTTCACAACCCCCCTTCAATAACGTTCGTTTCGAAAATCCCCTTTCTTCTAAAATTCATAATTAATTCATACGAACTCTGATTTCTGAGTTCCGCATATACACGAGATCGTATTGACGAGCTCTACAACTTTTATGAAAGAAGTTTTCCCAAATTTTGTATGTATAAAAAGTCAATTTTCACGACCCCCTAAATAACGTTCGTTTCGAAAATCCTCTTTCTTCTAAAATTCATAATTAATTCATACGAACTCCGATTTTTGCGTTCCACATATGCAAGAGATTGTATCGACGAGCTCTACAACTTTCATGAAGGAAGTTTTAGCACCTTTTTATTGCTACAGTGTATCACTTCGTACCTTTTTTGCTACAGTGTTTCAGTTAGTTCCTTTGTTTGCTACTGTATCTTCACTTGGTATCTCGACCTTCTCCACCTTTATTTCGATCTTCTCGACCAAAGAGTCTTGTGTGCACCTTGGTCCACCTGCACCAAGTCAAAAAATCAGCATTTTAATGCCCCATTTTGCCTATGGTCTACCTGGACCTTGGTCCTTTATTTTGCTACAGTGTGTGCTTCACTTGGTAATTTGGTATCTTGAGCTACAGTGGTATATCTACTTTTATTTGCTACCGTGTCCAGCTAAGGTTTTTGGTTTTTGGTTTTTAGCACTCCCCGTTCTTCTATATGAACAGAAGTAGAGGTATTCAGCAAGAGAAAGAGCTCTGGAGAAAGCTGTAATGCCGGACATCACTTCTATCACCTCCCAGCCTCTGCACAGGTTAGTATATCACTATATCTATAAACATATACTATTCTTTCTGTCTTCCATTGTTCAAATTTGTTTGATCTCTGCTCCTGTACTGCTAGTTTTTGTTTTCACGCATATCATTGTTGTTCTTGGAATCTCCTTAGCAGCTTATTTATGCCTTATAGTTCTTTCTTCATAATAAGCAAGTGATGAGTCGTTGCTGTGGACTGTGTCGAAATTCCCTAAACCATACTGAGGCTGCTGTATTTAGATCTTGAATATATCCCCACTTGCTTCAATCCCACAACAATGTTGGAATTAGTGGTGATATTCTCTTGGACATCAAACTCCAAATTTCATGTTTAATTTTAGCCGTCATGAAAAGTTATTTTCGTACATGTTTTTCTGAGACATATGCCTCTGAACTGTTAAGCTCATTTCCTTTTCCCGTTGCAAAAATTACAGAAAATCTCAACAACAGAAAAATAGACAAAGACAAAGCCACATTTTGCTTCGGTAAAACATAATAAATACAATGACTTTTCTTTAGTATTGATTAAGAGAACTCTGTTATGAACAAATACTACAAAAAATAGTTATCTTAATTAATTGACATGTATATTTGCTCTACATTTATAATATTACTTAGATAGTACACTCATATATAATTGCCCCTTTGTTGTATTTACTTTTGGATTCCCCGAAGTTGATCTGAGTAATTAAATTTTTTGTCATGAAAACTCCGAGATATGTTCTTGACAAGTTGGCAAAATTAAGATTCCCAATTCCAGGGCAGCTTATAAAAGTCTACACGTTCCAAAATACTAGATGATTAGCTCAGACTCTCATATAAGATTATTAGTTGTAAGCGGCTTTTTATCAAGGATTGAAGCAAATATGTTCAATGTAATGTTCATTTGGTCATTTTACAGAGTGACAGCACTTGTATACTAGGATCTAGTCATTTACCATATAAGATCGATGACCCTAATCAAGCTCACAGCATTTTTTAAACGCATATTTTACTAAATTCTTACTTTAGAATTGATATTCTCAAACACGATATAATTTTTACCACAGTGTTCTCTTAAAACCAAAAACGGAGCAAACCGGTGGGTTTTGATTTGGTTTGGGACTGCAGCAAATTTCTTTGTATTTTATTCCCAATTCTACCCAGCTTTCTGCCTCTCTTGCCCTGCAGGAGTTCACTGCAGGCAACATGAGCTTCCCACATTATTTTCTTTATCTTTTTGTCTAGGATGATTAGGAAAGATTTTTGATCAAGTTCAATTCATTAGTGTCTTGTTAAAATTTCATCAAGTTAAATTGATCAAATACTCTTGTAGTCAGCCTGGGCACATGTTAATAAGGATCTCAGTCTTTTTGTTATTGTAGTTACTTATATATTTCTGCTAAAGCTTAAAAAAATAGTGCACATTAGCTCCTTCTCTTTTCTGTAATTTTAGATCAATTTTTGAGTGTCAATACTGCTAGAACACGTTTTTTCATTCTCACAACCTCTATTCTCTCTCTCTCTTTCAAACTTGTATATTCTAGTGTTCTTTCACGATTTTCTCGTTAATATCTGTATGTGGCTCTTCACATTATATATTATGAACAAAAAGTGAAGAAAAATGGACTGGTTCTTGGGAGATGTCAAAGTCCTTTTTATCAACATGTATCTTTGTTTTCAATGGTATTCTTTGGTATTAGATTATATTTTTGGAAGCAAAGATCGTACAATACAATATTCTCTTCTTGATATCTCATAATCAAACAGTTTTGATTGATTTTTCATCTCTTAATGATATTGAAGACCATGGGAAAGTCCCATCTAGTTGGGACAGGGGCCCTCTGTTTCTAACATTATTTATCTCAGTTTCTTTTTATCAATCATCAACTTACTGATACCCAATCTTTGAACTAGTTTAATTGATATAGTTACAAAAAAAGTTCTAACTTAATTAATTTCTCTTTCATACCAGCACAACGGGGGAGAGTGCTCGTCAGGGATATTCGATGGTGACATTGCATACATGCATAGTTGCTTTCATCGGCGTCTTAGGAGTCTGCATCCAACTCAAGTTTCCAAATGTGTCTCCATATGCGACCTCCTACGGCGCTGTGATGATGGACCTCTTCATTATTGAAACATGCTTTTACTTCGTCTCTCTAGTTGTGATGGGAATCCAAGCTGCTAGCAATAATACAGATATGGAAGATCTGATGAACAAAATTAGCCTCTTACTTGGAAGTCTCTCCCTGATTTTAGAGTTGCTTGTTCTTATTTCACCTTTTGGATGGATCGTACTCTTCTTCTGGGGCATCTGCCTTGTATGCTTCGTGCGTAAGTATTACCGGTCTCTGGAAACACACTACCAAAATGCAGCTGCACATGTTGTTACACACTTTGGAGAATTGAAACAGAAGCTGGTTAATTTGAAATGCCGCTTGATGGACATCATCATAAGGAATGACGGGCGCATGACTGAGCATGAATCCCACAACCAGAACCGCACCAATGAGGCACCTGTTTAATTTCTATAGCCGCCGCGTACTCTTGATACAGTGAAAGGAATTTGGACATCTATTGTGCTAATGAAAGCTTTATTTTTTTTTTTTTTTTGTAATAATTAGGAATAATTTTCAAGATCACTCTGCTGGGTTGAGTTTTTAATACATTAATTTTGATTTGGGTTTTAGGGTTTAAAACAGAGACATTACTTTCGCTGAAAAGAGCGAGAGCAATACTATTTGATTCAGTTAATTGTCGCATTCTGATTACAATATCTCAAGGGATGAGGGTGATTTTCGATTCAGAACACTTCTATAGGAGCAAACAAGACTCTTTTCAGTAAACCTCAGAGTGAAAATTGACATTTATGCCAAATTCTAGGGGTAAATTTCCCTTTGAGCCTATATAATATATAGCTTTTGTTCTAGCACTAGGTTATAGGCCCTGATACATCATCTCAAATCCCAAAATCTCAAACCCAAATCTTGTAAACCTGCATCTTCTCCCAGCTTCTATGAACTAATAAAGAAGAAACTCTACCCCGGTAACTCTTCATCGGTAGCACTTGGATTGATTGCCCTCCTCTTCTTCGTTAGCATCTGCTTAGCGTTCGTTGTGATTTAAGTCGTACCAGTACTTTGAGGAGAAGCTGATCGTCATCAATGGCCAATTGAAGGAATTGAGTGCAGTTGCAGCACTTCGTGGAAACAGAGACATGAGTTGGTAGCGGGAAGCACCAAGTTTTTGAATTTTGCAACTGGACCGAGCCGACCTTGCCCAATCAAGCATTACGGTTTGTTAGAACGAGTCGGCCCACTACCAAAATTCATTCAGTCCTTTTTATTAGTTTCCCTTCTTTTTTTTTTTCATCTCATCCTCACCCCACTCATCTCATCATAAATCTCACTATATCCATGATTCTAGTGAAATTTGAACTCATGAACTTTACAGTATGAATTTTTAACCGATATACTGTGCCACAATATATCAACAAATTCATGTCAATTTTGTTTAATTAGCAATTATTAGTTTTTACCGCAAAAATGTCTCATGTAGAAAAACATGTAGAAAAAATTTGTAAAAACAGACGTATGTTTTTTTTTTTTTTTTTTTTTTTTTCTGAAAGGAATTTGGAACCCAACCTAATTGGGAGGCTTAGCCCCACCAGGAGCGGCCCTGAGGGCTGCCGACTGAGGTAGCCGCCTCAGGCCACCGGCTCCCAGGGGCCTCTGGAGTTTCTGTAAATATGATATAGATAGTATATATAAATACTCTTTGCTCCACTAAATAAGAAAATCTATGTTGCTCTAGCGGAAATGAGGAGAGTTCGTGTCCTTCCCCACGAAGTTCTTTCCAGTTCCTTCTCTCTTTTTTTTGGTTTTTTCAATTAGTTAAGTGATTTGAGGAGGGCCCAAAGCCCAAATCGAACTAGCTTCATCCTTTCAGCTTTTTTATATTATTTATGCATAAGTAATTGACAGAGATCCTATGCATAAAATTTTAATTAACTTTATATGATCACGACAACAGCAGAATGGAGGAGGATGAACCTGGGAGCAAATGCATTGTTTCTCTCATCACCATTTGAGGCTTTTGCCTCCAACTTAAGTTTGCAAATTTGTCTCCACATCTCAACCGTTCAGTTTTTAGGTACTAATGTATAGATCATCTCTGCAAAATTTCAGCTAAATTGATAGTCGTTAAGGCATTGATAACTGCCTTAAAGCTAGTACGGTTCAAGTTTGACAGATTCAGTTCGTCCATTGGTTTAAGAGAGTTAGATACCTTAAAGATCATCAATTTGGCTGAAATTTTGCAGAGATGATCTATACATTAGTACCTAAAAACTGAATGGTCGAGATGTGGATATGCGGCCGAAAAGTGCCCCTAAACTCCAACCTCACACTTTAATTTCAGAGCGAGGCCTCGCTTTGGATAGGATCTGTACTCGACCTGCATGCCTTGCAGTATGCAAGAAAATATTGGACCTGCTGCTTATTCATCCTGCATATATATGCAGGATGAATAAGCAGCAGGTCCAATATTTTCTTGCATACTGCAAGGCATGCAAGTCGAGTACTCGTTTGCCCGAGCTACAATTGTAACCAATGTTCCAACTTCGTTCTGCATGCTGCTGAGAGCATACAACAGTACAACACCATCTTTTTATTCAGTTACTGACATATCAAAGTAAGATATTGAGTACTAACCTATTCCTAGTCAAATAAGACACGATTGAGAGAATGAATTTTTTACTGATCTACATTACACCCATTCTGTGGTGTATATAAACATATTACAATCGTACTACAATGCACTACTACTATTGTGTACTACTGTACTACACAACATATACAAGGTAAGTAGTTACAATAATATATTCCCTTGTTAGTCTATTCCTAATAGGGAACTATGACTCACACTAACACTCCCCCTCAAGTTGGCGCATATACATCAACCATGCCCAACTTGCTTAGTGAGTCATAAAACGCCTTCTTGGAAACTCCTTTGGTAAGTACATCTGCAAGTTGCTCTTCAGTTGGAACAAAAGGAAAACTAATAATTTTGGCATCTAGCTTCTCCTTTATAAAGTGACGATCAACCTCCACATGCTTAGTACGATCATGCTGTACTGGATTCTGTGATATGTCAATGGCTGCCTTGTTGTCACAATACAACTGCATGGTACTCTTGAGTTTGAAACCCAAATCACGTAACAATCTCAGCCACAACAATTCACACACTCTGTGAGCCATACCCCTATACTCAGCGTCAGCACTAGATCGTGCCACAACTTTCTGTTTCTTACTCTTCCATGTAACCAAATTACCTCCCACAAAGGTAAAGTAACCCGATGTTGACCTCCTGTCTGTAATGTTTCCAGCCCAATCTGCATCTGTGAAGCCACAAACCTCAAGAATGTTGTTGTGTTTAGAAAACAGTACTCCCCTTCCTGGAGCTGACTTTAAGTACTTCAAAATTCGCATAACAGCATCCATGTGACTCTCACTCGGGTTATGCATGAACTGATTCACCACACTCACTGCATATGCAACATCTGGTCTAGTATGAGCCAAATAAATCAAGCGCCCAACCAACCTCTGATAGCGAGCTCGATCAGTAAAAATAAAAGGTTGGCCAACTGGTCCAAGTTTCTTGTTAGAGATTATTTAAGAGGTTAGAATGCAACATAAGCTTACTTCCTTACAGAGGCATTACATTAGAAAGGGATTACATCATGCAACAAAAGTTAGAAACAGGTTTATCTTTGCAGAAAGAGGTCTGTCTTGATTTTGTTGCATAAATATCATTCTGAGTTTCTGACTGTTGTCTACTCAATGTAAGTACTTTTTCTGCTATCAATCAAATCAACTCTTTAACATAACACTTGGCAGTTCTTTAGGCAGAATATCATCACCCATTGTTACTGGGAAATTGAAAAAAAAAAAAAAAAAAAAAAAAAAAAGGGAGTCAGAAACTGAAGAAAGGGTGAAAGTATTACATTTCTATTTGCTATATCTATTGTAAATACTTTATGGGTGCGCCAGAGAAAAGTAGTTATCTTTGTTTTCCTAAATTTGTTGTTCATCCTGTTTCAACATGCTTTTAAATCGGAGTAAAATTGGTCACCAGATTTATTATTTTGTAATAAGATGAGAACTTAAAGGTGTGAGATTGAGGTTCTGGGTGCTCTGGGCAATTTATTTCAAAGATTACTTATACAATACTGGGCTTTATGACATGGAATATTACCCGTTATAATATCACTTCATATCTCATCTGAGTTTGTATTAGCTCTCTGCTGACAAATGTTGGATAATTGACTAAAATCTTATTTTATTTGCTGCAGAAATTGACGGGGGTGTGCTGCTATCTCGAAACAAGGACTTCTTGGTCTTCTATAGGGGAAAGAATTTTTTGTCTGCAGAAGTCACTGAAGCATTAGTGGAAAGGGAGAGATTGGCAAAATCCCTTCAAGATGAAGAGGAACAGGCCAGGTTGAGAGCATCAGCGATGGTTATGCCAAGTGTTGAACCAGCTCAACATTTTGGTACAGCTGGTACACTTGGGGAGACTCTGGATGCAGATGCTAAGTGGGGAAAGAGGTTGGATGTTCATCATAAGGAGAAGGTGACGCAAGAAGCAGGAATATTGAGGCATGCCAATCTGGTTAGAAAGCTTGAACAGAAGCTTGCCTTTGTAAGTTCCCTGAAGCCTGGTATTGTAACTATTCTTGATGGATTTATATAAGAAATATCTTGCAGTCTAACAAAGTGTCCTTCAGTCAATGTCATGTCCCTTTGAATTCTTAATATGCTACTTTGATTTCTCACTTGCTTCGGTGGTACAAATTCTGCTAGTTTGAACTTTTTAATTTTGTCTACTAGGCTGAACGAAAGCTCATGAGAGCTGAACAAGCCTTATCTAAGGTAGAGGAGTCATTGAAACCATCGAAGCAGCAAGCAGACCCAGAAAGCATTACTGATGAGGAGAGGTTTATGTTTCGTAAGCTTGGTTTGAAGATGAAAGCTTTCCTACTACTTGGTATAATAATTTCCAACTCCTCATTTAACTTGTCTGTGCTTTTATTATGGCTACTTACAGAAGCTTGATTTACTCAGGTAGACGTGGAGTTTTTGATGGTACAGTGGAGAACATGCATTTGCACTGGAAGTACTGTGAATTGGTCAAGATAATGGTAAATGCTAAAACTTTTGATCAAGTAAAAAAAAATTGCATTAGCACTTGAAGCTGAAAGTGGAGGTGTCTTGGTTTCAGTAGACAAAGTCTCCAAAAAATATGCTATAATTGTGTACCGGGGAAATGACTATCAGCGACCTTCTACGTTGAGACCAAAGAATCTTTTGACCAAAAGGAAAGCTTTGGCACGTTCTATTGAGCTTCAAAGGCAGGAGGTATCACTAGAAATTTAAATGCTATTGATCTAATGCTTTTGGTTTCATAAGATAGGATTTATTAATGATCTAAGTATCACTCCACCATCATAGCTTTTTGAACGATAATTTTCCTGACTAATCTTCTGTTTGTCGAACAGGCTCTTCTGAAACATATTGCAGCTGTGCAGAGTAGGGTGGATAGACTGAGATCTGAAATTGTAAGGCTCTTTACACATTTTAGTCATTGCTATTACAAGTCTAACTATTTTACTTGGCAAGAAAAATTTAGAATACTGCCTTTTGTCTTTTTCATTTTCATTCTAAGTGGCTTGTATGCACATTGATAGGAACAAATGGATACTGTGAAACATCGATCATGGAGATGAAGCATTGTACAACAAATTAGATTCTTCTTATCCTACTGATGATGAGGATACAGAGGTTTGTACTTAGTTGATCTTCTGGGTTTACTCTTTTTGTTAGTAATCCACCTTCTAACTTCTTACACGGTTTCACCTTATGTTCACTTTTCTAGGAAGAAGGCGACGATGCTTATCTTGAAACATATAACAGCGAGAATGATGGTGAAGAAGAAAGCAGTTTCTCAGTTCACAATACTTCCACGGAAACCAATTTTCCTTATCATCTCCAGAATGAGGACTCTCTAGCAGAATAGGAATTTCCGCAGCAACATATACACACAGCGCGCAAGGGTATGAGTGTTGGAGCAGACCCAGATGAGCAAGATAACTGCTTACAATGATGGAATGAACTGAATATAAGGACAGGGTTCAAATATGCTGACACCGATTCTTGCAGTAATATTCTGGTTACTTGTCACGTTGTACAAATTATTTCCATGTATATTTAATTTCTTTTTAGCTTTTTTTGCAAGGCAATTTGCCGTGTTTACTCGTGAACTACAAAAATTTGCTACAGTGACACAGGATGAAACATTCTAAATTGTGGAAGTAGGATATAGGGTGGTTTATATTGTATGCTAACTTTACGAAGGGGGTAACGACAGAATTGTTCTTTCGTTTCACAAAAGATTCAGTTAAGATTGACCATTTTCCTTCATTCCCTGATTGCTTTTGAGAAATGCCACATAACTCACGCCAAGGCAACTGCGGCAAATTTGTATGATTTTAGTAGCACAAATTGGATGTGTCGAGAATCAAGGCCTTTTGTATTTATTTTAGAATTGGTATTGGTAATATATTTTTTTTGAACAATATAGATTCGGCCTCCGAGATATTTTTTGAGGAAAAGAACTTTTATTGATTAGCGACGAATGTCGTTTAAGAGTACATGCCTTATAAAATCGAGAGCATACAAAAATCATACATGACAGGAATCTAACCTAGTAGTATTTTGAGCTAATGCATGAGCTACACTATTGGCTTTTCTATTGACATGAGTAACGTAAAAATTAGGATACTGGGACAATAAGGACCTGACTTCTTGAATACTATGAACTACCCAAAATGCTCTTTTAGTCTAAAAAAATAAGTATTTTATTATAGTGATTTTAGTAAAATAAAAAAATAAAAAATGGAAACACACATTAAAAAAAATAAAAAAAATAAATAAAGAGTGAAAAATAAAGGGCATTCACCAACTACACATGCATCTAAAAGACTCAAAAAATGATGAACACCTATAGAGCTGATCCCACAAAACTCATTTTTTAAATTTTATTTTTATAAATAGATTCTAAATGTTGATTTTATCTTTATATTTAAATGAAAAATTAATAGAAGTACTAAAATGTCAAACGGAGCGTAAGTTACCTTTGTCGTTTTTTGAAGATTAGATACCAAATTGACCATACAACAAGTAACATAAAAGGAATTTACCCCTTTTAAAATGATATACCTGATCTGGATACTCAGCTAAACAATGGTTCTGCTCAATAGGAGTATCAACAGGTCTGCAATCCAACAAACCTGTCTCTGTCAGCAAGTCAAGAACGTACTTCCTCTGGCACAGATAGATTCCTTCTCTCCCCCTGGCTACCTCAATTCCTAAGAAGTACTTAAGTTCACCCAAGTCCTTCATCTCAAACTCAGAGGCTAGCTGTCTCTGCAGTCTATCTATCTCAATAGTATCATTGCCAGTGATTACTATATCATCCACATAAATAATTAGAGCTGTTACCTTCCCTTGTTGATGCTTAAGGAATAAGGTATGGTCTGAGTTGCTCTGTCTGTAACCAACCTTCTTCATGAACTGTGAAAACCTTCCAAACCAAGCACGAGGTGACTGTTTAAGACCATACAGAGATTTTCTCAATCTGCATATATACCAAATCACCAGGAGAAGCAACTACATACCCAGGTGGAAGGCTCATGTACACTTCCTCGGCTAACTTTCCATGAAGAAATGCATTCTTGACATCAAACTGTCGGAGTGGCCAGTTTAAACTAGTAGCGAATGAGAGCAGAACCCGAATAGTGTTCATCTTGGCGACAGGAGCAAACGTTTCATCGTAGTCTATACCATACGTCTGAGTAAACCCCTTTGCTACAAGGCGTACTTTGTACTGATTCACTAATCCATCTGCATTATGCTTCACGGTAAACACCCAACGACAACCTACAACCTTCTTGCCTTGTGGTGGAGGCACAAGTTGCCAAGTATTGCTCTTCTGCAACGCCTCCATCTCTTCCTCCATTGCCTAGCTTCCTCCACTTTGGATCCCCCAATGCATCCTGCACTTTGTTAGGTACTGATACAACAGATATTTGATTCACAAAAGATTCATATGACTTAGACAACCTTCTAGTGGACATATAATTGGCTACTGGGTATTTTGATTTGGCAGTAAGAGTAGGTTCATATCTTTTGGCTGATTGACCCCGAGTGGTCCTATTTGGTAACACATATTGCCCAACATTAGACTCATTACTACTAGTACTAGCACTATGCCAAAAAAGCTATCAGACGACACGCATCAGACGACAGAAGGTTGATTTTCTGTCGTCTGATTTTTTCAGACGACAGATAAATTAAATGTGTTGTCTGAATACACAGAGAAACCATACCTGTTTCATTTTGAAGATATGGTCATATTCAGACAACAGTTATATGTCGTTTGAAAATATTGAAATTTTTCATATTGAACCCTAGCAAAAATTTTAGAATTCCCTCCAACTACATCAAGCCTTTCCCTCTCAAAGGTCCCGAACCCTAACTGAGAAGTCAATGGGGATGATATTCAGACAACATTGCTAAGAAATTGTGTTGTCTGAATTAGGTGATTTAAATTTTTTATTTTTTAAGTATTCTTTGGGATAAGTATGAAAGTCTTCGTGTTTTCCCCCACACTCGTTAGGTCTGTCTAAAACCCAAGTCTCAATTGCAAAAGCCTGAACCTCCACTGCGAATACTCGACCATCTCTCAAAATCTTAACCCAAAACTCGGTCATCTCTCAAATCTGAACCTAGATCGAACTCATCTCAGTCTTTTCAACCAAACCTAAACCTTCTTAGTATCTTCTTCATCTATGAACCTTGAGAATCCTTGATGTTTCATTCACGTGCGGTTTAATGGAGCTGTTCAACAACCACTTAACAGATTAGAGCAAGCTTTAATATTCTGTTTTCTATTGGGTTATTGGTAAGTATTTTGCTTCAGTACTAGTATTTAGTTTAGGGTTTCGATTGGATTCAATCTTCAATTTTAGGGTTTTTCTGGAAATTGACTTGGGTTTTGCTTGTTTTCCTTGTAGATTCGAGTTAGGTGTCAGGTCTTTCTCCAATTTGTTTTCCTTGAAAATAATAGGGCCTCGCACCGTCTCTACTTTCAAAGAGAGGCATCCTCAGCGTCTCCGAGTTCGTCACCGCCAGTGATAACCTCGTCTCCAAGTGCCTTACCTGGTATTGGTATTCCAAACCCTTTCAATTTTGATTTCTCTTTTATTCCCAGTTCAATATTTTCTATCTCTGTTTGGGTTTTTTTTTATCTGTTAACCATAATTGTTGTTACATATTTGAGGAAAGAATCGGGCTTTAGACCTTGTGCTATGATTCCAGTATCGGTATTTAATCTTTGAGTTAAAGGAAGAGCAATTTTGCTAGAGGGTTTCTAATGTGGATTCAGTGATGATTGATTATATATGTGATGCTTATTAATGACAGAAATTTGGTGTTTTGAGGTATTGCATGTTTGTTTACCAATCAATTATGATTATGTTAGGGAATCAAGAAAACCAAGCAAGAGGAAGCCATATCTACCGTCTGAAAACCAGTATTTGATTACTAGAAATGGTATACTCAATTAATTTCCCCTTGTGTCACTGCATTTTCGTCTTATGCTTGCTAGTTCCTTGTGCCTTTAGTTATGCTGGCAATTCTCTCTACTTCTTCAATCCCTTGTTTACACAGGGCTGCATCTGTGGAAGAGGAGTACGAAGTTGGAGGTGTGGAAGTTCTTATTGATAATGAAGATAATGATGGCTGGTTGGCAACATAAGGGAAGCCAAAGAGTAAGCATCTTCTTTATTTTTTTAAGTATATGACAATATTTTCGTGGAACCTTAAGACTCAGACTGTTTTTCATCTTTATAAGATAAAAGTAGTGAGGAGGAAAACTTTCCTTCTATTGAAAATTTAAAAATCAGCAAGGTGAAGTCGGCCCCCTCGCAAGTTAAGGGTGAAGATGAAGATGATATCCCTGACATGGCTGATTATGAAGAAGATGACAACACCTGTAAGTATTCAATTGTCATGCATAAGTTGTGAATAGATCTAATATTAGTAGTTTGTGATTAATACTTATCTAATTGCATACAGAATCAAATTATATATGGTCCCTTATGTCTCTTTAAAACTTACATGGGTGGATGCTTTTGGTTAAGCTCAAGAATTGCTTTTGGCACCTTCTATAAGTAGACAAAGAAACCCTCCAAAGCTAGCATACACCAAATATTGGTCATTTTCACAGCTCAATGAT
Source organism: Rosa rugosa (assembly GCF_958449725.1). Lineage (NCBI taxonomy): Eukaryota > Viridiplantae > Streptophyta > Magnoliopsida > Rosales > Rosaceae > Rosa > Rosa rugosa. The sequence goes on along the minus strand of NC_084821.1, from coordinate 26,160,296 downwards.
CTTACTTAATTATATATATAAAAGCTGCACCACTACCACCTATTTATCCAGAACTTAGTCCAAAAAGCTCAATCTGCTCTATAATTCTATCTATTGCAGATGGAATACAAAAGAAAAAGAAGGGCTGGTGTTCGTTCATTCTCCATGTATATGTGCCGCTGAGACCCACTTGGAAATCTTGACACAACTTTCGTCTTAATGTCACAACCAAGCAGCCTAATTTTCTCTCTCCTTGTCATCTTCATGACTCTTTGCAAATGCTTTCCTACAAATCTTTATATGTCGTTGACTGGAAGGTGAGCTATTAATAAGATATAAGAGTAGTAAGAGCCAAATCTCTATGACATACAAAGCAGAGTTCTCCATATGGAACGTAGTCTCAAATTAAAGAGTTCATAGCATTTCCATCTTTTAATTTGCACAAGTATATTTGTACTTCTATTGAGAGGATTGTACATTATTTCCAGCAGAGAAGTGGCCTGATTGAGAATTGCTGTGAAATATTTTTGTACAGACAAGTATTAGAAATTATTTCCAACTTGCAAGCTTGTTGTATTGCTTTTGGTAGCTGGTTTGTTGTTTACTAGAAAGTAAAGATTTTGGATTTCTTTTCTGGCAATTTTGTAACTTGTAAGTTACGTGTCAGGACATTTAAATTTTCTTTGGTCATTTTGCGTAACTGTTATAATTCTCATCAGCATAGAACAAGATAAACAACATACAGTGCTTATCCTCTTGTCTCTCTTCTTATTTTCTATGTTTTGCACAAGTTTCAAAGCTCTCAAACATGTGTAAATGTAGAAAAACTATCATGCGGATCCTTTGATAAAGATTATATTACGTACTGAAGTAAGCAACAGCTGATAGCTGATAGCTTTTCTGATCTCAGGACATTTAAAGCAACAACTGATAGCTTTTCTGATCTCAGCAACAATGTCACCAATTACCACTTGATTCGCGGCGCATCTGATCTCAGGTTCTTTGTATTCGAATTCTTGTTCCATTGAAATGGCTATATATAGTGTTCTGTTGCTTCAGAATTTTGTAATCTGATGCTTTAATGTGCGTTGCTGAGGTACTAAAGATGTATGAGTTATTTATACTTTTGGCCTTCAATTTTAATAAATTTTTTGCAATATTGTAAATTGTAGGAATGTGGTTCATGTTATAATTAAACGTACACGTCATTTTAGTGTAGTTACAGGGATTGGAGTATACTAGATTTGATTGTACTCAGATACATGGTTAATTTGTTATTTCTTTTGCATCTATGGAATCTATTTAAAGTGTGTGGTGCTTATGGAACTGTATGTTCTACTAATTTTATGGGCTTCTCCATTTTTGGTGGTTTCATCATCTCAAAATGGTACTTTGTATCGTGCAACTCTTCTTAAAGGTTGTTGAGTGCAATTTTATGTTTCTCTTCTTAAAGGTTTTTGTTTTCTTTTGTGGTGAAATGGCACCTCATGATTTGCATCTAAAGATATGCTCATTGTTTTCAGGGTCACTCATGCTGACCAGTCAACTTCGATGCAAATGTTGTTGGATTTGACCAAGACAAGGATGTTGCGGTTTTACATGTTGCATCCAAAGACATACTAAGGCCTATACCATTTAGTGTCTCTGCAGACTTGCTAGTTGGTCAGAAAGTGTCTGCTATTGACAATCTTGTAAGTTTGATATTGCTTCATCCTTGCATTATTGCTATTACTTCTTAATACATTGGACATATCTTATGTAATCAAATATGTAATTTACTAAGATCCTATATTCATTTAAATCACTTAATGTGATGATGTAGATTTTAGAACTGTATATCACAAAGTTGTCCACGAATTAATCATATCTTGTGATTTATTAAGATCCTCTAATCTTGAGAGCATACACAATGATTTTGTTATATGTACTGGTATATTTTCAGGAATACTGCTTATACAAGACTATATTATATCACATATGTGAACCTTTATTGTACTCTCTTCTCATGAAGTTGAAACTTTACAGAACATTAGAGCTCATATGTTTCCATTTCTCTTTTAGCCCAACAACATCTTTTTGTTCTTTGCTCTGTATCCTTCACAGTTTTTTATAACAGTATTCTCCGAGTCTGATACACCAAATTTCTACTTGTCTGAATTTTTTTGTTGTTGTGAGTTGTTAGGTGGGTGGACAAATGGAATCTAGAAAGGTAGTTCTTATTACTGCTGCTTCAAACCTTGCTGTAGTAGGGTGCTCATGACTTTTGCTGTTTTGTTTATCTGATCTGAAACGTATACATAGAGCATAGAGTATAAGACTGCTAAATTAAGCTGTGTCCTCTTCTCATAAAGAGTATATGACTGGCATTCCCATATATTGCTGCATCAGAGAAGGATGCTATGGAAAGTGATCATGTGCTTATATACACGTATACATCCTTCTATGTTTCGTATGTCAATATCAATTCCTTACAAGTCATGAAGTTGACTATGTTAAAGGTACCTGAAAGAAGCCCCATTCCTTACAAGCCAAATGAAGTTTTGCCATTAATCATCATGGAACAATGGATTCAAGACATTGGTTTTAGAAGGATGAGAAGGCTCAGAAGTTAGCTCTAAGACATGGACTTGAGGATGCAAGCTTCCATTAGGAATAAGTAGGCTAGTGTTTGGTTGCAACTACATTATTGTACTTTGGTTTATATATGTATGGGATGTATGTATAGCTGCAGTAACAGATTAATCAAATATTGGTATTTTTATGAATGAATTCCATTTTTGATGAATGCATTGGGTAGTTTCCAGATTTACATAATTGTGGCGCAACGAAGAATAAAAATATGTCATCTGAATTATAAAGCAACGACAAAATGAAATCCAAATATGTTGTTGGACATATCTAAGAACAACAGAAACAAGAAAAAATATGTTGTTACTTGTGCACTCAAACAACAGAAAATTGTCATATGAAATAAAGAGCAACGACAAAATAAAATTCAAATATGTTGTTGGACATATTTAAGAACAACAGATACCAGAAAAAATATGTTGTTCCTTGTGTACTAAAACAACAGATAAATGTTATTGTAGGCTACTAAAGACGATAGATAAATGTAATCTGAACTGAATGATAATGACAGTTAACTGTTATTGGAATTTGAGTAAAACAACACTAAACTGTTATTATAAGTCTATTCAGACCACAGAAATGACCATTTTTCTGTCTTTGGAATAAGCATTAGATCATAGAAATTACAAGGAACTGTTATTTGTTTTCAGATCACACCACATTTATCTGTCGTCTAAATTCACTAATACATAGCTAACTCATGTCTTGATTTCATCAGACAACAGAAGACCTAAAAAATTTCTGTCGTCTGAAAAATAAGACGACAGAGGAAATCTGTCATCTGATACCCCAAGAGACGGCACCGTACTAGACAACAGAAATTTTTTTGATCAGACGACAGATCTGCTCTGTCGTCTGATTGCTTTTTTGGCATAGTGTAGTGGGTGGACATACCTCAAATGAGTGATCTTCAGTACCAGGAAGTTGTGGGTCAGGGGTAGAAGCAATGGTAGGAGGGACAGTTGTGTCTTCAACATCATTTTCGGCCATAGAGACTGGTGCTTGGATGTTTGGAGTTGTATCTTCAACATCATTTTCGGCCATAGAAACTGGTGCTTGGATGTTTGGAGCTTCTGCTTCAGGAGGCGGCGAGCTAATGGTCTCAACTGGATCCGTCAAAATACCACCTGCTTCTTCTCCTCCTTCTGATTCCTCCCCCTCTCCATGATACAGCTCTTCAAAAAATGAATTCTCCCCCTGAAGAGCTGTATCTGAAGAGGAAAAATAACTCATGTCCTCAAAGAAAGTAACATCCATAGTGACATAGTACTTCCTGGTAGGTGGATGAAAGCACTTGTACACTTTCTGATACCTTCCGTAGCCAACAAACACACACTTAAGTGCCCGGGCATCCAATTTAGACCTATGGTTCTTAGGAACATGGACAAAAGCAACACAACCAAAGACACGAGCTGGAAGATTATGAAATGAAGGTAAAGAGACATGAGATGCAAGAACCTCAAATTGAATTTTTCCCTGAAGGACCCTAGAGGGAAGACGATTGATAAGATGGGAGGAAGCATATACAGCATCGCTCCAAAGATACTTAATTAGGCATATGGGCACTAAAGAGAAGGGCACGAGCCATATCAAGTAAATGACGGTTTTTCCTTTCAGACACTCCATTTTGTTCAGGTGTTTGTGGACATGTGGTTTGGTGAACAATCCCATGGGTGTTAAAAAACTCTTGGAAAATATGATTAACATATTCCCCCCCATTGTCAGAACGAAGGACTTTAATGGTGCTATGGTACTGTGTTTGAACAAGAGTACGAAAAGTTTGGAAAGCTGGAAAGAATTCATCTTTGGTTTTAAGAAGGGCAACCCATGACAATCTCGTACAATCATCAATAAACAACACAAAATATCTCATACCCGATACAGTGGGCTCTCTAGAAGGTCCCCAAACATCAGAATGAATCAACTCAAAAGGAATAACACTTTTATGAGACACTCTAGGAGAATAAGTAGCACGATGACTCTTGGCCAAAACACATGTTTCACAACGTAAAGCAGACTCATTCACACCAATAAACAGAGTAGGCATGGTTGTTTTCATAAGACTAAAAGAAGGATGCCCTAAACGGCGATGCCACAACCAAATTTCACTTATCTTATCAGAATTCGAAGTCAAAGCGACTCGGGATTGTACTCCTGGTTTCTCTCCTGCGTATGTCTGATCCAGATGGAACAACCTGCCCCTCAGATACCCCCGACCGACTATCTCCCTGGTGAGAAGATCCTGAAAAATCACTTACATAGGATAAAAGGTTACGGAGCATTTAGACTCAGTATTCAACTATGGAACAGATATCAAGTGATGAGAAAAGTCAGGTACATATAACACATTATGAAGCTCTAAAGTGGGAGTAATACGCACTGACCCTGACCCTAACACAGGAAAAGCCTCACCATTGGTATTGGTGACATAGAACACTGGTGGGGAAGACAAGTCAGTAAAATACGATTTATCATAAGTCATATGATCGGAGGCACCAGAATCAATAATCCATGTATCAGAACCAACAAAGTTAGAAACCTTTAAAGCCATACCAATCTTACCACAACCATCTATAGAGGCCGTAGGAGCAGCCCTACCTGCAGTATGATGATCATGTCCTGCTACGCCATAGAAGTCAGGTTCTTGAATTAACTGAACCGCAGCTGCCTTTGCCTTAGGACGATAACCTTTGTTTTTGGGGTGCCCATTCAGCTTCCAACAAGTCTCCCGAACATGTCCAAAGTCATTGCAATAAGAGCATTAAGGACGAAGGTGGTTGGTGAAGCCTTGTGGGACAAAAACCTCAACCTTCTGGACCCCATGGATCTTGGAACTCTGACCTTCACTGTCATCACCACCCATTGCCATAGTACAAACAACACACAAATCCCAAAGTATGCAGCGGAAATAAGACGAACAGGAGGCTCCAAAAAAAAAACCAACAGATTTTTTTTTTTGGAACCTGTTGGAGTTGATTGGACTGAATGGGTTGACCGAGTTAGGCTGAATGAGTTGACCGAGTTGAGGCAAGTTGACTGGGCTGACCCAGTTGACCGAGATGGAGGCGATTTAGCGACGCACTGAATAGAAACAGATTTGAAGGTGGTGACCTGAGAACTGCAGGCCTGAAATAATCTGGATTATCTCAAACAGGGAGAAACTGATGGCCTGAAGAAGGACCGAACGAGGCTGAGCTACGACCGACTGATGTGAGCAGAGGTCGACGGGTCTGGGTTGGCGGAGTGCGCGCGACAGGAATGAGTCTGGGCTGACAAAGTGCGTGCGACGGGGCTGAGGAGCCCGACGAACAGGAAGTCGCGGGTCTAGATCGACGGGTCTGATGTGAACCGAATCTGATGCTAACAACGTCGGACGGAACAAATGGCCGGACGCTGAGGAACCCGATCTGGAGAACGAGGAACAAGTTGATCTCCGGTGCCCAAAGCAAAACTTTGGGTCTGAACAGGGAAGACGAAGGCAGTCTGTTCTGGAGACGAAGCCGGTCTGAGCGAAGGAGGTGGCTGGTCTGATGACGTCGAAGTCCAAGAAGAAGACGATCTGGTCGTTCTTGGACGGATGTCGATGCAAGAGAGATAACGACAGGAGAGTAACGCCGTTAAGGAAAAACAATAACCCTAACAATGGGGTTTTTGAATTAATTCCTCGAACTAGAGAAAATTAAAAGTAGAAAATAGGAGACAAAGTCCTCTCGGATCTTTGCTTTGATACCAAGTCAAATAAGACACGATTGAGAGAATGAATTTTTTACTGATCTACATTACACCCATTCTGTGGTGTATATAAACAGATTACAATCGTACTACAACGTACTACAACTATTGTGTACTACTGTATTACACAACATATACAAGGTAAGTTGTTACAACAATATATTCCCTTGTTAGTCTATTCCTAATAGGGAACTATGACTCACACTAACAGGAGTATCAGGACACTGTGACCAAACTGCTGGAGGAGTTTGACGTGCATTCCCATTCAAAGGGGGAGAAGTAAAAGCTTTACATCTTTTTATTCTTTTCTGTTTCTGCATTTTAGTTTTTCATGAACAATAATTACTTTGGTTTTGGGTTTGTAAGTGCATAAGCACAGACCACTTGAGATGCTTATTTTTGGATGATTACTATTATTACTATTATGTGATATTTGCCTTGGTGGCTTGGATCTGGAAAAGGATGGAAATTGATTCCTTAAATCCAAGCAACACCTTTTTGTTAGTGGCTATCTGTAAAGACTAACATGCAGGGGTAAAAAGATGGAAAAGTCATGTGTTGAATGGGAATGCCCAAAGGGGGAGATTGTAAGTATATTGTGCTATTACCATTCAACACATGCTCTCCCAAAGCTGCTAGGAAATCAGAAGATACAAAGGATTAGGAGAATATCTCTCTTGCCTTTCCGATGGTTCAAGGCTATGAAGGAAGATTGCAGAATCGGATCATCCAAGAGGAAATCAAGGAAATCATGCTCACTGATCTTGATAAGATGGTGTCTTTTAATACATATCATTTTGCATGATTCTAAATTGATTTACAATGCTTTCAAAATGCATATCTTATAAAGATTTGATTGCATATTCAAAGCAGTTTTAAAACCTTCCATATTTACCTTATTCGGTGATTAAGAAAAGATTTGTTTGAGGGGGAGTCTTGCTCCTCTATAAAAGGGTTTGAAACTGCATTTTTGGAGGTAGAGTTTTCGAGTTAAAAAGGGTGTTGCATGTGTTGCATAGTCTTCACAAAACGTTTTCATAAAAACTCTCCATGATTCATTATTGTGTGTGTTTTCCTTGATGGACTACATGAGATCAGAGGGAAAGAAAGTTGAGATAGTGCAGATTGCTTTACTGCTATAGATCAGTTTGTTCTTGTGTAGAATAGGTTGTGCAAGGTGTAAACAAGTTAGCTGATTTGCTTGTAATGTGGTTGTGTTAAATACCACAACTTGTTTCTTGTAAAAACCTGATTTCATAGTGGATTGCTTTTTATGTGTGGGCTACAAAAAAAGCCTCGCAGTGATGTTTCCTCAGTGGTGAGGTTTACACTGCGTTAGCAAGTCTTTGTGTTGTGAGTTGTTCAATTTAAGCATCTTTACTCAAAATAGTTCCATCTAGTATTTTCATTGATAAAGTAATTAATCTGGGGTTCACATCCAAAACCAATTGGCAATGGATGGAGTGGCCCAAACCCTTATAAACCCATAAGCAAAGTTATATTTTTCCAATGTGGGAGTTATCACTACAACAAAATTGCTTATTCATAGCACTTAATGATAGCGTTTTTTAAGCAAGTGCTATAGATTGTATATACCTCATTCTTTGATAGCGTTTGTAAAATTTTAAACGCTGTGAAAAAAATTGAGCGGGAGCAAGCGGGTAATGAAAAACATAGGCGGGCTTAATTTTAGGTAGGTGACACTTTAAATGAAAAGCAATGACTAGGACCCTAAAAACCTCTTCTCTTTCGGTGGCCGCTCTCTCTCCTCTCTCGGTAGCCGCTCTCTCTCTTCATCCCCACCGAGCTTCTTTCTCTCTCGATTGCAGACACTCTCCTCTTCTCTCTTCGTTTCTTCATAAGGTATGAAACATGAAAGGAACTCATCAATCTTCTCTCTTCATCCCCACGGAGCTTCGAAATCTCTTCACTTTGAAAATTTCTTTTGATTTTAATTTAAGAATGATATCTGGGTATTGGTTTAATTTTTCATTTTTCTGTTTCAAAACCAGGAGAGCTTTGCAAAGGATTAAATTTCGCTTTGAAGGTAACAGTTAATTAAGCATATACTCGCTTCTGTTTTCTGCAAGTAACTCTCTCTCTCTCTCTCTCTCTCTCTCTCTCTCTCTCTCTCTCTCTCTCTCTCTCTCTCTCTCTCTCTCTCTCAGGGAAGACATTGTTGTTCACTACTATTCTTACTTGTTAATTGCTTACATTGCCGATAGACCAATATATTTCATTCTCTTGTACCACCTTTCTCCTTGTATTGATTTTTTTTTTGTTTGGGTAATTGCAGGTTTATATTTTTTATTTGGTTCTTCGAGCTCTAGACACTGTGGGTACGTATCTATTTTCTTGGGTCTTATGCTTTCTAAATGCTTTACTGTTGATTGTGTCTGAAAGATTCAATTTGGCTTGTTTGAGCTTAAGATTCAATTAGCCTTGGGCATGTGGTGTTGTTTGTTGGGCAAAATGTCAGCATAAAGTTTACTGAAATTTCAAATTAATTGGACTTGATTAGACACTAGGTGAAAATGATTTTTAGCTTTATGAACATTATTTGGTCCATTAGCTTAATAAGGCCATTCTCTCAGGTTGGATTTTTGTCTCTGTTTTCCCCATTCTGTTCAGTTTTGCTGGTCATATTGTTCTTGATGCATGTACAGAATCATTGTATATGAAAACTGAGTCTATTTGATCTCTGTATTATTTCTTGTGTGTTAAGTTGTATCTTTATTTGCAATCATGGTGTTTCAGATGAATTGTTAAGTCCTTCAAATACATGTTCTTTTGTAGAGCATCGTCCCAGACTTATACTCAGGTTAATAATCCAAGGTATGCTTTTGCCTTCTGCAGCTGCATTTTTCAATTCTATTCTTATGTATAATCATATGATATATTCTCAAAAAAATTAAATAAAAAGGTGATAAAATATATATATATATATATATATGCATGTGAATGCTAGTAGGTCAGATTATTCTATGCATCATATGTCAGATTAAACTTTTTTCTTCTTTATTAATCTTAATTCCTTCTATAGAGAATGTGAACTTAACATAAAAGTTGATTATCTACGAGTGATTATTTAGCTTATTTGTCTTGGATTAATTTAAAGTTTCCATCTTTCATGGCTGCTACCCTTTCATTGATTTAAAGTTCTCATCTTTCAGAATTGTTCTTATAAAATAGAGTAGTAGTGCTTGCCATGAGCTTTATAGTGGAGCTCCCAAGCTAGATGTCACTCTGAAGTTTTTAATGATGGATTCCTCTTCTGGTAACCACAAAACTGAAAAGGGAGGAACCTTGACTTCAAGTGTTCCTGCTAATGGGGATATGTTTGGACAAGTTGTAAATGGTACTGGTGAGACTGAAGGTAAGGATAGCTGGCCGAATCCACTTTTCCTCTACATTGTGAATCAATCTAAAACCTTGCTCATATTTCTGTAACGTACTTTGCAGGCAAGCGGCTAGCGTTTTTAGTGGAGTGGTTAAATAGTTTACTTCCTGATTTAGGTTTACCAGAAACTGCTTCATATGAGGACTTGAGATCAGTATTGATTGATGGTACTATTTTATGTAGGCTATTGAACAGCCTTAGACCTTGTTCTGTTGACGAGGTTGATTTCCTAGTCTCCCCTACAAGTTATTTACCAGTTGGATTGAATGTCTGGTATCTTTGTGAGATTTTCCTTGTTCATATGTTCCCTCTTACTTATTTTCTGGTTTATATTATTGTGCAGGGATCTATGAAGACTGTTATAGATTGTCTTTTAACACTTAGAACACGACTTGGGTCAAGTGTTGCAGCAGATGGTTTTTCTCTGTTTAGTCCAACTGGTAACCACTATGCCAAAAAGGCCTTTAGACAACAGAATTGTTCTGTCGTCTGAATGAACAAAAATATGTCGTCTAGTACGGTGTCGTCTCTTGGGGGCATCAGACGACAGAAGTGTTCTGTCGTCTGAAAAATCAAACGACATAAAAAAATAGAAGTCTTGTGTTGTCTGATGAGTTTTGCATTTTGGGAACATTGTGATCTGTATCTTTAAAAGCATTCAAACAACAGTTTTGTATTGTCTGATAAACAAAACAACCACAGTATTTTTTAAATATTATTATGTGAAGCATATTTGCAAGACTTATTTGTGTGGTCTGAATGCCCTTAAATAAGAAATATGAAGACTCGTATGTAGTGTCTTCTCTCATACAACAACAATTAAAGGTTGTGCTAATTTACTTTAAACGACAATTATATGTGGTCGTAAAGAGCATCAGAGGACAATTAAGTGTCGTTCTAGGATAGGTTTGTATGACATTTAAGTGTTGTGTGAAAGGTTTTGAAATTATACATATGTGATGTTGGGAAATGGTTTAGACAATAGATATGTTAGTATAGGTTTGATGTATGTTGGCATTCCTAATACAAAAGCTAGAATCATAGGTCTACTAGAGTTATCAAGTGTAATCTGGAAGAGATATACGGTCATACAATGCTCCAGCTGACTCTTTGAAGCACTCCAGGTAAGAGCATATGCATTTGCATTTCATAAAGGTCAATCTACATGCATACTGGGATTGCAATCTGTTCTGCAATCCCTGTCAGGTCAGGTTTCTTTAAGGTCAATCTACATGCTGGGATTGCAATCTGTTCTGCAATCCCTTTCAAGTCAGGTCATTGGATGTTATTTCTTCTTTTTCACGTTTTATGCGTATACATTAGTTGGGTCGTAAAATGATATTTCTCTATATGATTTGATCTGTTAAGTCTTATCGTCTTTATTAAGAATAGAATCATGTTTATTTGTTGAATATCTTTTTATGATTTGTTCCTTCCATACTAGGAGTCAATTAGGTTTTGGAGTCTTTATTGTCCAAGGTTTTAGGGGGAGTCTGAGATATATATTCAATGTGTATGGTCATTCATTTGGTGACCTTGAGCCGAATAAGAATTGGTGCATCTATTGAGTCAAGATTTTTCATTTTGTTTTGTGAGAAACTGTGTGCTTCAGATTCGAGTCTATGAACTACTTGTTCCATGCTTAAGTAGATCATTGAGTCAAACACATCCATCATTCATTACATTCTTCACATCAAAGTGCTCTCGAGGTCAGTTGGAGTTGTTGATGTGCAAAGAAGATTGAAGGTCGAGGTCAGTACCTGTCAATCCTACCAGTGAGAGCAGTTCATCAGTGGAGAAGATTTACGAAGACGTGATCATACAACCTTCTAGAATGTGTCTAGTAAGTATAGCCGAGGTCAGTGCTATTGGTTGTTTGTAAGAGAACTTGTATCTTTCCATTAAGTGAATTGGTTTTCACTAGGGCTTTAGAGTAACAGGCCCCGCAGTTGTTTTCCTCATTTTGAGGTTTTTACTGCGCAAACAATTCTGGTCTCTTGGATGTTGTGTGTTTGTGATTATATTTGTTTGCCTAATTATCTCACTGCTGCTTTGGGATCCATATTTGTACTTCAATCCTTAGTATTGTTTGTTACTTTTTGAATCGAGAGAAAGTGTGATTTCTGTGAGAGTAGCCTATTCACCCCCCTTCTAGGTTTTTTAGTTTCATCCCAATATTTTCACAATAGATATCATATTCTTTCTGTTATGTCAGTCTCATTACGACGACAATTTACTGTCGTTTGAGATTATTTAGACGACAAATATATGTGGTCTGAATATAAAAAGGACCACTAATAGTAAGTGTTTTATATTGTCTGTAATCATGTCCAATCACACTTATTTGTTGTTGTTATACACTTTAGCCAATACTTTCATCTAACTTATGTTGTTGTTTTGCCTTTTATACTACAATTTTATGTTGTCCCAATGCCAAAAATACAATAGACTTCTAATTGATTTTTGTGTTGTTTTTGTGCAACTGCAACCACACGTTTTGGTGTGCTTTTGTTGTAGCTTGCAATTTGAGATAACACATATTACTAGTCCCCTATTACAATTGGTATGCATGCATTCTGGAAATTAAAATTGCCCATTCATGAAACCATAATATCCACATCCAAAATCATTCATTGCAATTTTCATGAATTCACCATTGTCTAATGTACACAAACCTATTCATGAGCATTAGTTCAAAATGGCCCATATCTATTAATCTGGGCAGCCAACAAAATATACGCATGAATCAAGCTTTCATACTCTGAGTTATAGGGCACCCAAAAAATCTGACTAGGCTTCCCTCTTGAATAAGAAGCTGACAAAGAACGAGCTCATTTAGTCGGATTTCCACAGCCAATGACACCAGTCTGAGCAGGGTCTACGAAGCCAATCATGTCAATTAAGCATATTCGATTTGTTCAACATTTGATAAAGGAAGCTGTAAAACCACAGTCCCAAAATATCATTACAACAGTACTGAATATCACACAATGTACAACATAACTAAAATTGCAAAAGTAAACAGAGATGTGCCAATTTTCCCATTATGTAACCATTAATTCATTTAAATATATAGAAGGTTACACTAGAACTTAGAATGCAAGTCAGGTGTACAACTACGCACCTTCTTGTTCCTTGACAAAATTGATGATAATAGTGGCAACCAATAACTAAGTAGCAAAACAAGCAGAACCAAGAATATTTATCAGAATAAGACCCCAAAAGAAAGAAGTCGCGATTCGACAGAGAAAGAAAAAGATCACAGTTTGATAGATTTAAGGATCTGACAAACTTAGGCTATTTAATTTGGATTGTAGAGCAAAAGAGTTTGGATCATTTTCATAAAAATTGAGACATTGGAGAGCATGAAAAATGCTCAAAAATAGGTAAGTTTATAATAAATAAAACAAGAAGGTGGCTACACTCACAAAGTGGTTGCCTTCATATACGAAGATATCCTCCATGTGAAGGAGCGATCTCCATTGACTTGAGAGATCAGATTCAAGTTTTGAAGTGTTGTTTGCATACTGTGGTCCCTTAGGATCAATCTCCTTTCACCTGAAACAATGACATGTAGATAAAAAGAACTAAGGTCACCAAACCATATGTAGATATCAAACCGTGATGGGCACCGAGAATTCGACTCTCACAATAGCACCATGCCTTAATCAGTATGATACTACGTTTAAAGAGATGATGTTTGCCAATGAGGCTATCAACCTGTATGGTAACAACACCAGGAAGATGATCAAGAATAAAAAAAAAATTCAAAATCACAAACGAGCAAAGAGCACCAAAGTCCAATATTTTTACTTGCTATAATAGACTTGAAAATAATAATAATAATAATTGCATCTGATAAACCAGAGCTTCCTAGGAAAGCATCCTTTACATGAACCAAATCTGGTGACTCATTCAATCATATGTAGCAAAACTGGACTAATAAAACTCAGCTTTAGTGGAAGACTACCTGCTCAAGAAAGCATAACGTACATAGCCCTCCTAACTGATTGAAGGATATATCAACCACGGGCACTTTACAAGCTTAACCTGCCACCAGAAAACACAACAATCTTTACTGAGGACAACTAAAATTAAGTGAATCTGAATAGAAACAAAGAATAATCTCATAAACACACGTGCATTTCCTAAAGGTTTTTAGGAAAAGCAAATTAAAGGACATACTAGCGGTGAAACAGAAATTTTTTATGGACATGATGGTGCTACTGTAACGCCCCAAAAGGGTTGACGTCATAGCGCTGTGAATCTTACGAAGCTTAAGTATTGACAAAGTAATACTCAAACTTCATAAGATGCGCAAGGCTAAAGATAAAGAAACTAATCAAGTGAAGTTTGATGACTAACCAAGTTTTTTTTCTTTTTTTCTTTTGGGCAGTTGCAAAACTCGATATTTGGAATCAATGTATCTCAACCTTTGGTGATGAAAAAACTACATAAACTCAAGTGAAATCTGATGTTAAATAAACTCGAGATAGTCAAACTAAATAGACTACAAAGAGGTTTGAAATTTGAGGCTTCAGACTACAATTGGTGGAAAAATTTCAAGCAATGACAACAGCAATTAGGATTTATCCAACTGAAGTAACAAGCTCAGCAAGAGTAGACAGAAACTTAAAAATAGGAAATAGAAGGATACATATGCATAATGGGGTACCCACTTTCCTAAAAACCAATGACCGTTCTTAATGCCAATTACTTACTTGCCAATGTAAGTACACAAATAGCCAGCAAAAAGTAGCAAGAGTGGCCGTTTACGCCATACCACCTAGGAGTGACGCCACACCTCAAAGGATGTTAGACATCCTCCAGTCCGTATAGCCCCTCCAGAGGTTTAGGGGATCGAAACCAAGGTAGTCGTTTTGCTCCCTTCACTCTCAGGTCACCACTTAACAACAATGCAATGTGTATGCATAATAGCATATAAATATTTTCGAGAAAAGCTCTAACTAGTGAAGACCCCCTACCTGGAATCCTTGATGTGTAACTCCCAGCAAGTACCAAAGGACCAATCTTCAGTCCACTTGAGCCCTTGATCCTACTATGAACATGTAAACCATCATCGGTATCAATGTTCTTTCTCCCTTAAGATGAAGCCACACTTTTATAGACTTATTTTAAAAAGAAGACACTGATCAGAATGCACTAATCAGAATACACAGAAAACAGAGCTTTGTAGTTACTTTTGAACATGGATGAAACCGTCGAACTGAAATTTAAGACTCAAGGAATGCTTTGCATGTTTAGTCCAATGTACTAAAGATTGAGGACTGACAAGAGAGTAAAAGTTTCTCAAATCATTAATCTTGTACCAAAAGCTGCAAGTTGATCGAAAAGTTCTCAGAAAACTGGTAACAAGAAAGAAAAATTCACCAACAATCATCCTTTCAATGATTTTAATCACAACTCTCCAGATTTAAAGTAGACATGCAAAGCTACTATTTTGCAAAATTTCATGTTATTCGCAATTCAAATGAATGGTCAAACAAGAATCTGAAATGACAGGAACGCTGAATTCTGCAGAATTCCTGAAACAGTGCAGTAACTTCAAAATAGCATAAGTATCTCATTTTAACTCCGTTTTTCATGAAACCAAGTTCAAAATGATCATTCAAGAGTCTATTTTAATCTTTCAAAGACTGAGAGTGAAACAAGGAGTATAGGTTTTTCGAAAATCATGGAATAGCCCACTGGTTCAGCTTGGGTGTTGTCTTTGAGGCATAACTTCAAACACATGGTGTGCAGTAATTGAACTTGACCCTTTCCAGTCCTAATCATCCTAATGGAGTCACGATAGCTAGATAATAATCAAAAGTGCATTCCACAACAACCTTGAATAGATTTAAGAACATAGATTTAACAGAAAGTAGGTGTTCTTACCAAAAGAAAGTTTCTGATACTGATCAAAATAGAGAGGTTAGTGGTTTGAAATCTCAGAGTCCTCCATTTGTTCTGTCATAGTGTAATACGTAAATTAGAAGAGGTTTATATGACACCTGGAGATACGAAAATTGGAAAAGTGCAGAAGGTGATTTTAACAATGCATAGCTTCATACCTCCTAACATGATGAGAAGCAAGGCGAAGACATAAAGTAGCTACTAATTTTTGACCTTAGATGAAAGTGAAGTAAGTAGATTCAAGTGTTTCTGAGCTTAAGAGAAGAGTGGGAGCGGAATGGAAAGAGAAGAGAAGTAGCTTGTTTTGTCAACTGAGTGTTTGGTTGTAAGAGGGTCTAGGTAATGAATATAAAGGTTCAATCAATGTCTCAATGATATCTCATATGATATAGGGTACGTAAAACCTACAAATTAACCTTTGCCCGAATTAACTGCACGTCCTTCACCATAAACTCAGCAGCCATATTGTGATCTTCCCTTTCAAGAACAGCACTCCATCCGGCAGATACGTCTTCAGAGGTACTGATCCAAACGCGAACACCTGAAACAAAACGCAACATGAAATCAATACCCCCCACCTAGTTACCACCCCTTTGCTTTCTTAACTCTGACATCTCAGAATTTGCAATCAAAAACCATAATGTGGAACAAGAACAAACCTACAAGCATTCTAATCTCTCAAACAGATTACTCCCTAAGTTGGTTGCGTAATCACACAGTTACTCTATTAATTCAAAGTAAAACGCAACTACATGTACTCATGAGCTGTAAACTGATTGCGATTCATACAACTGGATAGCTACATACTCAAAATCAAAGTCCAAGCTTTCGGGAGCAAAAAAGCTATACTTATAGCCAAAATTCAAGCACATTTTCTTCATCACACGAAAACTGAGTTCTTCAATTCACATAAAAACATAGGGCTTTTCACTAAATTCAAGTTTAAATTCAGATATAGGGGAATGGTATGTATAGGCATGAATGCTGACCTAACAACCAATACAAGCTCCAATGATCCTCTGAACGTAATCAATGGTGGCTTTCCTTCTCCGCTCGGAGATGTGAGTACGCTGGATCTGAGCTATAACCCCCTGCATTGCCTCCTCCGCTCTCCGCCAGTACTCGGCGGAAACGTCCCTCTGATTTGTTGAAATTGAAAACACGGATGAAGAAGATGAGGTCGGCCTCTCCTCCAAAACGACGCCGTTTGGCTCAAGCGACCAAGGCCTAAGATCACCCATCAAAGTTTTAGAATTTCTCACAACTTCTCACAGAACACACATGATCCTCGCAACAAAAAGCAAAACATAATTAGAAGGTGTCACTACAATCAAATTCATTATACAAAAGCTCCCAAAAAAAAAAATCATAGTTCCAAGTTGAATTGAGTGACCACGGTCGTTTGGCAAATCAATCTAAAAAAAACAAACTGATCACAGAATCCATTCAAAAGGTGAGAATTATAGACATCATAGAGAGAGGAAAAAAAACACAGAAGGATTGCATACCTATATTATCAACTCATCACGTTTAACACGTACGGGCTCAGTCATAAACTTGCTAGTTTCATGGGGAAGTATAGCATAAATCAAGCAACCTATATTATCACAATTGATTTTAGACCAACAATCTAATTTTGACAAGAGCAACACGGCAATATTAGAGCTTAATCTAATTAGAAACCATATGTACAGAGGGATATAAAATGCAGATTTAAACCTGGAGCTCAGGTGGAAGATATCTGGACTAAATTCAGTGTATGCTACAATATATCGGTACAGCTCCTAAATTCCAATAGTGCATAACATTACATTCAATTCAAAAGAAGCAGAATAAAGTCCACAGCACTTAATTGTTGATTAATAATAACATGTCCCCAAATTACCTAGATTGATGTTGAACTCTTCAAACTCGTCATCGTCCTCGAACATATCCACCTTGGGGTCTTCAGATGCTACCTTCTGATCCTTCTCCATTGGAACAATGCCTGCGAATTTGCAATCAATGAATCAATTAACTCACTCAGATTTAGACCCAATTACCAAAAATAATTCAAAAGGTGATTGGCATTATCAAAATCAAATCTTGAATCTTTGTACCTAGAAACAAGAAGATTGAATCAGATAACCCCAAATGAATTGCGATTCACCGTTTCCAAATCAGAAGGTACAGAGTTTTGAGAGAGAGGGATAGAGAGAAACTTACTATTCAATAAAGTGGAGGACTATGATTCTAGGGCTTTTGTTGTTCCTCTGACCAATCTTGATTGTGAGCTTTGAACAGTAAGGTTCTTCACTTCTTCTACTTATGTGTTTGCGAATGATGGAGGCCCCGACTTGGTACAACAGTTGAACTTTTAAATTTGTTCAAATGACTGAGTGGTATAGGAATTAAGGTCACATACTTCGATTGGGCAAATCCCAGAACTTGATTAAACAAGACCCATAAATTGATTGGGGAAAAAGACTCCCCGAAATTTAGACAAACAAGCCTTCTGTTTGTCTGCACTACACTACGAGCAGCGAGCCTTCCCAACAAATCCTTTTGTAGCACCAAGTTTCCCTAACAAGACCAACAAAACAGAAGAAACGTGTTACAAAATTGAAGAACTATACCCAAACTCAAAACCCCAAAACACAAATCAGCTTTAATTGAAAGAAGAAAGAGTTCTTGTTTGACAACATGGAAGAACCCAGTCGAAAAAAACCTCAAAACACAAATCATTTGCAGAAAAAAAAAAAAAACCCTAAAATCAATCGAAGATTGAACCCAGTCGAAACCCTAAACAACAAAATGATTGAAACCCTAAATTGCTTACCAATATCCGATTTGAAAACAGCTCTTGCTGGAGAGCTCCATTAATACGAACATGAAAGTTGAAGTAGAGACTAAGAAGAAGAAGGAGAGACTACGAAGAAGAAAAGAGAGAGTGAGAAGATGAAGGAGAGAGTGAGAATCGAGATCTGAGAGAGCACAGTGAGAAGGAGAGAGGCTGGTGTTTGAGTTTTCTAGTTTCGCGGGTTCTAGAAAACAACCCCCACATTCAGATGTCACAACATTTTCCAGTCAATTAGGGCGTGGTTATTTGAGAGGGAAAAGACTCAATCAAGTTTTGGATATCCCTCCAAATTTGAGATAGGAAATCACCACCTTCTACAACTACACAAATGTGTTGTCTGAATGCTCACCATTTTTCCAAATTTGAGATAGGTAATCACCACCTTCTACAACTACACAAATGTGTTGTCTGAATGCTCACCATTTTTTCCAAATTAAACCAGTATGGTTTTAGTATATATTCAGACAACAGAAAAAAAAATTATGTCGACAGAAAAAAAAATTATGTCGTCTGAAAAACTCAAACGACATAAAATAGAACTTATGTCGTCTGAAGGCCTTTTTGGCATAGTGAACTATGACAGCCCTCGAAGAGATTTATCTTCCTGTGGATTTAGTTCTCCATTAACTGTAGAAGAGAGGCAAAAGGTCTTTGTCCGAGTCAAAATATCAACGTGTATTATGTCTGTTATGTCAGGTACAATTATTCTCTTGCACTCACCAGATCCATCACGCATGGTAACTGGCTGATAATGATTATGGATAAAAGAAGATAGTAGTAAATACCATTCAAACTGTTTTCCTATACCAAATTTTGTTTTTGCTGATATAGCCTTTATTTGGTTCAGTTGACAAACTTTTAGATTTTGTTTTCTTCAAACAGTTGATCTTTGACGCAACTTTACCTTCCACAGAGCCATCAGCAGAACTAATGCATCATGTTGGACATAAGTTCCATGAGGTATTTCAGATAAGACAAGGATGCTACGCGGATCTTCCTGCTGCAAAGATCTCAGAAATGATGAAATCCAACAGTTTAGACGTATGTTGTCGATGTACCTGGAAACAAAATCAGGTTCTTTTTTTGTGTTCTCATCAAAGTTGTTATTCTTTGAAAATCTGGTAATATGTTTTATATATGTAGTGGTCATGCCATTTCTAATCGTGCTGCTACTTGTGATTGATTAGCAAACTTTTCAACTTATCTAATCATGATTTTGTCTTCTGTTTTGTAGCAGTCTATTGTTGAAGATGATGAGCTCCCTCAATTCAATATCTAATCATGCTGCTACTAAAGTCTGTTTAGTCCCTGTACTATGTCTCTCTCATCGTTTCAGTCCCTGACATTCCAATTTAATCTGAAAAGTTCCAGAAGTCTCAATTTCCGTCTAATAGGTCTTTTCCGCGGGAAATTAGAAATTGGCCTTGGGTGAAATGTCCAATATACCCCTCAGTTATTTCTTTTTTCTTTTTTTTCCTTTTTAATTTATTTTTTTCCTTTTTAATTTCTTTTTTTTTCTTTTTTCTTTTTCCTTTTTAATTTCATTTTTCCTTTTTTATTTTTATTTTTTTCCTTTTTCCATTTTAATTTCTTTTTTTTTCTTTTTTCTTTTCCCTTTTTAATTTCTTTTTTTCATTTTTTCTTTTTCCTTTTTAATTTCTTTTTTCCTTTTTTTCATTTTTCCTTTTTAATTTCTTTTTTTTTCCTTTTTAATTTCTTTTGTTCCTTTTTTTTTCCTTTTTAATTTCTTTTTTTCCTTTTTTCTTTTTTCTTTTTCATTTCTTTTTTGCTTTTTAATTTCTTTTTTTCCTTTTTTATTTTTCCTTTTTAATTTCTTTTTTGCCATTTCTTCTTTTTTTCTTGTTCCTTTTTAATTTTTTTTCCTTTTTAAGTTCTTTTTTCTTTTTCGTTTTGCCTACTTTCTACTTCCTCAACCCACCAATCAGTGGCGGATCCAGGATTGAAACCTTGGGCGGGCTTGGATTTCTTAAACAAAAAAAAAAATATATATATATATATATATATATATATATATATATATATATATATATATATTATGGAGAATCTCGACGGTGCGAGATAATTTTATTAATTTAAAAAAAAACCACAATATAAGCCACAATTTTATATGCACAATGAAAAGAAAAGAAAAAAGTACCTTGGAAAGCAGTAGATTTTAGCTACTCTAATAATGGACTCAAGCTTTTGCCATTCACTTTGTGTTCCAGTTCGTAGTTCCAATTCATAGTGTCATTCACAATTAAACAAACAAACAGAAAGAAGCCTCCTATTTGAAGCACAAAGTTGATTAGCACAACACTTTAATTAAACCCAAACTTGACATAGCATCGTTGTACAACTTGATTAAACCCAAACTTGATTACTCATTAGCACAACAAAATTGCTGCGTTATACTTTAATTAAACCCACTGAAGAAGTGCAGATGAGCCTCAAAATTACACAAAAAACTAAAACCTCAACAAGGTCTAAACTCTAAACTAAGAAACTAGCTTCATCCCACAATATAACTGCAGAGGGTAGAAGGATTGCTCTAAGACTCCATGATTAGGTCATAGATACTTTGGGGAGTCTGGTGGCCGTTTGTATTTGATTGATATTTTTGAGCATAGTAACACTCGGTTTGATGTAATGGAGATGGAGAGAGACTACTTTGGCTGGTTTGTCAAGTACATTGTTGATCTTAATCGGGTAGTCACCGCTTTTACTCTACATGCTTCGAAGGCATTTGTTGTCTTGTTCCTTTCTCGAGAAGAAAAATTTAGCAGATGAGGAGGAGGATTCTTCATCTCTTTTGTTGCATATGCCTGGCAAGGTCATAAATTATAATCTTAGGAATAAGACGTTCAAGGCATCTGTTAATTTAACCAATAATAAAAAATTTCTAGTTTCAGATAGAATTACCCTTACATGGAGACTTTAGCTTCTGTATGAGGCGTGATAATGCATGGAATCCATTTATGCTACTGTTGGCATGTAATATTTCATGTATATTAGAAATTGTTATACACACTGAACTTGTTGATTCATGTATTTGTGGTTGTCATAACTCATAACCATATATAGTCCAAGAAATCCAACAATGATTTACATAAAGTAAGCATTATTTAGATTGTTCAGATTCCTATGTCACATTGGAGTTTGGTTTGACACATGTTGATATGAAATTTGTGAATATTGAATCTCTAGTGTAGGTATAAGGTTTATACTTGATAGGGCATACAAAGCACTGAGGAAGCCTACAAAGTTCATCAAAATTGATCTCGGAAAATTTCAGGTAATTGCATATCATGCATAATCACGGGATTGCAACATGTGTTGCAATCCCCGAGTCTGCCCGAGTCAGTCCTAGTCAACCCTACGTTTTTGGGAGTCCAATTTTGGAAAGTATCTTTTGGTTTTAGATTTTATTTTACAACGATATTTTTCAAATGATAAAATCGTGCTTTTGAAGTCCTAGGTGATTTAGGATTTGTTTATTTTAATTGGATATCTTTTATTAAAAGATTTTTCCTAGGAGGAGTCCAATTAGGGTTAAGTCTTAATTGTTGAGAATTTATACACTACCAGAAAAATGGTCTTTTATGGCCTACAAAGAGAGCCGTGAGACAATTTACGGCACACAAAAACGCGCCGTAAATGGCCAAGCCGTAAAAGACAAAACTCTTTTACGGCGTTTTTTGAGAAAGCCGTAAAAGACCCCCCCCTCCCCCCCCCCCCCCCAGCACGCCGTGAATGACATAAAAGAGCGCCGTAAAAGGGTTTTAGATTCAAATTTTGAAATATAAAAGCACGCCGTAAATGACGAAATATGTGCGCCGTAATTGATCTCAAAAGCATGCCGTGATTGATCTCAGAAGCACGCTGTAAAAGACAAAAATGAGAGCCGTAAAAGGGTTTTAGAGATTTTTTTTATTTCAATTTTGAAATAAGAAAGCACGCCGTAATTGATACTAGAAGCACGCCGTAATTGATAATTGATATCAGAAGCACGCCGTGATTGATTAACAAGCACGCTGTAAATGTGGTCGTATGATATATTTACGGCGTGTAATATTTGCACCGATTTTTTTTTCCTGTAAATTTTGTGATACCATTTCAAAATCTAAATAAATCTATACAATTTATTGAGATAAAAAGAGAGATAACAAACTGCAAGTATCACATTACCAAATATAAATGAATATGCCAACAACACTAATACTGTATAAAAACAATTTAATTAAACCAACAGTCTATCATCACCATGCTAAAATATAAAACATTCTAGATTATTAGAGACCACCTTAGATTAGAATTGTCTTTGTTAATTGCAAAAGATAAATCTATAGTGATCCATGCTGTGGCCTTTTGAACATCTTCATATTATGTTTGATGCCAACTTTTACCTGCATGACCAAAACAAACACAAAGAGAGCAATGAAATCTAATTTTCATTCAAGGAAAACACATGAAGCTAAAGTTCTAATTCAACAATTCATGCATCATAAGCAAATAGAAGCAATTACCTCCAAAATGCCTAATTCACTTTGATGTACTTGATAGGCCATGCAATCATACTTCCTGTGGATGCATAAAGTTTACTAAACTCGCTTGTTGGGCGATACAAGGCTATATCATGAAAAACTTCATGCACCGATACTTTCCAACAATCATGGCCAAGAGGAACATGATGCACCTCAACTTGTGGATCTTTTGATATAATGCTAGCACTTGCAACAACTACTTCTTCTTTAGCAAACCAACTTAACAACTGCACTTGTTTCCCCAAATCTGTCTTGTGGACTATTTTTGGGTTAACTTGTCCAGAAAGTTGTTTCTTTCCATTAAAACTTTGCTGCATTGGGCTGCCATTTTCTGTCTCATTATAAGAACTTCTAACACTTGCATCTTTCTGTTTGCTCTGTGCTATATCACTACCAGTATTTGTAACACTTGGATTTTCTTTACGTTTTCTATTTCCAATCTCAATAGCAGATTGTTGTGCAATAGTGTGTTCCTTTAATGAAAAAAAAAAAAAAAAGGCAGTCAATAGTCTAATTAAATGTGTCAAAAAGAGGTAAGATATGTACTGAGACTAATGCAAGTCAAAACTTACATTGTTATTTCCTCCTTGGTCTAGCCGAGCACAAAGGCCTCTCACCATCTCTTGCAATTTGTCTACCACTTGTGTTTGAGCAGCAAGAGCATTCTCTAACATTGTGATTTTATTACTTACATGTGATTGAGCATTGACTTTTGAAGGTAGTGCACCGAACCCATACCCTCTTACTCGTCCTCGTGGATCTTGACCAAGCACTTTTGCAACAGCATCATTCTTTATAGAAGACAGTCCAGAAACTGTTTCTTCTTCTTCCTTGTACTTTTTCACTTGTTTCTACATATATAAAGAATACATAACTAAATACATAAGCACAAAGTTTTCATCACATGATCAATGAACAAATATATAGCAAGATCAGTGCTTAGAATATTTATGTAATTCAAAGGCTAAGACAAAATTGAGCAGGGAGGTAATAATGTAAGAATAGTACATATATATATTATATACTTTGAACAAAAACATTTTACTATAGATGCTTGTTACCACTATTTCTGAATCCACAGCTTCCTCAGTTGACCCCTTCTTCTGCTTTGCTTCATAGGCACAAAGCCAAACATCAGACCTTGATATTGCATCCGGCGTTTCACTTTGTTGCTTCTATGGAATAAGTAAGCACATATTAATTATGACTGTTATTTTGATATTATGACCTCAACAAATTGATCAAACAAATTGATCACTATAGGACAAGGATATAAACAGAACCTGCAATTGCTAGGACTAGTGCTAAAGACATCAATGCTATCACAAATATTTAAAACAACAAAACATATAGGAAAAAGATAAGTCACTTACAATACAAAGTCTCCTATCAAGTCTGGACGTCTTCCCTACTTAGATCCTCCCCATGATTTTAAAAGGCTGACCTATTGCTATGACTAGTTCTCTAGATAGTTAGGAAAGGAAACATGGAAAAGAAAGAAGATTAGCACCTTAAATAATGGTTGATTAATTGATACTTCTCAATTAATATACAGTAACCCCCATAATTTCTACTAAGGAAATCCTAAGAATGAATATCAAATAGACGTCTAGACTTCAAATAGAGGCAGAGAGGAGACTTTGTATCTACTAAGTACTAATTAAAGAGCTAGCTTTGTATGTAGACTTTGTATGCAGGGAATATACTAATTAAAGATAAGGCACTCTCAGACTTTGTGTTTCATTGGCTATAGTGAGAATATACTAATTAAAGAGCTAGCTGCCATATACGTGACATGTTGCCAAATGAGTATTTGGAAAGAAAGACAAGCTTATATCAATATGGTGGCGCAAACAATCTGGCCTTTGAAAGCAAGTGCATATTTCCATACACATATATTCACTCTTAGACTAGTCTAAGATAAATGCAACATAGCAATACACATATATTCATTCTAAGATAAGTACTCTCACTGGAGAAACTCCATCCTATACAATCTGCAATCCCCAAACACAAAAGAAATATTAAAAATTCAAGAAAGGAAGAGAGAGAATTCAAAGGTACAGAAATCTTTCTTTACCTCTAGATCAAAAAGAAAGGCCACGAATTGTGAATAATGTAGGATATCAACCTCCGAATTTCCCAACTACGATCGAACTTATCCTGATACACCTTTCAGAGAGAGAGAGAGAGTTGGAGGAAAACATAAGGTTCCATTTGGATGATCGAAACTGTTTCAAAAAAAGAATTTTCTTTTGTGCTGAAAAAACTATGAAAGATTACATATATTTGTTTGATGTAGCTAGATGCTGTATATTTGAAACGGTTTGCAAACTACACACAATGAGTCATTTACTTCAAAGCTAGGTATAAATGAGCAGCAATAGTTCAATCAAGCAATTTAAGCTACATATATATTAGTAAAAGAATACCGAGATTTCAAGTCAATCTCTTCAAATGGAATACAGAGAAATCTATAAATGCAAAATCAGTACTAATAACAAAAGTGCGGGGTCTTTTGATTGCAATAGTTAAAATTGAGAAATTAAACAACGTAATTTGAACCAAACCACTAGATTTCAAAGGAGAGTACAAATTAAGTAGTGTGGTACTCACTCAAGCCACGGCTACAGAGGGTCATCTCATCAATTTCTTGAATCAACCGCCTAGCCATTGAAAACAAAAACAAATCAAAATGAAAACTAAATGGGCATACATACTATAGAGCGAATGAAGATGAATTTTCGAGAAGAGGACCTCCGTTGTTCAAAGAGGGACTTCTTGAGTTGGTTGTTAGTTTGAGCTTTGAGAGCGTCGTTTAAGATTTCAACAAAATCAAACAATAGAGAACAAAAATTTCCAATTATTGCTAGGAAGAACATATAGGAATCATACCCAGAAATAAGCGGTGAGCATTCTTGAAATTGTGCAATCTTGCTGGGAACTTTTCTAGATCTAGCGGTGGATAGCGGTGCAATCATCTTGAGCAAGTTCGATTCTTCTGCAATCTTGTAGATCCGGCCGCTCTTCTCAATGTAGATTAGGAGCAAACCGTCTTCCGCCGCTGGTTCTTGCCTTTTCTCTTATCTCATTTCTTTTTTTTTTTTTTTCTTTTTTTTAAGAAACATATTCGCTTATCGAGTTAGCATTTGGGAAAGTTGGGAAAATTAGAAGGAGGGAAAAGCTAAAAATTTTCGCGCTAATCGCAAAATTCACGAACTCTTTTACGGCGTTTTCACAAACACGTCGTAAAAGACTCTAGATTACTCATTTAAGGCTTGCATATTGTGCAAGCCGTGAATGAAAAGAGATATTTACAGCGTATTCCAAAAGCATAGTTTCATACATCATTTACGGCCCACATAGAAGTGCGCCGTAATTGATACTCATTTACGGCGCACATTGAATGCACGCCGTAAAATGTGCGCCGTAAATGATCAATTTTCTGGTAGTGTTATTTTCTCGTCAATATATTCAGAAAAGTAGCGTTGATTGTGTAGGGATTTTGATGCAAGAATTATTGTGTGTCTTGCTTGCTGAGAAAGAGTTCCATAGGAGTCCATGAAACACTTGTTCCATGTCAAAGTGTTTCATTGTTCATTCATATACATGCATTGATTCTCTCGAGATCAGTAGAGAAGATTGGTGGTGCAAGTGGAGCGATATTTGCAGATCGTTCAAGTGAAGAAGAAGGTCAAGATTCAAGACAAGCACCTCTCTAGTGAGTCTAGAGATTGCAGCCGCGTAGAGAGCTATATGTGTTTGTAAAGAACCATATCCTTCATCAATAAGTTGATTGATTTTATTTGGGTTCTCAAGAGTAAGAGCCCCGCAGTGTTTTTAATCTCAAAATTGAGGTTTTTACTGCATAACCAAAATTGTGCTTTCTGTGTGAATTGTTTGATTTCTGCCCAGTAAGGATTGCAACGTGTCTATCAATCTCCGAAACCCAGAAAAACGTTTCATCCAAGTATTTTCATCTAGTGGTGGAGATCCAGCAAAATTTAGCCAATCTGTACTCTATGAAAATATGTATAATACAATTAGTTGGATTCCCATGAAATGCAAATGTCCTTTTTTTTTTTTTTTTACTTTGTCAAGGGGAACCCAAAGGCTTCCTAGGCCCAAGATAAACCCCTTCGGCGCATGTAAAATGCTCTAACTGTGCATTGCAGCACAGTGCCTCGCCACTTTGACAGCTTTGGGGTTCGAACCTAGGTTGGGGAGCACACTCAACTAGGCAAGAACCACTAGGCCACTTGCAGTGGTTAAATGTCCTTAAACTTACCTATCTCTGGGTACCGAAAGGCAGAAACTTAATTCTCCCCATTATATTGCATATTACCATGCCAATGAATTAATAGTAATTTTTGGTTTCTATAGAAAACTATACAATGCCAGCAATTTTTGAGGTAAATTCAATTTTGAAATATTCCAAAGCGAAAACATATGCTGAAATTGTGCACAAGTTCCAAGCTACTTTGGCTAGTTGGAAAAGTAAGACTCTTACTATGGTTGGGAGGCTAACTTTAACTCAATCTGTATACCAATTTATGCTATGGAGACAGCTAATTAAGTTACCAGTGCAGACCTGGAATAGTTTGAACAAATTAAATGGAGACTTTTTTTGGGGAAGAAACTGCTCGAAAAAGGAGGATTACTTGGCCAGATCGGGTATTGTACGTTTGCAGATGCAAATGTAGTGGTAGCTTGGGATCAAGAAAGCTGAAGTAGTTAACAAGGCTATGCTAGCAAAGGCTAGCCAGAGGTTAACTCAAGAGGACCACGGCTCATGAAGCAGAATCTGTAAGGAAAAATATCTCGATAAGTGTTTGAACCCAAAATTAGCATTTTTCCTGACATGGGGTGTCTCGGAGAATCCGGGCCAATATCCGTGGCCCAAGTTATATATTTTCGACAAGTTCAGAATATATTATTTAGAGGCTAAATAAAGCCTACTTAGAGACCAAGCAATCCTGAAGCAAATATGGATATTTATTGATTTACTATTAATTATCAAATATTTGATAATTAAATATGATTTATTTGCTTGATTACCAAGATTATGCAAGAGAGAACAATAACGTGAGCCATGCAAATAGTGAATATTCCCATACAATTGATACGTTCGCGAAAGGATAGCAAAAACATCTGCAGGCGGTCAAGTCTCCCATGCAATTAAGGAATGGATCATGGCCAAGAACCATGCATGTAAGGAATCAAGGGGTCCCACATATATTGCAATTAAGCCACAATGGACGTGGGGGAGATAGCAAGGATGTAATCATCCTTGATTACAATCAAACAAGGGATCTCAGTGCATTAAGTGTACCATAAGCTACGAAATGCTCGCGAAGGCAATCTGTGCATATCCAAGAATCAATCCTTGAGGCAATTACGTTCGCCTAGAAGAAGATTACGTCCAGGACTCTAAGAGGCATTAACTTTGCCTACATTCTAGCTATGTGAAGAGGCGGATAATTATTAATTATTGCCTACGATAATATCAAAACAAAACAATTTGATTCAAAGCCAATAACTGTGGCCTAAAAAATAGTATTTCATTCCTATTAGGAAGGAGAATCTACGAGCAGTCTATATATAGAGGCTAAAACGGAACACAAAAAACACAAACACTTCAATCAATCAATCTCAACGATTATCAAAAGCCTCTCCGGAGCAAACCTACCTGCAACCTAGTTGAAACCGGCAAAGCAAGGGTAACGCCCTCACAACCCAGCGAAGCTAAAGTCACGCTTTAGCAAAACCCGTGTTTTCTCCTACTTCCCGGTGATTGCTCTACTTAACCTACAACGTTAAGTATTGACTCAATGACGCAAGAGATCACAACACAAGTCCTTATCCGTAAGGCAAGAAGTCATTTTCCGAAAGGCATAGAAAAGAACCTTGTGACGAGGTTGGTGCTCTCCTCGTCCACATCGTTTGATCAAGAAGTCAGGTCAAGGGACTCCCCGACAACTGCACCCCACGGTGCTGGCACGCCTGCACATTCAAAAAGAGACTGTTTGCAACCAGACTGGTTTTGGAGCCAAACAATAAGGATTCTATTTTTAAAGTTTCAAAGAACTGCTCTAGCACTTGAACTAGTATTTTGGTTGGTGCTGACTTGCTTACACAGGCTTTATTCTCGTGGATTGACAATGGAGCTACTACTAAGTTTTGGCATGAGAACTGGTTGGAGTGTGGTATTCTGAGTCAACTTACTACTGATGCTAATCATATAAACCATAATTCTTTTGTTCAGGATTTTGAGTGAAATGGCTCAATGCGTAGGGTGTGTTTACCCTCTGAAGCTGAGCATTCCTATTTATCAGAGTGATAATGCTGCCACTAAACTCATATGGGGTCAATGGGGTGGAATTTCATCTAGGAGTTATTTCTGTTAAATCTTCTTACAACTGCTCAATGATATATGGTCAAGGATACCTTAATGTACTACATGTGGAAAGGAATTTGGGCATTACCTATTCCCAAACTTAAGACTTTTCTTTGGCTTCTAGTCCAAGGAAGAATTGTCACTGATAAACAGAGGTTCAAACTTCTGAAGGCATATTGCTAATGGCCCTTCTTGTCATTTTTGTCATGGAAACCAGGAAACCTTGTTGTACCTGTTCAGAGATTGCTTTGGCACGCGTTTAATATTTCCCCTAGCAAACGTGCTGTCTACTTTTACCTTGGATTGGAAAGGTTGGATTGTTGAAAATCTGAAGCAGAAGTCTCACAAGTCACACACATCTTTGAAAGTTTCCTTCGGAATAGTTTTTTGCTACTGGTATATCTGGAAGCATAGATGTAATACCCCGAAAAATCCAAATTAAATTCTGTGGATTTTTAGAAATGATTTCACGATAGTGGGAGCGAGTACGAGGCTCGGAGGAATTGTGGAATTAGTTCGAACGATTAATTTTCGAAAAACGAACGTTATTTAGGGGGTCTCAAAAAGTGACTTTTTATACATTGGGAATTTGGGAAAACTTCCTTCATGAAAGTTGTAGAGGACATTAAACCGAGTGCGTGCATATGTGGTACGTAAAAATCGGAGTTCGTATGCGAAAGTTATAAGCAAAATATGAAAGTTACTGTTTATGGTAGATTGGTATAAATTTGAAATGTTACTGTAGCCAGGTAACTTTTCTTTCTTTTCTCTCTCCTTCCCCCGTGCTCTCTCAGTCTCTCTCTTCTGCAACTCTCTCTTTCTCTCTTCTGCAACCTCCTCTTTCACCACCTCTAGACCACCAAATGGCGAGCTGCGAGCATCGATAGACTCGTCTCTTCCTCCTTATCACGCATGTGGGAGTTGTTTACGACGATTTGGCCGGAAATGTGGAGATCGAAGCCAACATTTTTACTGTAGCAAATTAGTCAACGCCGATTTCCGGCCACCTCCAGTCATAAACCCAGGTCCATTAGAAGCGCCTTAAGCCGCTCTTCATGCTCGCCAAGTCTCATAACCCAGATCGAAGCATGGAGGAAGAAAGCATAATTGGAAAATTTCACTGTACATCGGAGTGCTTAATTGTTCGGCTACTTCAAGGTATTTTCTGACTTTGTCACAGTTGAGAAAGTGATTGGAAATGTTGAGATGATGCTGTGGATGAAATTTGGTGGCCAGAGGAGGTGGTTGACCGCCGCGTTGACCGCCGTTGACCGCCCACTGACCGCCGCTTGTGGCGGCGTATTCGACCATATTTTGAGTTTTTATTATCTAGGTGATGATCTACGCATCCTTACGAGCGTTTTGATATATTACAAGGTCATTTTAGAAAACGTTGATAAATAGTGAATTTATGTTTTGACGTTACTATTTAACGTTTTTACGTTTTATCTTCGGTTTACGATCTGTGAGGATCTGACCATCGGTTTTACTTCAAATTTGGATATGATGATCTTATGACTGTCCCAGTGGCTTTGTGTGGTCATGGGCGAAGATCCGACCGTTGGATCTTCGTATAAATGTAAAACAATGATTCGGAAGGCGATTCGTGAGAATCCGACCGTCAGATTTTCGTATAATTTTATGGAGATGTTTGTTAGAGTGATTCAAGAAGATCTGACCATTGGATCTTTGTGATAATTTTGGAGGATGATCCTAAGGGCGATCCGTGAGGATCTGACCGTTGGATCATCGTATAATTAGGATCCGACCGTTGGATCATCGTATAAATTCGATCTGACCGTTGGATCATCATTAAATTAGAATCCGACCGTTGGATTTCCGTATATGTGTGGTTTATGAATGATTGCTAAGTTAAGATCGTATCTGACTAGGTGATTGACGGTTTGAGTTGGTGGACGATTGTGGATCGTATTTTGAGCTGAATTGAAGACGCAGCGGGATTATCGAGGTGAGTAAACCTCACGTGGTTCATATTACGAACCCAATACAATTAATTGCTTATTTTGTTGCAATCATATGAACTATTGTTGGTATTACTAGACATTCCTGTGTGAATGTCTGTATATATATTATTACGTGAAATAATATGTATTGTTGGAGTTGTGTTGAGTTTATTGTTGAGAAACAATATATTGTGAGAGGTATTGAGTTTATTGTTGAGAAACAATATATTGTGAGAGGTGTTGAGTTTTATTGTTGAGGAACAATAAATTGTTGTGATCTGTGGAGATCACTAGGTCACGAGGTGACCATGGCATCTATTAGTGAATCACGCTCTCGTACCGGGCTGGTGGTTATTAATAGTATTAAATCGTAATCACGTCTGTGGCCGGACGAGTGGTTACGTTCAGTTAGAGCTCTAGTCTGTCTGCCAAATGTGGAGTGAACTTATGAGTGAAATTGAGAGTAACTCATAAGTGTCAATATATATATGGTAACCTTATGAGGGAAATTGAGAGTAACTCATAAGGGTCTATATATATATATGAGTCTGTCTACCAAATGTTGGGAAATCTTATGAGCGAATTTGAGAGTAACTCATAAGTGTCTATATATATATATGAGAGTGAGTGATCTTATGAGCTAAATTGAGAGTAACTCATAAGTGTCTATATATATATATGAGAGTGAGTGATCTTATGAGCTAAATTGAGAGTAACTCATAAGTGGCTATATATATATATGAGAGTGAGAAAGTAACGTGGGTTTGTGGTAGTCTTGAGATCTAATAAATCAACAGTTCTTTCTTGTTTACTCATACTGGCTGTAAAAAGCTTACCGGGTTTTGTGTTGTTGCAACTCCCGGTACACTATTCAAATTGTGTAGCGGGTAATCCTACAGGACAGGAGAACCAGGACGGTGATCGCGCGGTTAGAGCAATTGTTAGAGTTTTACAACAATTGTAAGTTGTGAGGTGTGTTATGCTCATTTGAGCTTTATAATATATTGTGAGAGTGAATTGTAATAATGAACTCGAAGTTTCGAGATTTGGATTTTGTAATTGTAATTATTCAGGTTTCGGATTTGAATTTATCATTCAAAATCCGGGGCGTGACAGTTTGGTATCAGAGCGTAAGGTGCATATTTGGTGATGTGTCAATACCTTCCGAGTGATGGCCCGTCTGCAGCGGATCCCCATCGTGTGCTCTTCGGTATTGGCTAAGTCATTGGGTATGCGTGAGTGTTGGGAGTTGTTTAGGCCGCTAGGTCGTTTAGGGAACGTGAATACCTTCCCTATAGTATTGACTTGGTTAATATGAATTTGTATTTGACTTATACTGTGTTTTAAGTGTTATACATGTCTTAGCCAAGCATACTATACTCCTTAGGTGATGGAGATTCGAAGGGGTTGTACTTAGAACCTTACAGTTGTCTTGTAGGTTCGTATTGGAATAAGTTCAGTGGCCGCGAGTTACAATCCTTGAGGAATAGAAACCTCTTGATTCAACTCTGTTAAGTCAACGAGGATTGTTTTATGGAAATGAGGTTCTTTTGATTGTTGAAGTGTTTGGTTGAAGGCATGGTGTGGACCTATGCTCGTCTGTAATGTGGATACGAGTATTAATCGATAGTAATTTTGCCTTTTTAAGTTGGATATACTAATGTTTTTGAATAGATTCTTGACTCATGTGGAGTTGTGAGTAGTGTTGCGGTTAGGGAAGGAATTATTGTGGTTAATTCTTCCATGTGTTTGTAAGTTGTTGAGCAGAGTTTGAGGTGCGAGAACGGAGTTTGATCTTGTGTTTGAGTGATTGAGACGAACGACTATATATTTAAGTTATCTACAAGTACCTATAATCATAAGGGTTATTGAAGTGGGACTAGTAGTAATTTTAGTGATTCTAAAATTGAATCGAGTTCGAGGAACGTGTTTTATATACGTGGTTGATGTTGCGAGCATCATTTTTGATTGATATTTTGCGTTTCACAAAGACAACTGGATTGGAAATTCTCCATTTGGACACCTTGGTCTGTTGACCTGACTATGACTTGTGGACATAGTTTTATTTAAGTGAAGGAAATTGATTTTGTGAACTAGTTTTCTTAAGTTTTGGATCGTAGTATGGAGTTGGACTGAAGTGAATTTGAGGTTGTTTGTGTTTTAAGTTTAAGTAGGCGGGACACTTAAAGTTTTGAAATGGAGTTGATTTTGGTGTAATTAATTGGGAAAGTTAGAATCAGTTCTTGTGAAGGATGTTGGATGAGAGTGTGTGCCTTTGGTGATTGATCTTAGGTGATATAGTTAAACGCAATTTCGGATATTGATTTTAGTGACTTTGTTAGGTATATCCATAGTGGTTCAAGTGAATTACTATGTGATATGGAGTTTGATTCGGTTTCTAAATCGTAAATTCATAGGGTATGAATTGTGGTAAGTTTAATGGAGCAATTAATAGAGGAAATGGTTGAGATTTTATAAGATTTGTATGGGTAACTCTAAGGATGTGGGTTTTTCCTAGCTAACTCAGGATGTGTTTAGCTTTATTAAACCCTAATTCTAACGACGAAATTGTTTGTGTTTGGTTTGACTCAGAGGATACTAGCTAGACCTCGATGCGACTTAATTGATTGTTGGATTCTTTTTGAGTGATTGTTTTTATTGCATCATTATGAAAGATGTGTGCAGTAGAGTTGTTTATGGTTTTGAAAATAGTATTGGGTGACCAAGGTTCGATCCTTGGTGTTGTTGTTGGTTAAACAAACAGGAAAGAAAACATGCACACCATCTTATTGAGTTTATATTACAAAAAAAAAAGAAAAAAAAAAAAAAGAAAAAGGAAAACGAGGACTATGCTGTACTAAGCCTAGTCAGCAGCTCCGGATGGGTTGAGGCTGAGCTCAAGAGAAACTGGAGATCCACGGTTGTAACCGCCTGAGCCACCGAAATAGTAATCATGTGCACTACCTTCCTCGGAAGTAGTCTTCAGGTTACCAAAGACGTCCTCGCCGTGCACGGGGAACAGAGGAAGAGTTTGAACCTCCTGGTGATCTCCTCCTCGTTGTTGCAGGGATGTTTGTCCTCCTGTTGTGCCAAAAGAGTTGTACTAGTATTAGTGTTGAAGTGTGAGGAAGAATATGAAACAGAATTTAAATCAAGAAATCCTTCATTACCAGTAGAATAGGTGGAACCAAAGTTGAGATCAATGGATCTACCATCATCAGTAGAACTAGTGGACCCAAAATTGATGTCAATGGATCCACCAGCTGGCCCAAAATTGATGTCGATGGATCCACCAGCACCAGTAGAACCAGTGGACCCAAAATTGAGATCAATGGATCTACCAGTACCAAGAGAACTAGTTCTCATGGGCACTGGAGCAGCCTGATTACACCTATTCATCTGCTTCTCTCGAGCCCTGACGTTCTGGAACCAAAAGTAAATGTTCTTACCCTCAACATACCCATACTGGTTCAGCTGGAGACAGATCTCGTGAATCTGCTCTGTAGTTGGGCACTTAAATCCCTTGACATAGTAAAGATCCTTGAGGATTCTTATTTGTTCTGGAGTAGGAATCCACCTGGTACGGCTTCGCCAGAAATCCATGTTGGCACTACTTCCAGCTGCTTGGGTGTTTCCTCCCTCCTCTGTTGGTTGCTGTTGTTGTGGTTCCATTTGTTGCGGGGTTTGGAGCTCCATTAGTTGCAGAGTTCGTGGCTCTTGGGTCATGGGGTGAGAGGATGTGGAAATCGAGGAATACATGGTTTAGTGTTTGAGGGAGATTTTGTTAGAAGGATTGGAGTTGTTGAACTGGTGATTGGAGATCTGAGATTCTCAGAGGAAAGATGAGATCGAATCTTCAAATGGAAGAAAAGATCTGAGAAAGAAGGATTGAAGATTTGGAGGAAAAGATTGAAGATCTGAAAGTTCAGAGGAAAGATGGGATTGAATCAACTAGATGGGAGAGAAGATCAGAAGAGAAGGATTGAAATTGATGAAGAAAGGATTTGAGTTTCGAGAGGAAGGCTGCAGAGTTTGAGAGAGAATGGCTGGGGAAAATTTCTTTTCTTTGGTGTGAACAGTTTTTCTCCAGGATGCACCTATTTATAGAACGAGGTGAGCAGATCTCCACCGTTGGATGGACGATCTCTGAGATTCAATCCACGCGTTGGATTAAAGTCGCCCCGAAACCCGGAAAAGCTGTTGGCGCGTGGAGAGCGTGTAAGGGGACCGAGGGAATCTCGAGGCGCTGTGGCAGACAGCTGTAGCCGAAAGCAGATTTGACTGCCGTAAATCACGGAAGGGATAAGCCGTGACACAAGTGGGCCGTACTTGGGCCTGTCTCGGATCAAGGCATCACTGTAGCTGTGGGTGGAGGCCTGATGGGCCGAGTTTCAGAAACAGTTTTGGACATGATGGGCCGAGTTTCTGAAACAGTTTTGGATGAGTTGGGCTGGATTTCTGTAACAGTTTTGGATACGTTGGGCTGGGTTTCTGCAACAGTCTTGGATGTTTTGGGCCGAATTGTTTAAACAGTTGAAACAGTTGGTTTAAATAAAAGGATTTGTATGGATAATAACGTGAGCAGCCGTGCTCGAGTGGTTGAGTGTACAGTTCGTGTACAAGAGGTCTGAGGTTCGAACCTCGCCTCTCGTTTATTTTTATTATGTTCGTTATGACATAATAAGTATAAAATTTGTACACATTATATTAAGCACAGCTTGTGCTCCAGTGGTTGGGGGACAAAGGTTTCGTGCGGCAGGTTGAGGTTTCGAACCTTGCCTTCCCCGTTATTTTATTTATGTCGCTTATGACATAATAAATATAACACGTGAGCATATATTAATGAAGGCAGCTCTTGCTTCAGTGGTTGGGAGCAAAACCTTCGTGTTCGAGGTCGGGAGTTCGAACCTTACCTCTTACAAATATTTTTGGATCTCGTATATGCTTGATATACGGACGTGTATACGGTATGTACGGTATACATACGTATATACGGTCTGTACGGTATGTATACGTATATACAGTTGTACAGTATGCATACGTATATACGGTCTGTACGGTATACATACGTATATACAGTTGTACGGCATGCATACGTATATACGGTCTGTACGGTATGCATACGTATATACGGTATGTACAATTTCATACCGTAGCCGAGCTGGAAGTTGGTGGGCCGATTGGTAGGCCCAAATAGTAAGCCCAATTGTTCGGCCCGAATGGTAGGCCCAAATGTTAAGCCCAATCGTTCGGCCCGAATAGTAGGCCCAAATGTTAAACCCAAAGTGGTTTGGGCCGGTTCGAAATGTGGATGGTTCGGTTTCTTCGGCTCAATTGGCCAGCCTTAATGCTTAGCCCAAGGATTGAGCAAGCCCAAGTCATCATCACTGGGTCACATGTTTTATTGGCGTGCTTTGGAGAATGATTTGTTTTGAGTGATGCTAATTGAGTAGCGAAACGCTTTGTGGGAGTGTTTACTGTGCTTGTATGCCAGTACAGGGTGAAGATCTATGTGAGGATCTATGAGATAATCTCTGTGAAGATCTAAGTAATGATCTATGTGATGATCCATGTGATGATTTTGTGTAATTGATGTGGAGTGATGTTGAGCAGTTGTGTTGTGAGTTTACGTTTGTGATGAAAGGATTTAGTGGCCATAGGAATGTATTTTTATACAAAGGGCTGAGGCTTTGTAGATTACTACAGATTTGGAAAAGATGGAGATTCTATAGTTAGGTCAACCTTAATCGAGAGGAATTGACTTACGCTTAAATTTCGGGACGAAATTTCTTTAAGGAGGGTAGATTGTAATACCCCGAAAAATCCAAATTAAATTCTGTGGATTTTTAGAAATGATTTCACGATAGTGGGAGCGAGTACGAGGCTCGGAGGAATTGTGGAATTAGTTCGAACGATTAATTTTCGAAAAACGAACGTTATTTAGGGGGTCTCAAAAAGTGACTTTTTATACATTGGGAATTTGGGAAAACTTCCTTCATGAAAGTTGTAGAGGACATTAAACCGAGTGCGTGCATATGTGGTACGTAAAAATCGGAGTTCGTATGCGAAAGTTATAAGCAAAATATGAAAGTTACTGTTTATGGTAGATTGGTATAAATTTGAAATGTTACTGTAGCCAGGTAACTTTTCTTTCTTTTCTCTCTCCTTCCCCCGTGCTCTCTCAGTCTCTCTCTTCTGCAACTCTCTCTTTCTCTCTTCTGCAACCTCCTCTTTCACCACCTCTAGACCACCAAATGGCGAGCTGCGAGCATCGATAGACTCGTCTCTTCCTCCTTATCACGCATGTGGGAGTTGTTTACGACGATTTGGCCGGAAATGTGGAGATCGAAGCCAACATTTTTACTGTAGCAAATTAGTCAACGCCGATTTCCGGCCACCTCCAGTCATAAACCCAGGTCCATTAGAAGCGCCTTAAGCCGCTCTTCATGCTCGCCAAGTCTCATAACCCAGATCGAAGCATGGAGGAAGAAAGCATAATTGGAAAATTTCACTGTACATCGGAGTGCTTAATTGTTCGGCTACTTCAAGGTATTTTCTGACTTTGTCACAGTTGAGAAAGTGATTGGAAATGTTGAGATGATGCTGTGGATGAAATTTGGTGGCCAGAGGAGGTGGTTGACCGCCGCGTTGACCGCCGTTGACCGCCCACTGACCGCCGCTTGTGGCGGCGTATTCGACCATATTTTGAGTTTTTATTATCTAGGTGATGATCTACGCATCCTTACGAGCGTTTTGATATATTACAAGGTCATTTTAGAAAACGTTGATAAATAGTGAATTTATGTTTTGACGTTACTATTTAACGTTTTTACGTTTTATCTTCGGTTTACGATCTGTGAGGATCTGACCATCGGTTTTACTTCAAATTTGGATATGATGATCTTATGACTGTCCCAGTGGCTTTGTGTGGTCATGGGCGAAGATCCGACCGTTGGATCTTCGTATAAATGTAAAACAATGATTCGGAAGGCGATTCGTGAGAATCCGACCGTCAGATTTTCGTATAATTTTATGGAGATGTTTGTTAGAGTGATTCAAGAAGATCTGACCATTGGATCTTTGTGATAATTTTGGAGGATGATCCTAAGGGCGATCCGTGAGGATCTGACCGTTGGATCATCGTATAATTAGGATCCGACCGTTGGATCATCGTATAAATTCGATCTGACCGTTGGATCATCATTAAATTAGAATCCGACCGTTGGATTTCCGTATATGTGTGGTTTATGAATGATTGCTAAGTTAAGATCGTATCTGACTAGGTGATTGACGGTTTGAGTTGGTGGACGATTGTGGATCGTATTTTGAGCTGAATTGAAGACGCAGCGGGATTATCGAGGTGAGTAAACCTCACGTGGTTCATATTACGAA
Source organism: Rosa rugosa (assembly GCF_958449725.1). Classification (NCBI taxonomy): domain Eukaryota; kingdom Viridiplantae; phylum Streptophyta; class Magnoliopsida; order Rosales; family Rosaceae; genus Rosa; species Rosa rugosa. The sequence goes on along the minus strand of NC_084821.1, from coordinate 26,121,505 downwards.
CCCAATACAATTAATTGCTTATTTTGTTGCAATCATATGAACTATTGTTGGTATTACTAGACATTCCTGTGTGAATGTCTGTATATATATTATTACGTGAAATAATATGTATTGTTGGAGTTGTGTTGAGTTTATTGTTGAGAAACAATATATTGTGAGAGGTATTGAGTTTATTGTTGAGAAACAATATATTGTGAGAGGTGTTGAGTTTTATTGTTGAGGAACAATAAATTGTTGTGATCTGTGGAGATCACTAGGTCACGAGGTGACCATGGCATCTATTAGTGAATCACGCTCTCGTACCGGGCTGGTGGTTATTAATAGTATTAAATCGTAATCACGTCTGTGGCCGGACGAGTGGTTACGTTCAGTTAGAGCTCTAGTCTGTCTGCCAAATGTGGAGTGAACTTATGAGTGAAATTGAGAGTAACTCATAAGTGTCAATATATATATGGTAACCTTATGAGGGAAATTGAGAGTAACTCATAAGGGTCTATATATATATATGAGTCTGTCTACCAAATGTTGGGAAATCTTATGAGCGAATTTGAGAGTAACTCATAAGTGTCTATATATATATATGAGAGTGAGTGATCTTATGAGCTAAATTGAGAGTAACTCATAAGTGTCTATATATATATATGAGAGTGAGTGATCTTATGAGCTAAATTGAGAGTAACTCATAAGTGGCTATATATATATATGAGAGTGAGAAAGTAACGTGGGTTTGTGGTAGTCTTGAAATCTAATAAATCAACAGTTCTTTCTTGTTTACTCATACTGGCTGTAAAAAGCTTACCGGGTTTTGTGTTGTTGCAACTCCCGGTACACTATTCAAATTGTGTAGCGGGTAATCCTACAGGACAGGAGAACCAGGACGGTGATCGCGCGGTTAGAGCAATTGTTAGAGTTTTACAACAATTGTAAGTTGTGAGGTGTGTTATGCTCATTTGAGCTTTATAATATATTGTGAGAGTGAATTGTAATAATGAACTCGAAGTTTCGAGATTTGGATTTTGTAATTGTAATTATTCAGGTTTCGGATTTGAATTTATCATTCAAAATCCGGGGCGTGACAATAGATGTAAAGGATTTTCTCAACCTGATTTATGTATCTCTTGATAACATTTCTGAGGCCATCCAAGGGTAACTGCTGAATTCCAACCCAGAAGAATGTCAGATTGACATGGTCTCTTCGTCCTGGGCATTTCAAACTTAGTATTGATGGAGTCATCAGAGATGGATTTGGTAGCTGGATTAATACGAGGCATAAATTTATGTGCAATATTGCCTTTGGTGAAGTCTTACAAGCTGCAGCCTGGGGTATGTATTATGGGTTAAAGTTGACCTCTAGCTTAAGCAGTAATCAACTTGAAGATGAATCAGACCTCCATCCTTTGGTTACTTTGACTTGAATTGCAGGCAGCTGATAGGTAATTGTTAGAATTTGTGACTTTGATTCCACTGTTGGAATTTGGTGCGGAAGCTTTGGAAGTAGTGGGCTATGACAATGTGTTTAGGAGCTAGAAGTTGGGAGAAGATGTTATTAATTAGGAAAAATATGTTAGGAGGATATGATTTTGAGGAGAAGTGACGCAGTCGGAGTGATAACTAGGTTTATCAGCAATAAACCTAACAAAAGGGTTCTAGAGTCCACCAGAGATAAAAGAGAAAATTCTCTATTTTTATTAATAAAAGATGAAAGATAGGTTCTGCAGTCGCTTGCGGCTGCATAAATAAGAGAAAAGTAACCCTAGGGCGACTAACAATGAAACCCTAAAGCCCATGGGTAAAAACGAAAACAACCCAAAAATAACTAGGAAAACCAAAACTCCGAAAAATACAAAAATGCAGTTTTGAGGCCCTAAACGAGCCCGAAAAATGCCACAGCTCATGGCATAGCTATGAGTCTTGTTTCTGGCGCGATTCCCTTTCCGGAAAGGTAAGGCACGTCCCAATCGGACACCGAGCTGTTTCGTGTCTACTAGTCACTTTTCGTTTTCCTCCTTTAGCATGATCCAACTGTTCTTCAAATTGGGCTGCCATCTGCTATCCGTTCTGCATCAAGAAGTAGAGGAGGGAATGATAGCAATACTTTGAAACTTTCAATTGTATTGCTTAACTGAAACTTTCAAAGTATTGCTTAACTTTCTTCTTGTTCTTACTTGTTCTTCCTTTTTCTTGATTACACGGGTACATCACATATTTATAGACCTTGATGGATCATTCTAGACTTTCCTAGAATTGTTAGATATTTTAGACCTTAATTACATTTCCATGATTAATCTAGAACCTTACCACAATTACATGATAGTTCTAGAGACTTCCTACACTTACTTACATGATGAGTGTAGAAACTTCTTCCACTGGCTAATATGATCATTTTAGATCATATTCTAGATTACTCTAGCAACTCTTAGACTTAACTTGATTGCTTTAGACTTCTCTAGATTGATGTAGATTATTTTAGATGTTTCAATGTGCAATACTTTCAACAGTAATTTTGACGTTGCCCAAGTCAAATATCTGCACAGAAAAAGAATATATATGGTTGCAGACTTGTTAGGGAAAAGCAATGTTTCCAATTCAAATGGGATTTACATCTTCCCAAAGACCTCCAGCTCTGGTGTCTGAAGCTATTCAAGATGACATTGTTGGCAATGCTAGACCTAAGAAAGTTGCTAGACATTAGGGTTGGCTTCTTCTTTTAGTCCATTTGTTTTGGCCTTTGGCCTCCATGGTACCAAAAGAAACAATTAAAATTCAATTGTCATTTCAGTTTTGCGGTTTTTTTTTTTTTTTTTATTGTTGATTTTTGTTAAATTTTAACAGGTTGCTCAGCTCCTAAGCCATTCCTTTCCAGCCTCAATTTGAGTCCCAAACTGGGACAGCCAGGTTTTGATTTCTTCTTTTTTGTTTTTATCACAAGGTTATTCTCTCTGGTTGCTGAGAAAGTTGTCTTTTCTGTCAGTGTCATTGAACTCATTTAAGAATTGGTAGTGTTTGTTTTGTTAAAGATGAATGAATTCGTGCTCTATGGTATTAAAATTTAATTTATTGATCTGGTCGTCTCCAATCTAATGCTTTCGTGTTGCACGGTGTATATATGTACAGATGGTTTGAAAACACCTCTTTCTTTGTTTGGCCATTGTATTACTTTGAGAGTTCATCGAAATAGGCATAAACTAGGCTCCACTTCCTCATTATACCAGTTCTTTGATTACTATTAGGTTGGTAATTAATTTGAAGTTTAGATATTGCAACTTGCATATGTCCAGATTGATTGTTATATTCATTGCCTGATTTCTGTGTCTTCTGATGGAAAGTAGTGCCACAAAGTACAATACAGGGAAAATGCAGGCTGTCTCCTCTTTGGCTACTTGGAAGAGTTATCAAGTGGAGATTTACATACCATTCACCAAATAGCTACAGTGATATTCATCTGACAAGTTTCTTGAATTCAGAAGAGGTTGATGCGGGATGGTTACATTATTGAGTATTGTAGTTGAATTTTACTGTCCACTCTTCCAAATTTACTGATTTCTGTTGCCATTGAAAGAAGAAGAAAGGCTGGTGAGAAAAACTGAGAAAGAATTGCCTAGCTATCAATCAGTGAATTATGAGATGAGAGAAGAGAGTGGAAGAAAGTAAGATTCATTATTTCCATAAACCTAAGCTTCCTCAGTACTTGAAAATTTTCATTATCAACATTCACACCACTCTCTGCATTCAGTCTGCATTAATTGTATGCGAGTTAGTTGTTTTTAGGCCCCTATCCTTGTGAGCTCCTGCTTCTTCTTGTATATATGCCTTCTTCAGTAAACCCCATCTCTGAGAGCCCATGATTCGTCTCTGTTTTGAAGCAATACACTGAAGCTCAGTATGTAGTTTCAATTATGATTTATAGATCAAAAAAGAGGCATGTTTATATGGTATCTGTCTTCAATATGAAAAGCTTTGATAAAATTTTCTCCATATTAAATTGGTTAGACATTGTTGCAGTCTAGTTCATTTGTTCTTTTCTTCCGTCAATCATTTTGTTGGTACGTTGTGCTTGTGGATGACATGGTCAGTTTGATCAATGATCTGTTTCGTTTTTTCTAGAACCTCTGGTCCATCCAAACGGTCATTGAGACCCTGAAGAAAGGAATGTTGAGAATGTGATAAAATATAACTCCCACATTGAAAAAATATAACTTTGCTTATGGGTTTATAAGGGTTTGGGCCACTCCATCCATTGCTAATTGGTTTTGGATGTGAACCCCATATTACTTTATCATGGTATTAAAGCGGGTTACCCACGTGTTTGGTTTTAGCAATGGCCACACGTGCTCACCGTCACCTAATATAACTTGTCCACGTGTATGGCTTGAGAAAATGCCACACGTGCGGGGGCGTGTTGAGATTGTGATAAAATATACACTACACCACAAACAGTCATCTATAGCGGCCAAAAAACGCTATAGTATCATGTCATAGCGTTATAGATAACGCTATGACAGCCCCCGCTATGGTAGGTTTGTTGCTTTAGATAGCGTTTACAAAACGCTACAAATTAGTTTTTCATAGCATTTCTGAATTGCTATAAAAATACTTTCCATAGCATTTTTGAAATGCTATTAGCTTATTATTCATAGCATTTATAAACTGCTGTTGTCATAAATATAATTGCTTTTAGATAACTACCATAACATTTAAGGAATGCTATCATTCTTCTTTTAATAGCGTTTTGTCATTGTCTCTGTACACTTATTATAGCATTTCAATAATGTCATCTAAACATTTGTGTCAAATTGAAAATAGTTTCAAATAATGACGGCCATAAAAATAATAATTCATTTAATGGTTCAAAATGATACATAATTAATTTGTACCATACAAGAAATTCAAAAACTAGTCCAACCAACAAGTTGTGTCTTTGGATCCAATATGGACTACTTACTGAAATTTAACAAAGTAGAAAAACATATATAATAACTAATGGGCTAAAGTCTGTTTAGTCCCTGTACTATGCCTCTCTCATCGTTTCAGTCCCTGACATTCCAATTTAATCTGAAAAGTCCCTGAGGTCTCAATTTCCGTCTAATAGATCCTTTCCGCGGGAAATTAGGAATTGGTCTTGGGTGAAATGTCCAATATACCCCTCAGTTTTTTTTTTTTTTCCTTTTTAATTTATTTTTTTCCTTTTTTTCTTTTTCCTTTTTAATTTCTTTTTTTTCTTTTTTCTTTTTCCTTTTTAATTTCATTTTTCCTTTTTTTATTAGGGAAATGATGGAAAAGGTCATATTAGAGTGTGAAATGATAAAAAGATCACATAGTTTCCCACTTGATAAAATAGTCCATTATGAATTGTTAATAATATTAATTTAGTCCTTATGAATAATGAGGTAATGTTAAGAAAAGTTAGTTTTCCATTTTTTTGATTCCGATTCTACCCTTAAACCCTGATACACGTTTATAACTTTATATTGAAGAATCTCATAGCTCAAATCTTCTTCGTTTTGATCAGAAATCCCAAATAGAGCTCCGATTAGAAATTCAAAAGATAGAAGACGATTATCTGATCAAAACCTAAAACCTTGATTCAATTTTGATCTGAGCTTTTTTTTATCCCAACTCTCTCTGTCTCTCTCTGTCTCTCTCTCTCTCCAATGGCGTGCTTCTTCTTCTTCTTCTTCTTTGTTTCTCTGCCCTCGCTTCGCATCCGGAGCAGGACGACGTTGTTTGGAGTTGAAATCGATTTCGAGCTTGGAAAAATGTTGAAAATGGAGCAAGTGTTCTCGTTCCTGCAGTCGGACGGCGACCGAAACTCGACCTCGCTGGTGTGCAAAGTCGTGGTAGATGATTGAGCGGTAAGCTGAAAATTCAGAGCTTTGGTTTTTGCATTATCGGTAATCTGTGAGTGCTTCTTATCCTTTCTTCAATCGCATCGGAAATTTTCGTTTTCGTTTTTACTATTCTCGCTGTTCCTTTGTGTTTTGTATGATTATTGGTAACTTCTCTGTGAAACTGTGAAAGCGGAAAATGAAGCAACATGTTTGATCTGGAAGAATTTGTCTAGATGATTTAGCGTCATGCGATTTTCTTTGGTTTGAGTAGTTTTGAATCATGAACACTTCGATGAAGCAATTCGATGAAGAATATGGCCGGAGGTTGCAGGAATTTCAGGCCGAATTAATTAGGCATAGATTTTTATGCAGATAAGGTGTTTGATGAGATGCTTGTGAGAAATAGTAGTGACCTCAATTGTAGATTGACTCTGTTTTTCGGTTTCTGATTGTGTTTGTTTTGGTTTGGTGAAGGTTAGTTACATTCAGAATGATAATACTATGCTGGAGAACAAGCAAAAAGAGCTGAAGGGATACATAGCTTACTTCAGTCTATGGAAACTTTTGTGAATGCTTATGAGGTTTGTGTTTGTGTTTGCGTGCCGATTATTAATGCCTGCAGTTTATGTATGTAGTTCAGGAACTTAATGTGAAGTGTTTGTAAACCCTAGGCTATTGTACACATAATGTAGGAGCCATATATTTTTGGAAGGAATAAAGTTCAAACAAATGCTCAATGGCCATGAATGTGGGAGCCAATCACAAAGCTGTGCATCATGAAGATGGCAAAAAGATCACCAGGTTTGGATATGATATTATACGTTGAGATCTCTCTTTTGCATTCCTAACAAACCCAGTCTTTCACATTTATTTGTAATGCTTCTAACTGATGCGCAATTTTAAAAGAGGGACTGACCTGGAGAGTATGACCATAGTTCAACGTGATGCTTTACTGGTTTTCCGAACCCTATGGTTTGTGTTTTTGTACACTGTCTTCTAATTGTTGAGTTATTTAAGCAACTTGAAGCCTCCTATATGAATTTTGAAACTTGGTCTGCAGATGGGCATGAAGGAAGATAACAATGAAGTCACTTTGAAGACGAGGATTTCCTAACCCTTCAAATTCTTATTTAGGGTTCAATGTAGTCAGCACAATATTGGATTATGTTCCTGAGATACTTAGCATGTTCAAATCATAGCTCTGTAAGTGGTCAAATGGACTTCATTTGACTGTAGCTTTTACATCTAAGTTAACCTTTGCTATAGAACTTTAATCAAGTTATGAACTGTAATTCCATTACTTACTACGCAAGTGCCAGATTGGTTACTAATGGCTTATTGTGTATGTATCAGTCACAGAATAGCTTCTTTCACCTTCCCCTCACTTTATTTGCATAAATTAATTTTGACTATATTTGAGGATTCTTTGTTGACAGGTAAGGGCTCTATTTATGTGTCTTTTCTATATATTTTAAGATCTAGATATTATTTTGTTGTGTGCTTTAATTAAGATATGAACCACTGTATATAGGAAGAACAGGAAGGTTATCTCATCATCTTAAAATATTTTTCTTTAGATCAACCATGCTACATTATTTATTGATTTAAGGTTGAGGGAGTGGACAGGTAAAAACACTAAGGTATATTGTTGTTCACAGGAAGGTTATCTCACCAGGTAAATACTATCCTTAGTATACATTTCTGGCACTAAGGATAAGTGTTATTCAAAAATGATATTTCAACTGCTTCAATAAGGTATTAGTTCGGTAGTCTAATGCTTCAATCCTTATTGCATATTTTCTGGCAGGCAAAAGCTTTGGTAGAGCCTTTTGATTATAGTGAATACATTGAACACCAAAAAAAGAAGAAGCTAGAAAAAGAATTTCTGGGACAGCGAATTACGGTTAGACACTTTCTTCTAAGAATATTGTTTGTATATTTACAAACCTTATAATTCTTTTTGTACCTCTGCATCCAAACTAATTACTAATTTGTTTTCATCTATATAAGTTAGTCATCCATGAAGAACATTCAACATTGCTCTGAGGTGCTCTAATAATTTTTTTGATGTTCTTCATACTTTCCAAATATGGTATTATTGTACATCTAATACTGCAAGGTATTCTGACTCTTCATTTGGTTACAACTCTATCCAGAATATCTCAAGGGATGCAAAATGCAGATCTAATATGGCTGTTGCGTCCCAGACTACTTCAATAAAGGGTTCATCTCTTCTGGTAAGTTTAATGATTTACTCCTTTCTTAGTTTTGGCTAGTTCATCATATGCTCTCTTGCTGCTATATATTCATTGATGGTAGCACAGGTTGCTGGATGACCTCTTTTTCCTTGACCTTGCCAGTGTCTTGTGAATGTGCTTAAATCACTCGTAGATTGGGAAAAGTCATGTGGAGAATTAGATAAAATAAAAACACTCAGTCTCTGGAAGGAGATGCTTCAGCTAAAGAGTCTGTTGATGTGAAAAGCAGGCAAGATGCAACCACTAACTTTGAGAAGGCAAAAGCTCATAAGTCTACAGTGGAAGCTGCCATATCTGCATGAGGTGGAATAAAGTGATGCTGTATTACTAATACTTTTGTATCTCAAGTGCATTTTTATAAATGGAATAAAGAGAGAAAACACCATAATTTTGTTGGTGGTTATATACTTTTTTGTTTGACGTATAATGAATGTAATGCAGCTGTTAGAACATATGCCTTGCAGTATTTGTCCAACTTTAGGTGAGAAATTCTTAGAAGAGGTTCATAGTCTAATGGTTAGACAATACAACAAGGTTCTTAGAAGATCATCAATGACTTTGACAGTTACATGATCAGTGACCTGGCCAGTGACATGTTCATAACAGAGACATGAGGTTAACAGTTACCTGGTCAGTGACTTAGTCAGTGGCATGCCAGTGACTTGGTTAATGACTTGGCTATCAACTTGTGATCAACATTAGATATGACCAGTGACCTGGCCAGTGACATGTTCATAACAGAGACATGAGGTTAACAGGTACCTGGTCAGTGACATGCCAGTGACTTGGTTAATGACTTGGCTATCGACTTGTGATCAACATTAGATATGACCAGTGACCTGGCCAGTGACATGTTCATAACAGAGACATGAGGTTAACAGTTACCTGGTCAGTGACTTAGTCAGTAACATGCCAGTGACTTGGTTAATGACTTGGCTATCAACTTGTGATCAACATTAGATATGACCAGTGACCTGGCCAGTGACATGTTCATAACAGAGACATGAGGTTAACAGTTACTTGGTCAGTGACATGTCAGTGACTTGGTTAATGACTTGGCTATTGACTTGGCTATCGACTTGTGATCAATATTAGATATGACCAGTGACCTGGCCAGTGACATGTTCATAATAGAGACATGAGCCTAACAGTTACCTGGTCAGTGACATGCCAGTGACTTGATTAATGACTTGGCTATCGACTTTGAGGTTAACCAATGATTTGAGGTTAACAATGCTAGTGGCCTTACTATGGACCTGGGCTAGCCAATGACATGGCACTGACTTAGTCAATAACATGTGTATAACAGTGACATTGTCAGTGACATGCAATGAGACTTGCATGGTTAGTGACATAGTCAGTTACTTGAGGTTAACAGTGACCTCACTAATTACGGGTCTGGCCAGTGACTTGGCCAGTAACATATGCATAACAGTGACATAGATATAAAAATAATTACAGTGACTTGGTCAATTCAGAATATGCCTAAAACTTGAACTGCTGCAAAAGGTCTATAAAAATAATGTTTCATTAAGGAAAACTAAACATAAAAGTGACACCATAAAAATATACAAATTTAGTAAGCTAGAGTTTACAATTGGGTATGTTTCTTCTTCATTATCCTCTTCTTCACTTTCTTCCCTCTGTTTTCTTTTACCCCGGCCCATGTGTCATGTTTGTATATTCTGTACAAAATTGTGAAAATGAGAAGATCATCAGTGATTTTGACAATAGTGACATGGTCAAAGACATGTTCATGATTATGACATGAGCAGTGACTTGATGTTAACAGTGATCTGGCCAGTGACCTCACTAATGCTGCATATAACAACGCATAATTGGTATTTGGTTGAAAAATAAATAAGTGGTTGGTTGAATTTCAGGTAGGTTTACGAATGTCATAATTAGTATAACTAGTAATGCAAAAGCTATAAAGCAATAAAATTAACCACAAGCTACGTAGCTAAAAAAGCCTTGACACTCTAGGAAAGAACAAAATACTGCAAGCTAAGCAACTAAAAAAGCCCCAATTCTCTGCAAAAGAACAAAATGGCGGGAGTACGGAGTACTACCTTCAAAAGAAGGCAATTGCTTATGTTCTTTTTGATTGGTTCCTCCACTGGTTGCAGCTAGCATAATAAACAAATTATTACAACCACCGAAGTCCAATAAAAATAATGCTTTTCTTCATTAAGCTAATCCATGGAACTTCTTGCATAATATAGCAGTATACAAACTCTAATTCCAACTCCAAGAAGAGGTTGTGAACCACCTGAAGGATGAATAAAAAATAACCACGTACAAGGTTCTACATAACTTATATGACTCGTGATAGATCTCTCTCTCTCTCTCTTTTGGATTTTTTTATTTATTATAAACTTGTTATTCTGTGTGAGTTCTTTAGACCTAGAAATACTTCACTAATCGGAGATCATTTTGAAGAGAATTATCAATTCATGACACTCAAACTCTAGTCTTCCTGATCATTAAACAAAATTTAAGATTAGTCCAGAAGGCCGAAGACAGAAAGTCACCTCTACCAGCCACCCCTGCATAAGAGAGGAGCACTATGCCAAGCCCAACCACACAGAAGGCTGCACCAAACAATTGCCATAGGGAATATCGAGCGCCAAGGATGATCCATGTGAGAATTAGCACCCAAAAGCAGGTAAGTGAACAGGGCCTGTGTAATCGGCGTATCCACACCTGCATTCACATCGAAGAACCATAATCAAAAGAGAAAAGGTAAGAAATTTGAAATGGGTTTATGTGATAGTTACCCAAATTGACAAGCTTGAAAAGAATCAATAACCAGATATCAAAGCAACAAAAGAAGAGGCTTCACACTCGAGTTTCTTCTCCAAATTCTCAGGCAACAAAGCAAGTAATCTACCAAACAGAAGCACATAGATACATTCTAGCATGTGAAAATTCGAAACAAAAATTGATTAATAATATTGAAAAACTGAAAAATCAGAACTTACAGTGATGAGGGGGTGGATCGCGGTGGCGTCCACGAGGCGTTTAATTTCAACGTCGCCGGATCGACCTGAACGATCTGGAGCGATCAGATTAACGGCGAGTCATCACCACTTCAAGAACTCATACACCGATCCTCAACGACGCGTCATTCTTCGCTATTCACACTCTCTCAAGGTAGTGTCTGTGTGGAGGAGGAGAAGAAGAATAAGCAAGCGAGAGAGAGAGAGAGAGCAGTTGATAAGGGTTCAGACGGGTTTGAGCGAGATAGGGAGTTGCCGGTGGCAGCTTTGGTAATTAAAATTAAGCTTAGTGGCAGATTGTTAATAGGTGACCTTAATTATCATAGGGACATTTGTGGTATCTAGATTATAATAAGACACTTTAAAATGACCTTTTTTATCATTGTCCCTTTTTTTTTTTTTTTTTTTTTCCTTTTTCCATTTTAATTTCTTTTTTTCTTTTTTCTTTTTCCTTTTTAATTTCTTTTTTTTCTTGTTTGTTTTTTCTTTTTCCTTTTTAATCTCTTTTTTTTTCTTTTTCCTTTTATTTTTCTTTTTTTCCTTTTTCCATTTTCTTTTTTATTTCTTTTTCCTTTTTAATTTCTTTTTTTTTCTTGTTTCTTTTTTCTTTTTCCTTTTTAATTTCTTTTTCCTTTTATTTTTCTTTTTTTCCTTTTTCCATTTTATTTTTTTTTTTCTTTTTTCTTTTTAATTTATTTTTTCCTTTTTTTATTTTTCTTTTTTCCTTTTTAATTTCTTTTTTCTTTTTCCTTTTAATGATCATCGTATTCTGCTGCATCAGTAGCGCCACGTCAGCGAACCAATCCAGATCGACCCGAAACCCCAATTCTTGTTCTCCACGCCAGCGGCCATTTTTCTTTTCCATCACTATTCTTCTTCTTCACTTCTGGTTTTTGTCAACTTGGCCATCAAAAACCACCATTTCAACCAAACCCAAAATCCAAATCACCATTTTGAGCAAGACCCAAAAACCTCAGAGTTTGAAAAAATGGTAGTTTTCAGTGAAAAGTTAAAAAATGGTAATTTTCAGTGAAAAGTTTCCAAATTGAGGCTTGATGTGGAGAGAGAAAGTGGGATTTGAGTGGGAGAGAGAGAAGTAGGCTGTGAAAACAAGAGGGGAGTGGTTTAGCGGCGAATTTCCGAGCTGATTGGGAAACAGTTGGGTTGTAGAGTTTGATCGGAATGAGATTGGTGGCACTGGCGGATCCAAGTAGAAGCTTGGGCGGGCTCCAGCCCGTCCGAGATTTTTGGGGCTAAAAAAAAATTAGATGTATTATGTATACATTTTTGAAGCCACCCAAAGTACCCTACTCTCCCGACTCCAGAGCAGAAAACAACTTCGGGCTATTCGATCTGCCCAGTTCGGCACTCTCCTCCAGTTGTCCTCCTCCTTTCGCCTTCTCTGCCCTTCTCCACTTCTCTCAGAGATGAAGACATCAAGACATCAAATTCTCTTGCTCTGGAAATCTGATATGCAGCATTCTCTCCGTCTCCTTATCAATTGGCAATTGTTGTGCTATCTCGGCCAGGAGCTTGGCCTCATTCGAAGGGTTTAGACCCTTAAACAACAAGTTTGGTTCTTCAGCTGCAGACTGCAATGTCACCGAATCGCTCCTTCAGCTGCCTAATCGTCAAGGCCGCCAGCCCGCCACCAGTCCGCCACCGTCGCTCCCAAGGTTGTTCTCAACCCTAAACTCCTTATTCATTTCTGTTGCATATGCGTTATTGGGTCTTGTAAAGATTTAGTTTTTGTGGATAAAGTTGGTTGCTTTGGACATTTTTTGCTACTTGGTGTTTTGTACTGTGTGGTAAAAAGGTAATTGGTAAAGATGATTTGAAACTTGAGTAATTGGTTAGCAGGAAATTTATATGGTTGACTTTGGTAGTCTGATTGTGGTGAAATTGTTTGTTACCGATTCCTTGCACAGGAAGACTAGGTATGGTGATTCGCAGACTTTCTTCACCTATGTCAAAGTAGTGTAACACATCACTTACATCTCTTGATATCCAAAGTTTTTCACCAACACTCTCGAACCTTTTTTTCCTTCGTATCCAATGAATTGCACCATTGGAGTATACTGCACAATTCCTGCTCCTGCAGTCAAAGTCCCAGCTGCGAGAGTTGTCGGAGGAGACGAGAGGAACATCAAGAAGCTTCCAATCTTGAGTCTCGGACGAATATATGTCTATTTGGTGATGCATGCCATCGTCGTTGAAGGTGTTACTTACAACGATCACCTTGTAATGAGGTGATTTGGAAGGGTCAAAAGCCAAAGCATAACGTAGAAAACATCTTTCTTTTTTTTCCGTGTGACTTTGGAAGAGAAAGAGCAAAGAATTTGTTGGTTGTGGGATTGAACACATATATATATTTTTCGATATTTTCCTCGTTCACCAAATATAGAACTGCCTCTATCTTTAGGGTTGCAGAGGAAGAGACCATTGCAGGACTGAAGAATGTCGAGGCCTTCTGAAACTTGTTCGTTAAGAGTTTTGAAGGGATTAGGGATTTCATGTTTACTGATTAGAGAGATGGAGTTGAAATACTTGTCGTGGGTTGTTCTGGAGAAGAAAGCAGAAACTCTAGGGTTAGAATTTCGGAGGGTGTGTGTGTGTCGACGAGAGAATTAGGGGTTGGAAATAAGAGAGGAGATAAGAGAGAGCCAATTCTTGGAGACGCACTTGAAACGGAACAAGGATCGAGCTGGCACCCACACAAGGATCTGTGTGAGGAGTTCTTCGATGTTGCCTACGGTTTCTGCTGCTGCTGAGGAAACCCTAGATTTGATTTTACGGTCGATTCTTTTGCTCTTCCTCTGCATTTTTTGTTTTCTTTACTTTCGGAGTAGTTTTTTTTTTTTTTGAGAGTTTCTATAGGGACCTCCAAATTTGCTCACTTGACCTCACTTTCAAATGAATTATTAAATGACACTAGCCTTCTTCATATATGCTCTGCATGTGTAATAGCTTTTTCTTTTTAAAATAAAAAAATAAATGAAATAAAACAGTTATTGCAGAGAGAAAATAGTGAGAGAAAAGTGGGAGTTGTGGGTTAATTTCTTTTTAATTTTATTAACAAAATCTATTTTATAATTGTCATATTTATCCTTGTGATTTAATTTATTCTAAAAGTTTTTTAATCTTTCAGGGTTAAATCTGTCAAAATTTTCAGTTTTGGCTAACAAAGCCTCTTCTCTTAATAATAGTATAGATATATAACATACTATAAAATGATTATTAAGGACAATAATTATACTAAAAAAATATTATATTTATTTTATGTAGACTTTCCAATTCAATAATATTAGATTGTATTCCTTATCTATTTTCATTTTTCAATTTCACTACATACTCATTAAAGCATTCATATATATTTAATAAGAATTAAAAATAAGATTAAGATCATGTAACATAAAAATGTATGATATATATGTTGAACGCATATTGGTGAGGGAAAACAAAATAAATCCTCTTATGATTTATGACCTAAATCTAAGTCAATCCATTATATTTGCAAAAAAAAAAAAAAAGACACTAAAAATATTTAAATAATTAATCATGTGGTAACAAAAAATACAGAAATAAAAACATTAAAAAACGAATGATTTTTTTTTTTTTGAGAATAAAAATAAATGATTTCCTCTATTTTTTTTTTTGCACAGCTAAAATAGAATTTTTTTTTTTTTAAAAAAAACATAATAGTTTATGGCATTTTCTTATTGATTAGCCATAAGTTTTTGAAACTCAAGTTTGATTAAGAAATGTATATTTAGTTAAGATTTATAGAGTGATTAAATAATTGAAATGACTAAATTTTTTATTTTAAAGATAATAATTTGTTTGCAAATTATATGAGTGATGTTATTTGAGGAAATTTAGTGAGGTTTAGTGAGTAAATTTAGTATTTGAAGATTTGATAAGAGGTGTAAAAAGCATAGAGGTCAAGTGAGTAAATTTGGAGGTTCCAATAGAAAAACTCTGTTTTTTTTTGTCTTACTTTTCAAGTACTGCATGTGAGATCTACCAATATATAAGCATTATCACTATGATACCTAGGGGGTTGTTACAGTTTATTTTTTTATTTTTTTGAAGAAGGGCCGGTGCGGCTGTTCTTAAGCCTTTATTAATGAAACAGAAGGTATCCTAACATACAATAAATAGCAATGGTTGCACCTCTGCCAACTGCATTTGCTTTATGACAGACCGGCAAGATCACTCTCACAAAGAGGATCATTAGTTGACAAATAAAATCAGCTGTCGCACAATGTTGCTAATCGGAACGAAGACCAATGGCACTCTGTTTCATTGTGTCACTAGGAGGTTGCGTCCAGTCAACAACAACACGCCTCCTCACTAGGGCAGACAAGGCACACCTAAAATGCAAGCCGGGACAAAGCCCACATGTCCTTACCAAGACTTGGAAAGGATTTATTGTAAATAAAATACACCTATTAATGAAACCTAAGAAAAGGAAAACATAATACCTAGGACAGAACCACAAGTAAAGGCCCAAACCTATAGGAGAGGCCCAAACTCGCCCAACAAGCCCAGAGCCCCATGAGAGGCCCAATCCCTAAGGACGGAGCACTGCCACCGACCCGGACTCGGCGTCTGCCTCCCGCTCATGTCCTTTGAGACGGAGCACTGCCGACGAAGCACACCGTCGACGAACAGCGACCGGCACCAGTGGCCGGACCAGGCCACCAACAAAACCCGCCACCTGTGAACGCCGACGATGAAACATGAAGACCGGAGAAGACGAAATGGATCCGGATCGTATCCCACCACCAGGCCCCCATACATCGGGGAAGAGGGGATTGGCGGTCCCGGTGACCCGTCTTGGTGGTTGCAGAAGTTGCCGCCGAAACACCTTGCTCCACCATCGGACCTTCTGGTCCCCTTCGCTACTTCAATTCCGACCTCCACTTGTGGGCTGCCAAACAAAACCTACTACCTCTACGAGTCCGACGACAACGTCACAGGGACGCGCCGCCTGACTGAACCATAGAAATAGACGAAACTCCAAGCACGACAGGCGTGAAAACTGGTCGTGATAACCGTTGCAGAGCAAAGTTATCGCACCTTTTAATTTTCAAAATTTTTTTGTTACAGTTTATTTTTAAAAGACGACAATTTCAAGAAGATCATGTTATGATTATTAAAAAGTGAAGGTCAATTGCTAAATCAAGTTGGCATATATCTACTAGAACCTGTTTTTACTCATGAATAATTTTATGTTTCACTTTCAAGAGTTACATCAAGAAATGGATTAAAACTTTTAATAAATAACAACAACGATATGCCAAATAAATATACTAAAAATATAGATTACAAAGATGTATTAAAAAATTTATAAATAGAAATTTGTATTACATTGTGTCTTAACCCAATCAAAGATATAGTGGTTTCGACTTAATCATTTTCTCTTTTTCTAGTATCTAAGATTGGGGGTATCTAAGTTCGATATCTCTCGCCGAGATGCTCTCTCTCTCTCTCTAGGAAAAACTTGGTTTTCCTGGTTTTGACGGTTCTCGTCTCGCGTCGCCTTCACTCTGGCGTTGGTCTTTGGCCGCGCTGTGGTGCTGGGGTTGCTGCCAGACGGGATATGGTTGTTCCCCGGTGGTGTGGAGGTCTCGTAGGAGGGTTGGTTGTTCGTGGTGTCTCTCTCGTCAGGGTGGTGGCGGCGATTCTTCAGTTTGGCCTCCTGATTTGGTTAAGGATTAGTCTGCGGTCATGGCTAGATGTTTCTAGTTGGGCTGCGCTGGTTTTTGATCAATAGGGGAGGGGATCTCCACGGCTGGAAAGAAGGGTATGTGATTTGCCCCGATGGTGTGATAAGGGTGTGTCAGATCTGGGCTGTGGTGGATTGTGGGGGAGTGTGATGGTGATCGTGGGAGTCTGGCGGCGGAGAGTTGGATCGATCCAGCATGGGTGGAATTACGGAGGCGAGGGTGGATTGGTTTAGGGTCCAGCACGGCTTAGATCTGGTAGAGGGGGTTTGATCACCGACCATCCAGTTTTGGCTATGGGGATTATCGAAGGATCGGGGTTGTCTACTCGGCGGCGAGATGTGGTTCATGGAGGCGGTCGTTTGGTTTTATTTAGGGTTTTATTTTTGGTTAGTTTAGTTCTGGTTAGTTTAGTTCTAATAAGTCCCTACTTGTCTGAGCTAGGGTTGGGTTCCTACTCCTTTGAGATAGGATCATGTCTAAGTGTTATGCCATGTAAATGGTGTCATTCCCGAGGATGACGACGATTTGGTTCAATTCTGGTTTACCTTTGTTGTCGATTCGCTGACGAGCGATCCTTTACACGTGGTCTGGTCCCTTTAGACACGGTGTTGAAGAGGATGTTGTCTTCTTTGCGGTTGACTACGAGGTTTTACTGGCACTTTCGGGTTCATATGGTCAAAGTAGCCTTGAAAATGGGCGTATGGTGGTTAGAGTTTAGGCCCATTCGCCTGATGGTATCTGTAACCGCGTTTTCTTGGGGTTTTGGTTCATGTCCCCCCTAATGTATGATTTCTGGTTGATTGAATGATTATTTATCTTTTTCTAAAAAAAAAAAAAAGATATAGTCGTTTCGATTTTATTCAACTTGAAAATAAATAAACAAATAACTACTTTTCACTAACAAATGACAAACATAAGGGAAAAAAAAAAACAAAAACGTAACATTTATTTAGAAAAATTAGACACTAGCTCAAAATTTGGTATATTTAAACTAAAACAGTCACATATAGCAACCAAACTCTCACTTCCTTTGAAACTTGAACTCTACACTAAAATTTGATACACTTTATGTGACAAAATAAATAAGGGTGTTTCTAAATGTACCCAGCAAAAATCTAAGTATATACCCAGCAATTGTTTTTAAATTAAAAATATATAATAAACTCAATTAATTTTTCCATCATTGCCCCATCGCCAAACACCCAGCAAATATTGGGTTTTTCTTTCTATACCCAGCAGCAACGTCTAAGGATTGATTTATAGGGAGAGAAGTCTTAATTAATTAGTTTCTTCTTGTGGAATCCATTATTCAATGAATACTACTTCTTGATCTTGGTGGTAGAGACAACAAATCAATTCCATTGAGATGATTTCTCATTCAGTTTGAAGATGATTCGCACCTTTCTCAACTCTTGAAAAAATTTTCTCTTCCCTCTAATAATAATTTGTTCTTTTATTTTGCTTAGATGATTAATTGAACAAAAAACTCATCAAATATGTCTCAAACTGAAGCAATTCCTACCGGAACACGAATCTTGAAACCCAAAATGCAATTCCTACCGGAACACGAATCTTGAAACCCAAAATGCGGTTTCTAATTTATGAGAAGAGAAAGGGAATAAGAAGTTGCTGGGTTTGTTTTGTGTAGATGAGGGTATTTTAGAAAATTTATCTGCATTTAATTAGATATTATTGGATATAAATAATTAGCTGGGTACACTTAGAATTTTGCTGAGTACATTTAGAAAGACCTATAAATAATTACTTTAGTCTTTTATAGTTTTGGTCAACACAAGCAAACAAAAAAAAAGTCTTCAAAACAATAGCAAACAACATGAACGTTTCAATCTCTTTCAAATTCTCAATCTACTTTGAAATTTTGGTACAAAATCTAGACAATTTGAAACAAGTTTCACATTCCAAAAAAAAAAAAAAAAAAAGGTTTAACCTCACTTTCCAGATTGTTTCAAAAATATCTGGATTTGTCATCTTTATCACATTCTAGACCTTTATCTGAGTTTTCTGGCAATTTACGCTTCTACCATTTACCCGGACTATATAAAATGTAGCATTGACTCACCAGTTTGTTCGGAAAGTGTCGACTTAGACCGACTACAGCTCTTGCACTGTTTGAGACCTGCGATCAACATCAGTCTACAGGGTTAGCATCATCAATCGCTGTCTTTCACTTTTTTTCCTCAAGTTACGCATCTGATGAACTGTGAATCTCTTATTTCAACTGAATTCAAGTTTGAATACTCTTTGTAAATCGAAAAACAGATGCTTTCAATCACAAAGAAAAACTCGAATTTGGTTTATCAATTGAAATTCTGTATAATCATTCTGTTTGTTTTGGAAGCTTATCATTTTTACTGATGAAAAAGATCTTCAATTTTTTAGTGAACCACATACATGGCTTTTAGAGATGATTATAGAAAAGCATGTTTTTGTTTTGTTATACCCTTCAACACTTTATTAACTGGGAATAACTAGCAATATGAGATAAAATTTGATACAACTTAAGGTAGAAGAGCGGCGAAACTAAATCCTACAAGTGATTTCACATCCGATACACCTTAAGCATCTCAAGCTGTACATAGTTTGATTTTAAATTTTCACAAATTATATTTTCTTTCCAATCATACCAGTTCAGGAAGTAAAGAAGTATTCAATGAATCAATAGTATGCTGGTTTTACTGGTTAAATGCATTCTTTGATTTACATTTTTCAACTTTCTGAGAGAAAGAATATCCTGGAAATTGACCATCGCAAAGGTCTTTTTGACACAAAGGTCAATATGATATAAAATTTTAACAAAATTAGACTCTGTAGTTTATTATTGCAGAAGAGTTTAGAAGTTAGTTTATCTAGCTTTCTGTTATGTCATCTCAAAGTGAGGTAAAATCGTATTACGTGAAAAGATAATGGATTGTTCTTTTAATTTTATGGTGTTATAGTTTCTATGCGTTCTACAATGTACTTGAATTCAGATCATGTTGCAGCTTACATAGAGCAACAGTTTATTGAACCCATTACTCATCACATCAGAGCAACATACTGTAAAATAAATGTGATAATGTTGATTAAATTCAAAAAGTGATGATAAAGTTTGATAATTAAAACATAAACTTTGAGCTTTTATGGGAATGTCAGCTACGTGTCTGGGTGTTTGTGATATATGTACATAGTTTGCTATTTTGTATCCTTTTGATCATCGAGGAATTGTGACATTTGTATTTGTTCGCGGTCTGCAATATATCAATCCTATTATCAAGAATTCCTATTCATGTGATACAAGTCAAATTTCATTTTTAAAGCTACTTTGTGCAGCCTCAGCTCTGTTTCAAAAGTCCAAATCAATTAGCAACAACAGAGAAGCGAACAGTAACTTCATCTCCTGTGTGTCAGAGGAGAGTGAACTTTCAGGTAAAAACTTTTATCTATGGAGCTAACATTGGTTCTTTTCTGAAATTTATTAGGTGTTTTCAGTTTTCTGTGTTTAGTGTATTTTTGAAGAGTCTTGGTATTGCTAACTTTTGTTTTTTTACACACAGTATTGCAGCTAAGTTTCACTGGATTTGGATCACATCTGGTATTTTTCTTTATAATTTTTTTTTAATACTGCTCATACCATTTTGATTTTAGTTTTTTCAATGAGTCTGAATTATGAGTCGGTTAGTCAGTTTCTTGTTTTCATATCTCCTTATATTAGAAATTGATTGATGAAAAGATCATCTTAAGACCATTAAAAAAAATAGAGATCATGGATTATAAGGAAAAGAATCACAGGGCACATTAATTCAATTAATGACTATAGATTTGAAATTTTGTGGGTCAAAAATTCCCTTAGTTACTGCAATACTTTCACCCTCTGTGAAATTTGGTTGATACGAATTTCAATCATGAGAACATTAGTAATATTGGAATGTGGTTTGTTTTGTTTGTGTTTATTTTGTCTCAGTCATCTTCTTTAATTCAAATGTTTTGCTCAAGTGAAGAATTTTTAACCAAGTACAGTTGGTCATATTTCCTTCATTATGAATATTAACTTTCTAGGATAACTGATTTTCATTGAATAGTGAGAATTGAATAGATTCTTCAAGTTGTCTGTGTTGGCGTGTCTTCCTCTGAGATATAAACCTAAAAATATGATCATGTAGTTTCATTGAATGCTTATTTTATTTGATTGCATTTTTTTTCTCATATAAACTCTAATATCTTAGCATCAGGAGAATTATTAAATCTCTCCGTGAACCACTCTCTATTCTCAGACTTTGATTCTCCAGTGATAACAAACAATTCTCTCCCAAAACTCCGACCCTTCGTTTTGATTGTTAATCTCTCTAAAAATTTCAAAAGTGGCAAATACTGACTGAAAATCAAAATTTTTCACTAAATGACTCATATAACTTAAAACATATTCAAAAAGAATTGTGCCTTTATTTCTTCATTCAAGTTTATCGTGTCGATCAACTCATCCATCTTTTCATTTGAATAAGAGAGTTTCCAATTCATAAAAACAGACTACTGAACTTCACTTGAACTTTCTTGCAAACTTCTTGAATTCATTCTTATTTTCTTTGATGACTTATGTTGATATGTTTTCTTTAAATTTGTACACTTTCGGTGTTACTCTGTTTTGAAACATTGTTTTGATATGTTTATATTTTTTTATTGGATTAAATTCAGTTTGCCCCCTTAAACTTTGGGGCAAAAATCAGTTTGGCCTGTGACCTTTTTTTTTTTAATCATGATGGTCCTTGCACTTATATTTTCCATCACGCAAGTCCAAAATTCAAATTTGGCTTGAAAGGTGACGTCATATGCTGAGCTGGACCAGACATCCGGGCTCACTTTTCAGATTTTAAATCACTAATAAGGGCAAAATAGACGTTTCTAATTTAATTTAATTTTTTTTTCTTTTATTATCTAATTTCTAATTTTTTTTTCTTTTCTCTCTATTTTCTCTCTTTAGCTTCACTTTGCCTCTCTCTCTTGCCGCACGGCCTCTCGCTCTCTTCCCGACCTCTCTTCTTCTTCTCTTACTCTGCCATCAACGGAGACCACCACCTCCAGCCATGAGCACCGCCGCCTCCGCCTTCTCCCGACTCCGAGGCCGACGCCGTGAACCAGAACTTAATCGAGGAGACGAATCGGATCCTGGCCGAGATCCGGTCCGACAGTGACCCCAACGACCCGGATGAGTTCATCAACGGCACCCAGATCAGTAACCCGAACGTGACGTACACGCTCGGACCCAAGATCGGAAATTGGGACATGGAGAGAAGGCGGTGGCTTCAGTCGAACCCGGAGTTTCCGAGCTTGGTGAACGGTAAGCCTACCCGGATTTGCTGTTTGATCAGAAGTCTTGGATTGCTTTGAATACTGGGAGTTTTCTGTTTAGGAATTGCCAGTGGTCTTTGGATTTGCTTGATGCTTGGGCTCCGATGGGTCCCAAGGGGCCGATACGAGAGGAGGCCGAGAAGGTTTTGATGGTGAATTTGAAGGGGAGGCCGGCATTTGAGGCGGATGATCAGTCTGCATTGATATACTTGTTGCTGTCGCACAAGGATATGTGGATGGAGAAGGTTTTTGTGGAGAATTCGTATTACTTGCATAGATATTGGGCTGGATTGGTGGATCGGTATGAGGAGATGATAGAGAAGTACCATCCGGGTTTGGGGGATGAGAGGTGGTCGTTTGTGACCCAATTTGTGGGTTGCAAGCCTTGTGGGAGTTATGGGGATTATCCGGTGGAGAGGTGCTTGAGCAGCATGGAGAGGGCTTTCAATTTTGCAGATAACCAGGTGCTTAAGCTTTACGGGTTGGTGGCTGGAGGTGGTGGTCTCCGGTGATGGCAGAGTAAGAGAAGAAGAAGAGAGGTCGGGAAGAGAGAGAGAGGCCGTGCGGCAAGAGAGAGGCAAAGTGAAGCTAAAGAGAGAGAAAATAGAGAGAAAAAAGAAAAAAGAAATTAAATTAAATTAGAAATGTCTATTTTGCCCTTATTAGCGATTTAAAATCTGAAAAGTGGGTCCGGATGTCTGGTCCAGCTCAGCATATGACGTCACCTTTCGAGCCAAATTTGAATTTTGGACTTGCGTGATGGAAAATAGAAGTGCAAGGACCATCATGATTAAAAAAAAAAGTAAGGGACCAAACTGATGTTTGTCCCAAAGTTGAAGGGGGCAAACTGAATTTAGTCCTTTTTTATTTGATTGTTAGATTACTATTCTGTGGTATTGGATTCAAATTGTATTGGTAGATTGTTTAACTGATTTTCTTTGTTTACTATCTAAGATCTGTACACGTGCAGTACATAATAGCTTTGATTAGTGTGATTTAACTGTGAATTTTTAGTTTAACTTAATTTTTTCGCTCTTCCTATTTTTTTACACTGCACTTAAATTGATACACAGAATTACAAATTCATGTCTGCTTTCTTATACCAGCTTGAGGGAACAATGAGCTCTACATTAATTCGTGAGATAAAACATTTTCAATTCAACTTCAAAATGAGAGTTCGAGTGACAAGATTATGGAGGCCGAACAAATTCAAGTCTCCATTATGTCTTATTTTGATGAAAAGGTAATATTCTTCTAAATTCTTTAATATCAATTTAATAATGTCAAAATCTAGATACATGTTTTTTTCCTTATTAAACATAGGGTGACGCAATTCATGGTATTATCGATGAAAATAATTACCCTTATGTCACTGAGAAAATGGAATAAGGCCGAGTCTACGACATATTCACACTCGAGAAGACCTATTCAAGTACAAAGTCATTGATCATCGAGCACAAGTGTACTTCAATAAAAAAACAAAGTTTATATGAATCGAAGACACTTTCCCACCAATCCCACGACATTCATTCCAGCTTCTTGAATTTCATGAATTTACAGCACTTATGAGGAACCAAACAGTTTTTATAGGCAAGTTTACAATTTTTAAATAAACAATGTCCATGTTTACATTTCATATACTATCAGTCAAACTAACAATATGTTTTTTTCCTTAATGCAAGATATATATGGCTGTCTCAAATCAATTGTACCTGAAGACCAAATACCTGTGAGAAACAAGGACAAAATGGAATCAAAATGCAAAATCATATTAGAAAACTTGAGGTACACTATTTTCAAACCTTCTTACTCGTTAAACATATAACTTCCTCTGACAAACAATAAGAAACAAACTTTTTAAATTCAAAATGCAGAAGACAGGATCTCAAAATCACCTTTTGTGGTGATGTTGCAAAACAATTTGACACAGAAGCTGCTCAGAATCTCCCTGCACCAGTGCTGGTTGTCTTTACTAGCCTATAAATCACTACATTCAGAACAGCTTCTGAATCAGCACTGGTGCAGCGAGATTTTGAACAGTTCTGTGTGAATTGTTTTGCAACATCACCCCAAAGGATGATTTTGAGATCATCTCTTCTGCATTTTAAATTTAAAAAGTTTGTTTCTTATTGTTTGTTGGAAGAAATTATATGTTTAACGCGTAAGAAGGTTTGAAAATAGTATACTCAGGTTTTCCAATATGATTTCGCATTTTGATTCCATTTTGTCTTTATTTCTCACAGGTATTTGGTGTTCTGGTACAATTGATTTCAGACAGCCATATACATCTTGCATTAAGGAAAAAAACATATTGTTAGTTTGACTATAAAGTATATAAAATGTAAACATGGACATTGTTTATTTAGAAATTGTAAACTTGCCTATAAGAACTGTTTGGTTCCTCATATGTGCTGCCAATTCAGGAAATTCAAGAAGCTGGAATGAATGTCGTGGGATTGGTGGGAAAGTGTCTTTGACTGATATAAACTTTGTGTTTTGATTAAAGTACACTTGTGCTCCATGATCAATGACTTTGTACTTGGATAGGTTTTCTCGAGTGTGAAAATGTCGTAGAGTTGGCCTTATTCCATTTTCTCAATGACATAAGGGTAATTATTTTCATCGATAATATCATGAATTGCATCACCCTGTGTTTAATGAGGGAAAAAACATGTATTTAGGTTTTGACATTATTAAATTGATATTAAAGAATTTATAAGAATATTACCTTTTCATCAACTAAGACATAATGGAGACCATCATATATGTCACTATTGAATTTCTTCGGCCTCCATAGTCTTGTCACTCGAACCCTCATTTTGAAGTTGAACTGAAAAGGTTTTATCTTACGATTTAATGTAGAGCTCATTGTTCCCTCAAGCTGGTATAAGAAAGCAGACATGAATTTGTAATTTTGTGTATCAAATTAAGTGCAAAGTAAAAAAAATAGAAAGAGCAAAAAAATTAAGTTAAACTAAAAACTCAACAGTTAAATCACAGTAATCAAAGCTATTACGTATTGCACGTGTACAGATCTCAGACAGTAAACAAAGTAAATCAGTTGAACAATCTAACAATATAGTTTGAATCTAATACCACAGAATAGTAATCTAACAATCAAATAAAAAAAAATAGACAGATCAAAACAATGTTTCAACCCCGAAAGTGTACAAATTTGAAGAAAGCATATCAACACAAGTCATCAAAGAAAATCAGAATGAATTCAAGAAGTTTGCAAGAAAGTTCAAGTGAAGTTCAATAGTCTGTTTTTAAGAACTGGAACCTCTCTAATTCAAATGAAAAGATGGACGAGTTGGTCGACACGATAAACTTGAATGAGAAATAAAGGCACAATTCTTTTTGAATATGTTTTAAGTTATATGAGTCATGTAGTGAGAAATTTTGGTTTTCAGTCAGTATTTGCCACTTTTGAAATTTTTAGAGAGATTAACAATCAAAACGAAGGGTTGGAGTTTTGGGAGAGAATTGTTTGTTATCACTGGAGAATCAAAGTCTGAGAATAGCGAGTGGTTCACGGAGAGATTTAATAATTCTCCTGATGCTAAGATATTAGAGTTTATATGAGAAAAAAAAATGCAATCAAATAAAATAAGCATTCAATGAAACTACATGATCATATTTTTAGGTTTATATCTCAGAGGAAGACACGCCAACACAGACATACTTGCAGAATCTATTCAATTCTCACTATTCAATGAAAATCAGTTATCCTAGAAAGTTAATATTCATAATGAAGGAAATATGACCAACTGTACTTGGTTAAAAATTCTTCACTTGAGCAAAACATTTGAATTAAAGAAGATGACTGAGACAAAATAAACACAAACAAAACAAACCACATTCCAATATTACTAATGTTCTCATGATTGAAATTCGTATCAACCAAATTTCACAGAGGGTGAAAGTATTGCAGTAACTAAGGGAATTTTTGACCCACAAAATATCAAATCTATAGTCATTAATTGAATTAATGTACCCTGTGATTCTTTTCCTTATAATCCATGAAAAGCCAAATTTCAAAAAGACTTCTATCCCAATTTTTTTTTTATGGTCTTAACATGATCTTTTCATCAATCAGTTTCTAATATCAGGAGATATGAAAATAAGAAACAGAAATAAAGTCAAACTGACTCATACTTTCAATTCCTGCCTATATGTTACCACGAATTCAGACTCATTGAAATACAGATTGCAAAAACTAAAATTAAAATGGTATGAGCAGTATTAAAAAAAAAATGGTGTATTACCAGATGTGATCCAAATCCAGTGAAACTTGGCTGCAATACTGTATGTAAAAAAATAAAAGACTCTTCAAAAGCTTTCTCCTAAAGGAATGAAAACATACTAAATGGTTGTGAGATCACCCAACCAGTAAAAAGCTTTCTCCTTTCCCTTTTTAACAAACCAAATCAAAGTCGATACAAAACTAGCCATTTAGTATCAGCAACTGTCTTAACAAAGCATAAAATAAAGCATGAGTTATGAGTTCAAATGCCAAGGGACATTGAAAACACAATCAGATATGCATCGTATATCCTCAACCACCTAAATTCTGCATCCTGTCAGAAAATTACCTCAATTGAGTTGACTTTTATATTTTTTTCTTGAAAGCATTCTATGTCCAGTGCCTGTAGGCAAGGTTCAGTGATGAGTTAACTCTCCAACTAGTGTATCTTCTGGATCACATATACAATTAATAAAGGCATAAGATAGGAAGGATTGAGTAACACTGTTCACATACAAGATCCATTTCTGAACCATGAAATGCATACCGAGAAATCCTAATATAACAGAAAGTTCCTTCAGCAATTACTTATTTAAATCACCACCATATCACCATATATTCAACTGAACCAAATCACAAGTAGAGAGCATCAGTTATATTAGCCTGCTGGGAGCCTGTATCTATGATGTCGATTCTAGAATATACGTACTGCCTATCTTAGTATTATCAATGCCATCTCAATTTGCCTTTTATGTTGGCCTTAAAAACATTCATAACTTGGAGGGAGCATTTAGGCTACACGTAAGTCATAAGCAAAGAGATTTAGTTGCCTTTGACAAGCTAGTGAGTGAGTTTTACCAGCTCAACTTGCAGAGGCAGTCTTCATCCATTTGGCTTTTTGGGTCCTGTTTTCCCACAAGTGATAACACAATTTTTTGACGTAAGACCATATGACCCATAATTCAGCCTCAGGAACTGAACATATAACTGTGTATGTAATGCTCATTTTCTAATTGATACCGTACCTTGACCAATTGGGACTGCAAGTGGTAAAGCCAGGTTTGAGAAACGTTGAAGATCATAGGATATGTAAGGTCCATTTGTCAATCTAGCAGGTCTGAATAACATACAAAAGCATAAACATGGTTAGAAACAATTTTAAAGAAAGCTTTTCACCAAGCTGAAAGCTGTCATACTTTAGAATATCCTCCCAATTTTCTTGTACTTGAGAACACAAATAATATTGATAATATTAGGAAAAAAAAAAAATCTTATTGAAGAGAAATAGGAAAGTGAAAATCCACTGAAATAATTGGATGTGCAGATGCATGAACAACATGGTTCAATTCCCAATTGAGCTTCATGAACCCTATATTAATTGTTGCTAAATACCTGGCAAAAACCTACCAAGTCTTTCTCTCAAGATGGGAGAAAGTGAATCACAACAGATCAAGACATCAAGTGAGCGAATCACTCCTTTCTTCCCAAGTACACTAAATGATGACAATACGCCTTTAACCATGATATCATGATGATTCACATCATAGTTGTCCACAAGAAGGAACAAAAATTCAAGGAGTGTGTGAGTCACATAAATGTATCTTGGAACAGAAGATACCATCAATAACATTGCAGGCTCAATATTCATAACATTGTCTATGCTTTCGTGGAAGAAAAGCCAATCGTAAAGAAGAGCCAGTTTCACACTGGCTGCAACAGAATTCCTCGTGCACAATTTTAACAGCCAACCAATAACGGCCCATCTTGGAATGACATCAGATTGAATGATTTCATTTGGTGGGTGGTGTGCACAACAAATAAAACGAACAATGTCAATGATCAAAGTCTCTCTATTTGGTTCACTTAGGAACTTCCTAGCAAACCATGCCTGGTAACGCTTCTGGTTCCCCAACTTGACATAACTGAGTAAAAACCGCAATTGGGTCTCCATTTCTGGAGTAATCCGAAGCAAAGTATACTGACTTGAAGTCACTGTATAATAGAGCTGTGAAATATCAAAGAAAGTGGGAGTCTTAAACTCGCCCTGATTCAAGACTAAACCTTTCCATATAGCTCTAAACTCGGGTAAATGAACCAAATCTTGTAAGAGCCGAACAAGATCTCTCCCAATCTTCAAACACAAAGAAAACTGCTCCCTTAAAAGTCTAATACAAAACTCAATCTCTAAATGCTTCAATGCCTCCACTTTTGAATTACTTAACAATCTAGAGTGATCAGCTAATAACCGCAGAAACGTAGACAACCCACTAGTCAAAATCATTGGTTCTACTTCTAACAGAGAATCCCATTTGGACAAAAAAATGCTCACCATCTCGAAACACAACCACAAATTTCCGTCACTGAAGTCCCCACCAACAATTTGCCTCAATAAACAAACCAACAAACCATGAACTCCAACGGCCTGAACATCAATCATCTCAATGGTAACTTTAATCAATTGGCATTTGACCGGTTCAACAAGGTTCACATAGAATTCATTCACAACATGAACAATTGAACTAACACACAAGCCATACCCATCAGTGACAATGGCATGTAAGTGCTTGATATGTGTTTTGGCCAAATGGGTTTCACATAAAACCCCGTAGAGTATAGCCTTAATGAGCAGAAAGTATTCTTGTGGGTTTGGGGGTGTTAATGCAAATGCGGGTCTGAGTTTTGGTTCAAGAAGCTCGAAGGCTTGCCTGAGAGAGACCTCAGTTGGGTTTTCAGCTTTGTGGGAAGCGATTTTGACCAATTTCAAAGCCATGTAAGGTTACAATGAACTGAGGCAAGCTAAGTACAAATATAATTGAGTAGAGACTTACAGGCTATTGAAACCAACGAGACTTGATTCAAAAACAAGTGAATGTCTGATGTGCAGTCATACAGCCCTATTTATAGGCCTTGCTGCACGACTGGTCGGTCTTCCAGAAGATGGACGGTCCTGATTTCTTTTCATCTTCCACAAGTCCACAACTGATAAAAATAGCTCCAATGCATAGTCGTAGTGGCATGTATCGTATAATTTTACAACGATGTCCAATTCATTATCATGATTGTGAAGTCTTTGGTCACTCACATTTAGATACATTCAATGATTGATGACCACAAAATTTTTGATCGATCACTTGTTCACCGGCTGAACACCACTCACTTCTTCAAATTCAAACTCGACTTCAAGGGAATCTCTATAAAATTCCTCAACAGCTTTTTACTGCTCTAAATCCCATTTCATTGTTCTTAGCAAATCCTCATAATTACAATTTTTTTTAGCTTTTTAGAGGTTGGGTTATCTCACAAACAATTAGCATATTTTCATTCCTTTAGCATTTTAAATTTAAATTCATGTATGACAGTTATTGGCCTATGAGCAAACCATATAAACACAGATACTTATAGAGTTGTAACTTTCCTTCAAATATCCGAATGGGATGTCTGTGGATATTCATAAACTTGGATAGGATTTAGATCCCCAACCAAATAATTCCCTTGATGAATAAAGATGAACAGAAGTTACACATTTTGCTTGTTTTCTTCTCCCCTTAATCAGTTCCTTTTTACCTTGTTCTAGAAGCCGAGTAAAGAAGTCGACAATACCAGATAAGTGTGTTTTGTCACTCTAGAGTGGACTATAAGGGCATGCCTAGGTACCTCCCAAGATTGTTAGTGAGGCACAACAACATATATACTACTCATATTGTCAGCCAGTACTTAAGGTCTGGAAGTATTAGAACAATATAAGAGAGATTTAGAGTAGCTAACCTCTTGATCGAGTAGATAAGTTACTAAGAGGCATTTCTTCAACACTTGAGCTTGAGTGCAGGAAGCTTCATATTTGGCTCAATGAGCCAAATGATACTTACATGCACTAGCTAAAAATACTGTACTCAAGGTATACTTTAGTTAATAGAAAAAAAAGTAATAATAAAAGATCCATGCATGTTAAGTTTCATTGGCTGCTCCTTATTTTGCTACTCTTATATCGATCGGCTGGTTTTAAGATTCTAAATAAATTAAGGATCATTCAAGTAATTAGTCAAGTACTGGTGGATCTTATTACTCTTTTATCATTGCTTCTAGTACTGAATCAACCAAGGCCATACATGCAACAAGGAACCAAAAATAAATACTAAAATGATTCTTGCATAAGGTGATATAATCAGATGTCTACAGATAATCAGATTGTAATTAAGTATATATGGAATCTCAGTGTGCATTTTTACAGCATACTTAATAGCTGTATTACTGAGAGGTATATTTAAAAGACTGTATGCTTAAATTAAACAGAGAAGACTAGAAACATGTCATAATTTGATATAATAAACCAGCTAGCTAGCTGTCTCTAGCAATCATGATTTCTATATATACAGCGTACTTAGCATCCAGCTTCTTCAAACCACCTAAACGGAAAACAAGCAAAGAGTATGGAGAACATGAAATACCGAATTTCTACTTCAGGTGCTTGTCTCTTCACTATCTTCATCATTCTTGGAGCACGTTGCTTAAACGTTCAATCCAAGTGGCAAGATAATTGGCAAAAAGCCTCCTCCGGGACAAAATCTTACCCAGAGAATCAGTCTGACTGATGCAAAAAAAGAAAGCTTTAAACCACTCATAAATGTTCAACATAAGCGTGGCATACAGAGGCAACCATGACAATCAACATCTTCGAGAAAGGTGGTGATGGTGGTGCACCATCCAAACGTGACAGTAAATACATACCATTAACATAACACCCCTCATGAAATCCATGATTATTGATGACTGTGACTCAACAATGGGATGTGACGCTGATCAAAATTTTCAGCCTCCGTGCCCTAAGAACATCGTTGATGCATCTGAAGCTGTTTAGAGGGCCTTGGGTGTGAAACAGATAAGTGGCTGGGGTGAAATGAAGATATTCTGGTCTGATGCCTCATGCCTGACTTGAGTGAAGATTCAGAGTAATAAAATAAAATAAAAAATAAAAAGCAATCTCTAGTTGCTACTTGATCAATGCAGATGATATTCGAGGGGCTAATACCGTAATATAATGAATGAATGAATGGCTGGTAAGCGAAAACTCACTGGAGTAATGAAGATTAATACTTCAATCCAATGATTTTACAAGCATGGTGCATGCATGCTAACGGGAAAAAAGAAGCGCCAATCAGCAAAAGTGTTATTATATTGACAATCTGAATTCCAAGGATTCTTTTCCAATTAAGCCTGGTTAAGCTCATTTTGCATTTATAAATCCAAGATTTTTAGACCGTCTGAAGGATCTTTCTACTGTTGTAATCAACAAAGATCACCTAATGTAGATGCAAATAGAGAACTAAACAAAATAAATAAAGATGGTGCTACGATCAAGAGTCCTTAGCAGCTGTTTTTTTTTTTTTTGAAGGGTCCTTAGTGTTAATAAAGGATTCGAGAGAGAATTGATGAGAATTGTATTTCATTATTGAGAATAGGAGCCCTATATATAGGGATTACAAAGTATATGTTCTAATGTTACAAGGAAAACTAATCCGAGTGTAGGACTAGGAATTCTAAAACCTTCTCTCCTATTACAACCATGAAACTAATCCTAGTTTGAATAGGCACACAAAACTGATTTTCCTTCAACACTCCCCCTTGTGCTGCTCAAACTTGGTGGTGACGCTTCGTCCGTTGTCTCGTTAAAAACCTTGCTCGAGTGAAAAACCCTGTGGGACAAAAACAAGCTCGAGGAGGACAAAAAGAGTACAACACGTCTTTCACTCTTCGAGATCGAACATGTAGACATCATATATAACTCCCCCTGATGTCGATATCTCCCCCTGATTGCTACAATCGTGAGAGTTTGGATAACTTTCTCAATCTGATGCTCTTCACATGTTTCTCGAAGGTGGATTTAGGTAACGACTTAGTGAATAAGTCCGCTACATTATCCTCTGATCGGATTTGATTCACTTCAATCTTTAGAAGTGATTGTTATTGTTGATTATAAAAGAACTTAGATGATATATGCTTGGTGTTGTCGCCCTTGATGAAACCTAACTTCATTTGCTCAATACATGCAAGCTGCATTATCCTCATAAATGCATGTAGGTTCATCCGTGGTAGACTTCAAACCACAACTTCCTTGAATATGTCTAATTACAGACCTTAGTATGCACAGCTTCATGTAGAGCAATAATCTCTACATGATTTGAGGAAGTAGCAACAAGGGTCTGTTTTGTAGACCTCCAAGATATCGCAGTGCTTCCCATGGTAAAGACATAACCCGTTTGGGAGCGACCTTTGTGAGGGTCAGAGAGGTACCCTGCATCAGCAAAACCCATAAAAACATCATTGTCGTTTTGATGGAGGGGAGTAGGAAGACGCCGGCCACCATGGGCTGCGTCAGCGCCGGCGCCGGCAACATGGCCGGCGGCTAACTCTTGGACGGTGGCATTTTGCCTATTGGGGTCCGATCCCAAATTTCCGTCATTCCTTTTCTCTCTGTAGGGATAGAATAGGCCCATATCAATCGTACCTCTTAAGTATCGAAATATTGTCTTTACACCAATCCAATGGCAGCGTGTTGGCGCAGAGCTATGTCGAGCTAACAAGTTCACTGCGAATGAGATGTCCGGTCTTGTGCATTGAGCTAAGTACAATAATGCGCTTATTGCACTTAAATAGGGCACTTCGGCCTCTAATAATTCTTCGTCCTCATCCTTTGGATGAAACAGATCTTTTCTGGGCTCAAGACTACGGCCGATCATGGGAGTACTCATAGGCTTTGCTTTATCTTCATTAAAGCGCCTTAGGATTTTCTGAGTATATGCAGACTGATGGATCAAAATTCCATCACTACGGTGCTCGAGTTCTAAACCGAGACAAAATCGTGTTTTCCCAAGATCTTTCATCTCGAATTCGGATTTCAAGTATTTAGCAGTTTCCTTCAACTCATCTAGAGTTCCAATTAGGTTCATGTCATCGACATAAACTGCTACGATTGCAAATCCGGAACTTGTCCTTTTAATGAACACGCATGGGCATATTTCATTGTTAATATATCCCTTCCCAATCAAGTAGTCACTTAGACGGTTATACCACATCCGTCCGGATTGTTTTAATCCATATAGGGAGCGTTTTAATCTTATTGAAAACGCGCTCCGTGGTTTAGAGCCGCTTGATTTGGGTAATTGAAGTCCATCTGGAACCTTCATATATATCTCTGAATCTAGATCCCCATAGAGATATGCTGTAACCACATCCATAAGCTGCATGTCAAGTTTTTCGGAAACTACCAAACTGACAAGGTAGCGGAACGTTATAACGTCCATTACGGGAGAATACGTCTCCTCGTAGTCGATTACAGGGCGTTGTGAGAAACCTTGCTCCACGAGGCGGGCTTTATATCTAACCACCTCATTTTTCTCATTACGCTTTCTAACAAAGACCCATTTATGGCCAACAGGTTTTACATCTGGGGGTGTCTACGTTATAGGCCCAAATACCTGTCTCTTTGCTAGTCAATCCAATTCAGACTGGATCGCATCTTTCCATTTAGGCCAATCCGCTCTTCGTTGACATTCTTCGACAGAGCGAGGTTCGATATCATCATATTCTATAATTCATTTTGCAACATGATATGCAAATGCATCATCAATAAGCTGCATGTCAAGTTTTTCGGAAACTACCAAACTGACAAGGTAGCGGAACGTTATAACGTCCATTACGGGAGAATACGTCTCCTCGTAGTCGATTACAGGGCGTTGTGAGAAACCTTGCTCCACGAGGCGGGCTTTATATCTAACCACCTCATTTTTCTCATTACGCTTTCTAACAAAGACCCATTTATGGCCAACAGGTTTTACATCTGGGGGTGTCTACGTTATAGGCCCAAATACCTGTCTCTTTGCTAGTCAATCCAATTCAGACTGGATCGCATCTTTCCATTTAGGCCAATCCGCTCTTCGTTGACATTCTTCGATAGAGCGAGGTTCGATATCATCATATTCTATAATTCATTTTGCAACATGATATGCAAATGCATCATCAATAGCCATAGAATTTCTATCCATCATCTCATGTACACTAGTGTAATTCATGGAGATCTCTCTATTATCTGGAATTGGTTCTGACATTGGAGCATCCCCCAATGATGTCTCTTGGACATAACCATAATCCGGAATATTCTCATGAGATGGATTATTTATATCGATGATTAATGGATTATTTTGTGTCAAACTCGCTTTCTTTCTTGGGCGAGAATCCATCGAACCAATGGGCCTCCCGCGCTTCCTGGCAGGGGCCGTGGGCCTAGCCACAACGTTACCAAGGGTGGGAACGTTGGCGCCATGCTCAGATATCCTTGAGATGGCGTCATGTCCTCTAATTTTAGGGACATCAATCCTTGCAGGCACGTTTGCAGCAAGTATGTGTGATCTCGTCACTTTAGCGATATCAGAAAACGCATCAGGCATCGATTCTGCTACGTTATGAAGATCGAGAATTCTCCGCACTTCAATTTCGGACTGTACGGTTCGGGGATCAAAATGAGATAGAGTGGGGACAAACCACGACAATTCCTGTCGTTCCTGTTGAACATTTATGTTCTTATCTCCCCCTAAATGACGGGAAGACTGTCTCATCGAAGTGACAATCCGCAAATCTAGCGGTAAAGAGATCGCCTGTCAAGGGTTCTAAGTAGCGGACAATTGTTGGAGAATCATATCCAACATAAATGCCTAATCGTCTTTGAGGACCTATTTTGGTGCGCTGTGGCGGCGCAATTGGCACATAAACTGCACACCAAAATATGCGTAAGTGTGAGACATCAGGCTCATACCCAGTCACCATCTGGGACGCAGAAAAGGGTTGAGTGGCAATAGGTCTCAGATGAATAAGCATAGCTGCATGCAATATTGCATAGCCCCAAGCAGAAATAGGGAGATTGGTGCACATTACCAATGCTCTAGCGACCATTTGTAGTCGTTTAATGGCGGCTTCTGCGAGACCATTTTGGGTGTGAACATGAGGAACTGGATGTTCAACTTCAATCCCAATGGACATGCAATAATCATCAAAAGTTTTTGATGTAAACTCCCCAGCGTTGTCTAATCTTATAGACTTAATAGGATGATCAGGGTGGTGAGCCCTTAACTTAATAATTTTGGCTAGGAGTTTAGCAAATGCAGCATTCCTTGTGGACAATAGCATGACATGTGACCAGCGTGTCGATGCATCAACCAACACCATAAAATATCTAAATGGTCCGCATGGTGGTTGAATAGGTCCACAAATATCACCTTGGATTCTTTGCAAGAATGGTATATTTTTTGCAGAACGAATGATGGGCTTTAAAAACAACCAATGAGGATTTTGGTTGAGCCACGAAGTCACAATGGACTTTAGAAGTAGAATAAAGAGCATTGGTGGCGTCAAGGCCACCCTTAGGCCGCAGGGGGACTGCGGCGCCGGCCAAGGATCGCCGGTTTTGGGGGTGAACTGCCCCGTGAGGCGCAGGGGCTCCTTCGGGGTCCAAATCCCGATTTTGACTTCTTTTCGTTCTAAAAAATGGATGTCCGTGTGAAGTTTTTAATATACGGATCATCATATCACGACCTGGATGTCCCAAACGGTCATGCCAAAGCCTATATGTGTCAGAATCCCATAAATCATCTCTCATAACATGATTGGATTCAATTATTCGAATAGTGGTTGCATACAACCCACTAGATCGACACATAAGTTTCTCTAAGACTCTTTTATGTTCGTAGTCATTAGAGGTGATGCAAAGGAACTCTTGTCCATTCTCACAATGTGTTTCCACATGAAAACTATTGGCTCTTATATCTTTGAAGCTCAATAGGGTTCTTCCTGCCCTAGGAGCATAAAGAGCTTCGGTGACATTTAAAGTTGTGCCATTTGGCAATATAAATTGGGCTGTTCTTCTACCATGAATCAATTGAGATGATCCAGCCATCGTAGTCACAGAAGATCGAGAAGGCGTTATCCATAGGAATAGTTGCCTATTTCTAAGGATGGTATGTGTAGTTGCACTATCCACGAGGCATTCTAGCTCTCTGGGAAACATACTGAAAAATAATAAAGTTCGAAATTAAAATATGTCCAAGACATTGAAAAATAAATCGATACTTTATTAATAATAGCCAATGATTACATCAAAGTTTCCAAAGTCTAATCCAAAATAAGAAATCAAATTTAGACAAATCGTAGTCACTCTATCCGTTTGGTAACTCCAATCAAATATGACCAGGGAAGTAGAGAGAGATGTCGGTGGAGCGAGGCTCTCTTAAGTACCACTAATCTCAATTACTTTCCTAGACATCATACTTCATCGGATGCGCCACATGAGAAAGAGTTAATACAAATGTCATTTATTGACTAAGGCATATTGCCATTACATAATTCTTGGAAAATAAAAATAAGGACTATACTAATCAAAATCTGCAGCATCCTTGTGCAATTCTTTGTTAGATTTGAAGTCCGCTATGGTGAGATTGACGTTGGCATCATCACCATCTTCTTCTTCTTCAGCAAGATAGGCTTCATGCTCTCTAAAGTCTCTATATGCCTTGTAACGTGCAACTAGTTGATTGCTTGCATTGCATTGCTTGAACCAATGCTCACTTGATCCACATTGATGACATACGTCATTGTGATTGCCTCCCTTTAATTGAGGTGCATTTTTTGCACTTGGGTGGCGTCCCCTAGAAGAATTGGCGCCATTCCCACGGCCTTGGGCGGCTCCACCACGTCCTGGAGCCCGACGACCTCCTCTCCCACGTTGCCATGTGTTGTCACGTGTCTGTCCTTCATTTTGACGATTACCTGCCTTTGTAGGGAGGTTATATGGACCAAAAAGTCCGTTGTGTCCCTTATTTTTAGGGTTCCGCTCCTTGCGCCCTCCTTTGGGTGCATTATTATAATTCGCCTCTTGAACGCTCTTAGTTCTGACAGGCCTTGAATTATAATTCTTCACGAGGATATTGTCATGTTTTTCAGCTACAGACATAACATTAATGAGATGATGAAACCTCGTGATCTGTCCAGTATTGTACTCGTTTCGATATTGCTTTGATACCAAGATTGCTGAGACGGGGAAGGTGGAGAGAGTTTTCTCAATTAGCTCTTGCTCTGTGACGGGTTGTCCACAGAACCCCAACATGGTTTTGAGGTGTAGAGCTTCTGAATTAAATTCAGCTACAGACTTGAAATCGGCGAATCGTAGATTGCTCCATTGAACTTTCAAGTCGGGGAGGAGGGAGTCCTTGACATTGTCAAAACGCTCTTCTAGCGCAACCCATAATTCTCTAGCATCCTTGATTTCCATGTACTCCAATCGGAGTGATTTATCCATGTGGCGTCTCATCAAGATGAGAGCGGTGGCATTATTTGTAGCCGTACGCTCAAAAATAAGCGCAGGGTTTGGTGCTTGAATTACGGGTAGGATCCCTTTCGAAGTAAGGTGGTTCTCAACATCCGTGACCCAACTATGATATTCCGAGCCAGTTGAGTTAAATATAGGAAAGTCAGCTTCGGCTTCGACATCCTGAAATCAAGAAGAAGAAGAATATTAGTTTCGGAGTTAAAACTTCCACGACAACTAATAAATAATAAGATTTCCGAGGTATGCTACCAAGAAATCGATTTTCAAGAATGATTGGATTAGACTGAAACAATAATGTTTAGATGGTCATAAATCGATGCTTAGGGACGCTCTTAGTCCGAAGTCTTACGAACGCTCTTAGTTCGTTAATAGCGTGAATCCCCACGATTCCGCTTTTCAAGAATCGAACTCACGTTATAAGAAAGGTGGGATGTAGAAGAAGGGAGCTTGCAAGTCCCCGAAGAAAAGAAAGATGAAATTAAATTTCAAAAGCGGGAACTTTAATGTAAATACTTACTTGTTAATTCGAAGCTTGAAACCTTGATTCTTGAATTCTTGAACTTATGGAAGCTTGGACTATTGTTGATCGATGAAGGGGACTTTGGATGGCTCGATGGTGATGGCAGCAGTGGGTTGTAGTTGCTGCCGAAGGTTGCAGGAAGTTAGGCCGAAAACAGCTGTTGCAAGTCCGGTTTGGTGGCTGTTTGGCTAGCCGAGGGCTGGAGGGGCAGCGGAGATGCGTGGCCGTCCGAGGGGGCTGCAGGGGCAGCAGAGAAGCAGGGGCGTGCTGCACGGTGGGCGGAGGTAGCGACGGTAGAAGGTGGCAGCGGTGGTTTTGAAGATTTCTGGTTTGGTTTTTTTTTTTTTTTTTTTTGTGGTTAGAACTCGTGCTGATAACGTGTTTAAGGAATAAAGGATTCGAGAGAGAATTGATGAGAGAATCATTATTGAGAATAGGAGCCCTATATATAGGGATTACAAAGTACATGTTCTAATGTTACAAGGAAAACTAATCCGAGTAGGACTAGGAATTCTAGAACTTTCTCTCCTATTACAACCATGAAACTAATCCTAGTTTGAATAGGCACACAAAACTGATTTTCCTTCAACACTTAGCAGCTTATTTAGAGTAAATACCTTTGTTATTGTCTTCACATTGTACATTCTGTACGAAAATTTTTTATTCCTTAGACCTAACTATTGTATTACACCTGAATATTGTATATTGCAAAGCTCCTTTCGACAAAATTTAACTACTAATTCCCCAGTTGTTGTGTCTGGCAATCGATTTTCAAGAATGATTGGATTAGACTGAAACAATAATGTTTAGATGGTCATAAATCGATGCTTAGGGACGCTCTTAGTCCGAAGTCTTACGAACACTTTTAGTTCGTTAATAGCGTGAATCCCCACGATTCCGCTTTTCAAGAATCGAACTCACGTTATAAGAAAGGTGGGATGTAGAAGAAGGGAGCTTGCAAGTCCCCGAAGAAAAGAAAGATGAAATTAAATTTCAAAAGCGGGAACTTTAATGTAAATACTTACTTGTTAATTCGAAGCTTGAAACCTTGATTCTTGAATTCTTGAACTTATGGAAGCTTGGACTATTGTTGATCGATGAAGGGGACTTTGGATGGCTCGGTGGTGATGGCAGCAGTGGGTTGTAGTTGCTGCCGAAGGTTGCAGGAAGTTAGGCCGAAAACAGCTGTTGCAAGTCCGGTTTGGTGGCTGTTTGGCTAGCCGAGGGCTGCAGGGGCAGCGGAGATGCGTGGCCGTCAGAGGGGGCTGCAGGGGCAGCAGAGAAGCAGGGGCGTGCTGCAGCGGTGGTTTTGAAGATTTCTGGTTTGGTTTTTTTTTTTTTTTTTTTTTTTTTTTTTTTTTTGTGGTTAGAACTCGTGCTGATAACGTGTTTAAGGAATAAAGGATTCGAGAGAGAATTGATGAGAGAATCATTATTGAGAATAGGAGCCCTTATATAGGGATTACAAAGTACATGTTCTAATGTTACAAAGAAAACTAATCCGAGTAGGACTAGGAATTCTAGAACTTTCTCTCCTATTACAACCATGAAACTAATCCTAGTTTGAATAGGCACACAAAACTGATTTTCCTTCAACACTTAGCAGCTTATTTAGAGTACATACCTTTGTTATTGTCTTCACATTGTACATTCTGTACGAAAATTTTTTATTCCTTAGACCTAACTATTGTATTACACCTAAATATTGTATATTGCAAAGCTCCTTTCGACAAAATTTAACTACTAATTCCCCAGTTGTTGTGTCTGGCAATCCGTTGTAAGCTTGAGAATTCATTACTGAATACGAATTACATGATAGTTAATTTTCATTTGTTTACAGAATACAAAAACTCAAACAATTGCTAATGATGCAGCAGAGCTATCGGGAATGATTGATGAAATTATGACAGTCCATGATGAAAGCTGTCTAGCTTATTTCTATATATGATAGAAGATTGTGATGGTTCTATCCTTGGAGCCTATTGGTTTTGCTTCTGGTCTATGTTTTGGGTTGCTATGGGCAAGCGGACGGTAGAGATCTTCAAGTAGAAGGTGACTCGATCACTGGAATGTCTCTTGCAAAACTCACTGTTAATTGTGTTAAGCTTCTCAACTATAATATTTTTTTTTTATTTTTTTTTTATATCAAATAAGCTGAATCATATGCTTATTGGGTGGCAAATAAGTACTACTACTGAACAAAATTTTATTGATTGTATGACAAGTACATATCCAGAATATATAATGGGATAATATTAGTGCAAGATAAAGATGTTAGCAGAATTTGTTCTGTATCCTTAAGTCCCTCAATCCAATGTCAAATAAAGATGTGGTGAATCCATACTGAACTGAAATTGGAACAATGAATTATTGGCAGCTTACGAAAGTCGAACTGAAATACAGCTAATCCCTGAAAGCCAGACAATAAGACCAAAGTTAGAGGTTACCATAATGTTCCATGGCAAGATGACATTAATATACAGAGACTAACTGGGACCTCATAAAAGTGTTAAGGAATGAAAGTCAATTTACTTACCAATACTTAATCAAGCCATCCCAGCCACACGTTGCCACTTTACTCTGCTCCAAGGGATGCCACTCAGCCCCAATGCATACCCCCTGATGACATTTGAGAGTTTTCAAGACTTTGCAAGACTTCCAATCCCAAAACCAGCATCGACCTTCGCTGTCACCAGAGAAAACAAACCGTCCATCTGGCGAGAAATTCACTTGGCAAGCATGCCCCGCAACAACATGCCCTGAAAACCGCCTCTTCTTTTCTAGCTGAAATTTCTCCCCAGTGCTGTAAACAAGAATCTGGTTATCCATGCTCTGTGCCGCAAGCCAATTCGAACTAGGGTGCAAGGAAACCGAAGGCATAGAATACATGTGAGGCTCACTGATGCACTTAACCACCGCAGGAATCCCAAACTCCCAGACACGGAGAGACTTGTCATCACTTGAAGTAACAAACCTCCTGTTATTATCAACAAACGTAATAGTATTCACGGCACGCAAATGCTGAATATACTTTTGAGTGATCTTCTTCCCCTCGTTCACATCCCACTGAACAATCTTATTGTCACTCATCCCCGCCAATAACACATTCTGCTTATCCTCATCCGGATTAAGCTTAATCACATACGGTACTTTTCCGGTCGAAAAGGTGGATATGACTTGGCCAGTTTCTGTATCCCAGTACTTGATATTCTTATCAAAAGAAGCGCTCAAAAACTTAGTGCCATCATTAGAGAAACAAATGTCCCTAACTGCCTCGGAATGACCCATGTATGTTCTCATGCAGTTCCCGTAATTGAAAACGTCCCAGATCTTGACCCTACTATCCATCCC
This sequence comes from Rosa rugosa, assembly GCF_958449725.1. Classification (NCBI taxonomy): domain Eukaryota; kingdom Viridiplantae; phylum Streptophyta; class Magnoliopsida; order Rosales; family Rosaceae; genus Rosa; species Rosa rugosa. The sequence goes on along the minus strand of NC_084821.1, from coordinate 26,079,854 downwards.
TGCAGAGAGAAGTAAATGCCCGTATCTGGGGTAGAACCTAATAGCAGACACACCCTTTGTGTTGCCACTCCAAGTGTGGACCAGCCTCTTGGGTGTAAAACAGTACTCATTGGTGGCCTTGGCGTAACTAGGCGGTGCTATCCAAGACCTTCCCTGATAATCCCTCTCTTCTTTTCCATGAAAACAAGTTCTTTCGACGAGTATAGCCTCTCCCTTGTCGGCGCCGGCACCGCCTCTCAGTGCACCTTTCTTCTTGGCATAATACTCCTCGGCGTATTTCCTCTGCTCCTCCGTTAGCTCAGCCGGCAAACCCTCATCCGATACCTTGCTCTTTTCAATCTTGCGCTTCTTTTTCTGCTCGTGCTGCGGTACATTGTACATGGAAACGGCGTCGTTCTCTCTATGGCCGAAGTCAGAGGCGGAGGGATCGGCGGCGTAGCCATCAGTTTGGAAGGTATTGTACTGCTCGTGGAAGATGAAGGGCTCGATGGAGGCGTCTTCAACGAAGCCAAGGTTGTGGTTGCGTATGCATGACAGCTGTGGGCCGTAGAAGTTAGGGTTGAAGTTGACAAGGTGCTGCTGGGTGGGATCGATGGGCGTTGACAATGTCTTTTCCACCGTCGGTGGTGCGGCGGACTTGGCTTGGAGGAGGAGCCTTGGTGGCGAAGCTTCTGGGGACGATGTGAAATTAGGGTTTTGGTTGTGGTCCTCTGAACAGCCCAAATCATCGTCCAGTTGGTCGTAATAGCCTTGGAGAAGATCCATGATACGAAAAGGGGAGAGAGAGAGAAAGAGAGAGAGAGAGAGAGACTAGTACAAAAAGTTGCGCGACGGATGCTGGAGGCACCGAGTATACCAGCAACCACGTCTACTTATTATTTTTTTTTTCTTTACCACCAAATTCTTTTTCTTTTTTCCCATATGGACATGGAATCATGGATATAAAAATCACGTGACAGAGTTGGTATGATCGATAGAATCATAATACCATTCTCAGCCTAAGGTTTCGTGCAAATCGGCGGCGTTTGACAGTGGTCCGTCGTGGTCCGTCACCGGTCTAGGCCAGACGAGGCTGTTCTTAGGCGCCCCATCGGTGTGTTGAGTGAGATCGAGTTTTTCTGGGTTTATTTGGCTTTCTTCGCCGACTAAGACAGCGAGTTTGTTTTGGCTGTTGTTCATCGGCGACGGTCCTTTGTTCGCCGGCGAGGGTAAAGTGCTGCGGTGTGATTGTTTCGGTGGCTGGGCCGCAGGCTGTGCGGCGGGGAAACTAGCAACAGTGTCGGGATAGCTTCTTCAGGTTCTGGTCTTGCAGGTGGGTTTTGGCCGGTGTTCCTGGTCGGTGATTGGCTGCAGAGAGGCGGCGTCGACGATCTGATGTGCGGCTGGAAGGGTCGGCCGGCGGCAACTATGGCATGGCAAAGGACAATTAGCGCTTCTGTCCAATTTGCTTGGGTTTGGGCTTGGGCCTGGGCTCCAACTTGGGCTGCTGGGCTCTGTTTCCTGGGCCTTCAAGGAGGGTGCCTTGCCACCCTCATTTATCACTTACCAAAAAGTTCGAATTCACGGCTAATGATGAGGGTGGGCCTAGCCTGAGATGTGACCTACTTGGGCTATATTGAGCTTTTTTACAGTTTTTAAAGTGTCAGTCGTAATTCAGATCATGGTTCTACAAAATTGGTAATTATCTTGAGTTGAATTGGAGAAAACGACTTATAGATGAGGATTTGACTCCTATTTGTTTGCTGGGAAGTAGCTTTCCTTTTGTACCACAATTGCGTGCCTGGCAGATGGAGGGCTAGTTTTTCCTCAGAAGACACGGAGTTGTTCTTTGTTTATGGGTTCGCTTTAATAGCGGGCTCAAATTGATTTGTAATGATTGCAGTGCTTAGATAGGAGCTTGTCTTTCTGTCTTTTAAGTGTCTGTAGATTCTAGCTTTTTAGCTGGTAATCTAATGCAATGAACCTTTACTTAAAAAAAAATGGATATAAAATCATAAATTTACAAAATAATTACTGAGCATTAAACTCAGCAAACTCTCAGCAAGCAGCAACAAAAAGATCAATCAACGGAGCCTACAATATTTAATCAATCATTAATCATGAGCAAGGTTCGAAAAATCGCTAGGCGCTAGTCGGGCGGTGGGCTGGGGAGGAGCGCCCAGGCGGCTAGGCGGGTGCCTAGGCGGCGCCTAGGCGGTTTTGTATTTTTTAATTTTTATTTAATTTTTATAGCTTTTATTTATGTAATTAAAAATATATAAATTTATCAAGACTCAAAGAGTAATAAAATTGCACCTAAAGATCTAGAATATTCAAATTTTAAGAGAGTCCTAAATAAGCATACATAAAGATTAAAGACTAAAGTGATAAAATTACACCTAGAATGTTCAAATTTTAAGAGAGTCCTAAATAAACATCCATAAAGATTAAAGACTAAAGTGATAAAATTGCAACATTGTTTGACCCACGCCTCAATGATCTATCCGCTTCATTAGTAGCATTAGATCCTCTGGAAGCTGCCATCGATCAAGGAAGCCCTATTAATAAACAAACAATGATTTAACAATAGTGGCACTGTGGCAGAATGTATAATTGTACATGCATTAACTAATTTAACTCATTAATTCATTATATATTTATATGCATTAAGCCATTAACTAATTGTCTAATTTAACTATTTAAGTCATTATAATTTAACTCAATGATACAACAGAAACATTGAGATTATGAATTTCCAAAACAACAAGCCTACTGCCTACAAGGCCACAACAGAAACATCCAGATTATCAATTTCTAAAACAAATGCATTATCAATTTCCACTTTCCCAGCAAGGCAGCAACAAGAAGAAGATTATCACTTTCGCAACAACTTAACTCAACAAGAAGTCAAGAACATTATCAATTCCAGGCTCCAGCAACAAGAACAATAACATTATCAATTTCGGAATTTCCAGCAACAAGCCAACAACTCAACGTCTCAACAAGATGATTATCACTTATTCACTTTCCACTTCCAGCAACAACTTAACTCAACAACAAGATTATCAATTCCAGCAACAAGAACAATAATATTATCAATTTCGGAATTTCCATTTTCCAGTAACAAGCCAACAACTCAACAAGAACAAAGATTATCAATCCCCATACAAAAAGATTATCAATTTCTCAGAACTTACCGTGGAGAAGCTGGAAAATGGAGGAGCTGTGGAGCGGAGGGGCGAAGAAGCTGCCGGTTGAGATGGTGGAGGAAGAGTTGATACTGGAGCGGAGGGGCAAAGAAGATTCCGATCTGGTTTCAGAGCTCAGCCGCGCGCAGAGCTGCAGAGAAAAGAGAGAGCGACGAAGAAGCTGACAGTTCCGAACTTCCGATGATCCGATCTGGTTCCAGAGTGAGCCGCGCGCAGAGAGAAAGAGAGAGCGACAAAGAGAGAGAGAGAGAGCGACAGCACGGAGGAGAGGCTCACCAGCGACGGACTGAACCTATTTTTTGCGGCGTTTTGGCCTTTGGACGAACTGACCCTATGAGATATCTTTAGGTCGATATCTCGCGAATTATAAAAAAAAAAAAAAAAAAATGCCCGACTCACCGCCCAGCCCGCCTAAATCACACCCGCCCAGAAGCTCCGATTTGCCATTCCTCGAGGCGGAGAGGCGCCGCCTAGGCGGGCTGGGCGACCGTGTTTTAGAACATTGATCATGAGTCTTGACACCCGAGCGGGTTCATGTGTGTAACGAGACGTGTTTTAACGGGCCAACATAATGGCAATCTATTGGCTTAATGGTGTAACGGGTTATACCTAGTGGATTGGTTGGTTAACCATAGGAACCCCCGAGCGGGTTCATGTGTGTAACGAGACGTGTTTTAACGGGCCAACATAATGGCAATCTATTGGCTTAATGGTGTAACGGGTTATACCTAGTGGATTGGTTGGTTAACCATAGGAACCCGTTAAGACTTGTGAACAGAAATTTTGTTATATTTTTCTTTCATCAAACTCATTGTCTTTAACCCCTTCATAGTTCTAGTGGTTAACTATTGAACATTTAATATTTGTGTACTCATTGATTCATTGTTTAGTTAAAGGTTTCAGTGAGCTTTACAGCATGACGTACACTCGAGGTTGGGGACAAATTGGACATAAAACATGTGTTGCTCCTAATAATCTAACTTATCAACAAAGAGCGCCTGCTTCTGAGCTTCAAAGTGAATGATGATAGCTTGCAAGCGAAAAAAGTGAGTGCATGCCACTCTTTATATGGAATTCATTGTAGAGTTTCTCAAACTTTTGTCTGGTTTCTCAACACCTGTAAGAGTAACATACATTTTTCACCCATCTGTCTACAACTCAATATCTTTAAGGAGTTTGATATTACGCATAAGGTTTTGCTTAATTTTTACTTTTATAGAAAATAGATCAATGTAAAGATTTAGAGTTTATATACTAAGTACTAACGTTTAATTTTTTGCATTTAATGGGCTATTGTTCCTATAGTATTTGCATTTATATTACATGATGCAGTGATATATGCAGCAGATCAGTGAGTTATGGTTTGGCAAGGGATTCATGGAAATATTAGAAGATTTTCTTCCGGTCATTCTTTACCACCTCGTTGATTCTAGAAAATAAGAAATTTTAACCGAAAATAAATAAATCTCTCTTTATTTTGCTTCTTCGAGCCCATTAATTGAAGTATTCATTTTCAAAAATAAAAAATAAGATAAAAGCTATCATAGTCATGCTTTTGTGTCAAATTTGTCCCCAACCCCGAGTGTCATGTTGTAAAGCTCACTGAAACAACAAAGTAGGTATTATCATTTGACCTGCGAGCCTGGACACCCGCAAAAGCCCGCCTAGCCCATCGAAGAAAAGCTTGGCCTGGCCCGGCTCATAAAATTACGAAAACACGTTAAAACCCTGCCCGCCCCGGCCTGGGCCAGTCATTTTTGGGCAACCCTGGGCCAGCCCGACCCAATGACAATCCCTACAACAAAGCTATCAGTCACATTTGTACTTCAAATAGAAAATTTTAACTTTTGGATCGGATGACTTCGAGCTAAACAAAAAATAATCAACAAGGGACTGTTTGACGAATTCGTTTGTTTTTGAATTCAACTGAGAATTCGTGAAAGTTAAGAAAGAAGATAAAATATTTTATTTTTTATTTTTGGAAATGAATACTTCATTTAATGGGCTCAAAGAAGCAAAAATAAAGAGAGATTTATTTTTTTTTGGTTAAAATGTATAGAAAATAAGAATCAACAAAGTGGTAAAGAATGACTGGAAAAAATCTTCTATTTTCATTAATCCCTTGCCAAACCATAACTTGTTGATTTGCTGCATATATCACCGCATCATGTAATATAAACACAAATATTGTAGGAGCGATAACCCACTGAATGTCAAAAAAATTAAATGTTAGTATATAAACTCTAAATCTTTACATTCTTTTCTTTTCTATAAAAATAAAAATTAAGTATAAACCTTATCAAACTCCTTAAAGATATTGAGATTGTAGACGATGTTAAGAAACCGGATAAAATTTTTTAATCCAATATCTTACATCCAAAAGCTATTATTCATTCTCACCCCCATCTCACATTCACTCACTTTTTCTCACAACAGTCATTAATTCAATTTCTTCAGTGGCTGGCCTTTTTTATTCAATTTATTTTATAAAGCTTTGAAATGTAAAACATTTATTCAATTTTGATTGATGTTTTTTTTTTTTTAGTATGAATGATGAGTAACAAAGTATATTTATGGAAGAAAAATAAGAAGATAGAACTAAAATATGTGCAAGGATATAATATGCTTAAAAGATAAAAGAATAAGGCGAGAGATTTTACAGTTAAGAATAGGAAAAAGAGTTTATAATGTTGGCTATCATTTGAGAAAATTTCTTTAGGTGATGATTTGATAGAGCGTGCCAAATGCAAAAGATGTGGAGTAGTACTTAAATGTGATTTGGTAATATGAACAGGTAACATGTTACGTCACCATAATTCTTGTTATGTTTCGACGGATAGTAGTGTTGTCGCACTACAATCTTTTTTACACGCACTTCTAAGTTTCATGAAAGATTTTGTGAGTTGTTCATTGAATGAAGCAATTATTAGACATGATATATTTGTCTTTCTGTTGTAGAGAATTGGAAAAATTGTATTGTATTCATCTCACCATGAGGTTTATATAGGGTTACATCATGTATACAAACGGCAATACATAATAGCTATACTAATCAATCACACATTACAAGTATGTCAATCGCATACATTACGAGTTGTCAATCGCACATTACAAGTATGTCAATCGCATACATTACGAGTCTGTCAATCGCATACATTAAGCAATACCTATTGCATGAATAGTCATTATCATTTACAACACTCCCCCTTGGATATTCCATGTCAATAGTGTTGCCTCTGCTATGCGCTTCTAAGTTGCCTCGTCAAAAACCTTGCCAAGTAATAAAAACCCTGTGGGAAAAAACAACCTTGGTCGAAGGAGAAAAAGAGCACAACGCACGTGAATGTGGAGTAGTCGACATCATTCAACACTCCCCCTTGTGCCGCTCAAACTTGGTGATGACGCTTTGATTGTTGCCTCCTTAAAAACCTTGTCAGGTAACAAAAACCCAGTGGGACAAAAATAACCCTAGTCGAAGGACAAAAAGAGCACAACACGTCCTTCACTCTTCAAGATCGAATATGTAGACATCATGTCTCCCCCTGATGTCGACATCTCCCCCTGATTGCTACAATCATGGGAGTTCGGATAACTTTCTCAATCCAAGGCTCTTCACATGTTTCTCGAAGGTGGATTTTAGTAACGACTTAGTGAATAAGTCCGCTACATTATCCTCAGATCGGATTTGATTCACTTCAATCTTTAGAAGTGATCAATGTTGTTGTTGATTGTAAAAGAACTTAGGCGATATATGTTTGGTGTTGTTGCCCTTGATGAAACCTAATTTCATTTGCTCAATACAAGCTGCATTATCTTCATGAATGCAAGTAGGTTCATCTGTGGTAGACTTTAAACCACAAGTTCCTCGAATATGTCTAATCACAGACCTTAGCCATATGCATTCTCGCACGGCTTCATGTAGAGCAATAATCTCTGCATGATTTGAGGAAGTAGCAACAAGGGTCTGTTTTGTAGACCTCCAAGATATCGCAGTGCTTCCCATGGTAACGACATAATCCGTTTGGGAGCGACCTTTGTGAGGGTCAGAGAGATACCCTGCATCAGCAAAAACCCTTCAAAACATCGTTGTCATTTTGATGGAGGGGAGGAGGAGTCGCCGGCCACCATGGATAGTGGCGTCGACGGCTACATTACGGAAATTGGTGTTTTTCCTTATGGGGTCCGATCCCAAATTCCCGTCATTTCTTTTCTCTCTGTAGGGATAGAACAAGCCCATATCTATCGTACATTTTAAGTAACGAAAGATTGCCTTTATACCAGTCCAATGGCGTTGCGTTGGCGCGGGGCTATATCTAGCCAACAAGTTCATAACAATTGAGGTGTCCGGTCTTGTATTGTGCTAAGTACAATAATGCGCCTATTGTACATAAGTAAGCACTTCTGCTATTAACACAAGCATTTATTGACATGGTATACAAGTTCTAAATCTAGACAAAACCGTGTTCTCCCAAGGTCCTTCATCTCAAACTCGGATTTCAGGTGTTCAGCGGTTTCCCTTAACTCTTAAGGTTTCCAATTATGTTTATCAACATAAACCGCTACAATTGCAAATCCGGAATTTGTCATGGAAACGCGTGGGCATATATAGTTCATCATATCCCTTCCCAATCAAGTAGTCACTTTAGTGAGCGTTTCAACCTAGTTGCAAACGCGCTCAGTGGTCTAGAGCCACTTGACTTGGGTAAATGAAGTTCACAAGAACCTTCATTATATTCCGTATCTAGATCCCCATAAAGATACGTAGTGACCACATTCGTAAGCTGCATGTTCAGTTATTTGGAAACTACCAAACTGACAAGGTAGTGGAGTGCAATGACATCCATTACGAGAGAATATGTCTTCTCGTAGTAGATTCCAGGGCGTTTTGTGAGAAGCCTTGTGCCATAAGGCGAGATTATCATCTCTTTTTCTCATCACGCTATCTAACGAAGACCTATTAATGTCAACAGGTTTTATGTTAGGAGGTGTTGGCATCTCAGGCCCGAAATCCTTCATCTTCGTTAGTGAATCCAATTCAACCTGGATCACATCTTTCTATTTAGGCCAATTTTCTCTACGTTGGCATTCTTCAACGGAGTAAGGTTCGATGTCATTGGTCTCAACAATTCCACGTCCTCGTGTACACTAGTGTAGTTCGTAGAGATCTCTATATTCTCAGTCATTGGTTCTAACATTGAGGCGTCCCCTAACGATGTCTCTTGGACATAACCACAATCCAAAATATTCTCATGAGACGGATTTTGAGTATCAATGATCAATGGATCAAGTTGTGCCAAACTCGCTCCATCAAACCTATGGGTCTCCTACGCTCTCTAGCGGAACCCATGGCCTATGACGCCATTATGCCACCTTGTGGCGTCACCATACCACCATCCATGGTGGTGGTGCGGTACCCATCTTCTCTGGGTGGCACCATGTCCTCTTGTACGTGGGGACATCAATCCTTGCAGGCATGTTTGCAGCATGTATATGTGATCTCATCACTTTTAGGGGATCAAGATGAGACATAGTGGGGACAGACCACGACAATTCCTGTCGTTTCTGTTGAACGTTGACGTTCTAATCTCCCCCTAACGACGGGAAGACTGTCTCATCAAAGTGACAATCCGCAAATCCAGCGAAAAAAATAGATCGCTTGTCAAGGGTTCTACATAGCGGACTTATAGTTGGAGACTCATGTCCAACACAAATATATATATGCATTCGTTGCAATGACTCATGTTGATGCGCTGTGGCGGCACAATTGGTACATAACCCGCACACTCAAATATGCATAAGTACGAGATATTAGACTTGAACCCAGTCACTAGCTGTAACGCAAATAAAAGTTGAGTGGCTGCTATGAGTTGTAGACGAATTAGCATAGCTGCATGCGATATTGCATAACCCAAGCAGAAGTATTGGTGCACATTACCAAAGTCCGGGCTACCATCGTAGTCTTTTAATGGTGGCTTTTCCGCGAGACCACTTGGGTGTGTACATGGGAATATGATACTTGATATCAATACCCAATGATATGCAATAGTCATCGAAAATTTTCGATGTAAACTCTCTAGCATTATCAAGTCAAATTGACTGAAGGGGATGATCTGGGTAGTGAGCCCGTAGCCATATGTTATGTGCTAGAAGTGTAGTATAAGCAGCATTACGAGTGGATAATGGCACAACACGTGACCAGCGTGTTTGCGTATCAACCAACACCATAAAACATCTATATGGTCCGCAAGTTGGTTGATCCAATCCACAGAATTCCCTTAGATTCTTTGTAAGAATGGAATTATTTCATTAGTGTCCTTTGCATAGGATGGTCTCGATCCTAATTTTGCTAAAGAGCAGGCTTTGCAAAACGAAAGATGGGCTTTAGAAGCAACCAAATAAGAATTTGGTTGAGCCACGAAGTCACAATTGACTTTAGAAGTAGAAAAAGGAGTCAAAGAGGAGTCCATGGCATCAAAGCCATGTTGTTGCCGTTGGGGGTAGACGACACCTACCCTAAGTGGCCGGTCATGCACAGTCTTGGCGCCGTGAGGCGTATGTGCTTCTCCTCGAACCGATTTTTGGTTCTTACTTCTCTTCGTTTTGAAGAATGGATGTCCATGTGAAGTCTTTAATAGACGGATCATCATATCACGACCTGGGTGTCCCAAACGGTCATGTCAAAGCCTATATGTGTAAGAATCCCATAAGTCATCTCTCATGATATGGTTGGATTCAATAATTCGAATAGTGGTTGCATACAACCCACTAGATCGACACATAAGTTTCTCTAATACTCGTTTATGTCCATAGTCATTAGAGGTGATGCAAAGGAACTCTTGTCCATTCTCACAATGTGTTTCCACATGAAAACCATTGGCTCTTATATCTTTCAAATAAAGTTCGAATTAAGGTATGTCCAAGACATTAAGTAAAAGAATCGACACTTTATTAATAGCCAATGATTACATCAAAGTTTCTTAACCAAAGTCTAATCCAAAAAGTCAAACTTAGACAGATTGTAGACACTCAATCCGTTTGGTAACTCCAATCAAATATGACCAGGTAAGTAGAGAGAGATGTCAGTGGAGTGAGGCTCTCTTAAGTACCACTAATCTCAATTACTTTCCTAGACATCATACTTCATTGGATGCGCCACTTGAGAAAGAGTTAATACAAAATTGTCATTTATTAATTAAGGCATAATTGCCATTACATAATTCTTGGAAAAATAAAAGACTATTTGATCAAAATCTGCGGCATCAACATGGTTGTTTTCCTCGCCATATTTGAAGTCTGTAATGATGAGATTGACGTCATTGTCATTTCCATCATCTCCTTCAGCTGCGAGATGAGCCTTATGCTCTCTCATATCTTTATACACTTGTACTGTGCAACTTTGTTTTTCCACTCGCATTCTAGTGCTTAAACCAATGCTTTAAAGATCCACATCTATAGCATTACCTCACCCATTAATTAAGATGCACCTTGTGCATTTGGACATCCTCCATGGACGTTGGTGGCGATACCACCACTACCGGCGGTGCCTGTTTTGCCTCTCCCACGTTGGCCAATGTTGCCACGTGTCCGCTTATCAATCTCGCGGTTTTCCTTCCTTTGTAGGGCGGTTGTATGAACCCACACGTCCATTTCGTTGGCCCCTAACTTTTTAGGGTTCCGCTCCTTACGCCCTTCTTTAGGTGCGCTATTATAATTCGCCTCGTGAACGCTCTTAGTTCCAACGGGCCTTTGAATTATAGTTTTTCACGAGTATGTTGTTAGCTTTCTCAGTAACTGACATAAGTTGATGAAACCTCGTAATCCATCTAGCATTGCACACAAGCCTATTGCTTGGCAATCATTAACACTGAGACGGGGAAGGTTGAGAGGATTTTTCTCAATTAATCTTTAGTCTGTGAGCCCTTCTCCACAGAATCTCATTAGTAGTGAGGTGATTCTTGACGTCATTCACCCATCAGTGATAACAAATGTCATTTGAATCTGGTTTAGTGAAGTCGAGTTTTTGCAAGTTTGCATTCGACATTCAAAGACAAAGGAGAATAGATTAGTTTCGGAGTAAAAACTTCCACGACAACTAATATAAGATTTCCGAGCCTTAATGCTACCAAGAAATCGATTTCCAAGAATATTTGGATTAGACCGAACAATGATGTTTAATATGGTCACAATTTGATGCTTGCGGACGCTCTTAGTCCGAGCATTATGAACACTCTTAGTTCGTTAAGCGTGAATCCCCATAATTCCGCTTTATTAAATACTCAAAATCCTGTTCATATATTTCAAAATTGTGCAAAAAATAAAAGGAATTTAAAATACAAGAAAGCAGCAACCTCAATTACAAAACTTACGTGTTGAAATTCGGAGCAGATTCTCTTCTGAACAGCTTTCACTTTGATTATTGTGCCGGTCTCAAAATAACTCCGATAAGGCTGACATTCGGAAGTCAGATGGAAGAGACAGAGACGAACAACTCTGATGAAGAAAGGATTTTGATCTGAGGTTCCAAACTAGATGTTTCGGAGCCTGCAAGCAGACGGACGTGCACAGGAAATGAGAAGGATGCAGTCGGTGTGCGTTGGTGCTGCAGGGGCAGCAGGCATGCGTGTGCAGGGGTGCGTAGGTGCTGCAGGGGCAGGTGTGCAGGTGAGGCTAGTGTGGGCTAGGAGCTGCGGCAGTGAGGCTCGAAGGTGGCAGTGGCAGGTTTTGAAGAATTTTCTGGTTTGTTTTTTTTCTTGTGGTTAGGGCTCGTGCTGATAACGTGTTGTAGAGAATTGGAAAAATTGTATTGTATTCATCTCACCATGAGGTTTATATAGGGTTACATCATGTATACAAACGGCAATACATAATAGCTATACTAATCAATCGCACATTACAAGTATGTCAATCGCATACATTACGAGTCTGTCAATCGCACATTACAAGTATGTCAATCGCATACATTACAAGTCTATCAATCACATACATTAAGCAATACCTATTGCATGAATAGTCATTATCATTTACAACACTTTCAACTTTGTTGAGTATGAAGGAATTATAGAGTATAGATGTATTTTTCTATATTTTTCTTACACTTATATATATTTTCATATATGAATAACAAACATGACAGTGGTAATATAACTTCCCATAAACTAGTGCAACATAGTAAGAGCAACATAGTAAAAGCTGCCAATAATAAGAGCGCAGTGTAAATTTTTTGAGATTTAAGGAGAAATCTTTATAATGACTATTGTTGTTAGTCTTAGCATTAATTAAGCTACACTTATTCTACTATTTTATCAAGATTTTAATAACTCTTATAGAAATGGTTTGATTTCAAGTATGAAAACTAAATCGCGTAGGTATCTAGACAAAGAAAGGCTAGCTAGACAAGAAAAAAGAGTTAGATTTAATTTCTAGGTGAAAATCTAGGTATTATATCCAATTTAATTTGGCTTTTGATGTGCAAATTATTCTGATTTCTTCCGTTCCCTTTGAATCAGCATTTGGCGGTAGAGTATTACATCAATATCGCAGTTCATTTTTACCCGATACAGTTCAAGCTTTGCAATGCACTCGAGATTGTATTTTTTGGCAACAAAGGTAAACTAAAAAAATGGTTTTATTCTCATCATATCATCAAACTTCATGTCATTATAATTTTTTCCTTTTATTTGTTTTTATATTGGAGGATTTTACTGAAGACATTGGAATTGACATTACAAGATCGATTGTTGGAAGGAGAAAGCTGCAATTAAGATGATTTAGACATATTTGATATAAGTTTTAGTACATTAAATCTTAGGATTAAATACTGCTTACTCCCTATACTTATAGGGTTTCATCGTTACAGTCCCTGACCTTCGAATTTCACCTAAAAAGTCCCTGAACTCCCAATTTCCTCTCAATTGGTCCCTGCCGTCAAGCATCCGTCAAAAACTCCGTTATCTTCCCCTAAAAAGTCTATTATACCCTCATTTACTTAAAATATATATATATATATATATATATATATATATATATATATATATATATATATATTTCTCTTCCTCTTTTTTTTATTTTTTATTTGTTTTTTCTTTTTACCTCTTCTTCTTCCTCTGGCTCTCTCGCCTCCTTATGTTCATCTCCTTATCAAGATGGCTCCAATCCACAGACCTTCAAGAGGTGAAATGAAAAAAAGAAATAAAAGAGAGAGAGAAAAAAAAAAAAAAAAACAAAGTAAGTGAGGGCATAATAGACATTTTCGGCAACTTTAACTGAAAATTTTGACGGCAAGGACCAATTGGGAGGAAATTGAGAGTTCAGGGACTTTTTAGGTGAAATTCGAAGGTCAAGGACTGAAACGATAAAACCTTATAAGTATAGGGAGTACACAGTATTTAATCCTAAATCTTATATTTTACTTAAGAAACTCATTTCAGTCTTTATTGTATTATCCTCTTTTGTTTATGATGAATTTGAAGCTAGTATAGTCCTTGAAACTATCTCATCATTTATATGAATAACAATTCCTACATTTGGGATATTTAATTATTGTTCCTCTCTCAAGTTTGTGTATAGATAACGTTTCTCACGTACCGTGAAGCAGCTTAACTAGTTTTGTTTGATCACCATAACACAAACATCAATTAATTGATCTAGGGTCTTAAGATGTTCCCAAAGAATGAATTGAAGAGCAGACAAGTTTTAACCAGTTCCAATGGATAACCACTAGAATTATAATGGGTTTTTTTTTTTTTTTTTAGAGAAGCGAGAGGAGGACTAAATCATCATCCTCTCTCGAAATTTTATTAATACTCAAAGAAAATAATACAAGCTGGAAGGAGGACTCAGCCAAGGCCAATCCCAAATAAAGGTACGTGAGCAAATGAAAAACCAAACATAAAAAGAACTTTCTAGAAAACTCCATGCAAGTACATAAGAGATCAAACAAACAGACCCAAAAACCTACAACAAAGACATGAGACGTCCATGATGAACCTGGGAACATAATTAAGAGAATCTATATACTGGCCTTGAAGACAAATCACGTCCAAAGTCAGCAACTAAGAACGATGGCAGAGACAACCACATATTCCCTCCGTCATGAGAGGCACCATAATTAGCCAAGGTGTCAACAGGGGCATTTCCTTCCTTGAATATGTGTGAAACATGCAGATGCAAAATCTTTGCAAGAGCCAAACAATTGGACCACTGAACACGGAGCCGCCAAGGAACCAATTTTGGTGAAGCAAAATACCTCAAAACAGTTGTCGAATCTGATAAAGTGATATGGGGTTCACATCCAAAACCAATTGGCAATGGATGGAGTGGCCCAAACCCTTATAAAACCCATAGGCAAGGTCCCATTTTTCCCATGTGGGATGTATATATTCTCAACACGCCCCCGCACGTGTGGCGAATTTTCAAGCCATACACGTGGACAACTTTGGGTGACGTGGAGCCCGTGTGGCCGTTAGACATGCACACGTGGGTAACCCGCTCTGATACCATGATAAAGTGATATGGGGTTCACATCCAAAACCAATTGGCAATGGATGGAGTGGCCCAAACCCTTATAAAACTCATAGGCAAGGTCCCATTTTTCCCATGTGGGATGTATATATTCTCAACAGAATCCGTTTCGACCCATATGTATTGCCACTCTTTCAGCTTGGCCACCCTGATAGCCTCAATAAACGCCAATACCTCAGCATCAAGAGCATTAGGAACCCGCACACGTGAAGCAAAAGCCAGAACAAATGCACCGTCATTGTTCCGGGCAATGCCACCGAAGCCTGCGTGATCCCGATTTCTAAAAGACCCATCAATATTTATTTTTATCCATGGGGACGGCGGAGGCACCCATGTAACTCGAGTAAACTTAGGAGCACATGGACGCAGCGGCGACAAATGCAAGAAGCCAAACATAGGAACCCCAGATTGAGAATTTGACGATGCAAAGATCAACCCAGCTGACTCCTTTAAAGCCAATAGTAGAAAGTGCATGAATTTGTGCCAATTAAACATACCTCCATCATGCCGCAAACGGTTCCTCTCTGACCACAGGCACCACAAAACATTGCACACAGTAATACGCCAAAGTAGCTTTGAAGAAGTAGAAAGATGGTACATAAACTCCAAAGTAAGCAGGTCATGCAATGAGAACAACTGGGGGAATACAATATTGAACATGTGAAAGCACCACTTCCAGACATCCATCACAATCGCACAGCCCAAAAACAAATGACGCCAATTATCATTCCCTGCACCACAAAAGCTACACTGAGAACATAATGGGGTTAAATGGTGGCAATGGGTTTTACAAAAGAAAAAAAAAAACTTTTATGTTAACCAGTTTTTGTTATCCAATGAAGATTGATGAAGTTAACACTAATTGTTTCGTGAAGATTGACATGGATTGAAAAACAAACATTGAAACTGAAAGAGAGAATTAAAAAATGAAAGTAAATCATATTATGATTTTGTTAGGAAATTTTAATATATTTCAGTTCTTTTATTGGTATAAAATTAAATGAAAGATTTGCGTTAATTTTTTTTTTTTAGTTGGATATGTCATATAAGAATATATTGGAAAAAGAAATGGGCTAGATAAGTGAATTTGATACCGAAATTAAAATGTAAGGTGTAGTGAGCAAGTAAGGTGTACAAAGAAAACGGTAGGGTGACAATAGCTGCAGACTTAACTGTTTGGAAAAACTTTAAAGAATCAAAGGTGATTTACAGAGAAGAAACAAAAGGGAAATGGGAAAAAAAATAAAGTAGGAAAGACCCACAAATATTCAGTGTTACTGAAAGTTGTTTAGCAGCGAAGCTAGGCATAGGCAGTACGTGAAGCTTGTGCAGAAACATCAGTAATAAGCTGAACTTAGACTGTCGATGAGAAATGCAGACTTAAACCATTTCTTCACTGCTCACTTGACTTGACAGACAATGAGCACTCTCAATCCTCCACACCCATCTTTGTAACATTTTGTTATCCTGGACTAATGAGGAAATGAAAGAAGCTACTACTTTTTTTTTTTGTCAACAATGAAGTTTGTATTACAACAACTAAACCAATGTAGCAATGTTACAGACAGTTTGTTGAAACTTGAAAATATTTACTCTCGATCTCATAGAGACGATCGGGTTCAAATGATGCAAATTAATCCTCCTCCTCGAGAGCAGATAAGCCAAACCGAGAGCAGCATCCCCGTTCGGCTTATCTGCATCTTCTCCTCCATCACTATGAACCTCAGAAAAAATTCTCTCTAGCTTCTTGCACTGGACTCCGGCTGCTTCCTCTCTTGGTGCTTATCATCATCAGATTCTAACCATGCGCCCCTCTGTTAACCTGCAATTGATGTAGGTGCAGCCTAGAAAATAAAGATAAATAGGTTATGGCCAACAGAAATGATGAGGAATTTTTTTTTACCATCGCCATCCATATTCCATCACCTAGTCGATCCCTCCCCGAAAGTTTGTTGAGCAAGCATCTTTATCGATCTAGCTCAGTTTGCTATGGATGACAATAAGAATAAGATTCCAGGAAGAAACAAAACAAGCAAAACAAATCCACAAACCTCAAGTTCTCCCCTCTCAAACTGAAGAACCCAAAGATTATTAAGAACTTCAATTTGGTACCTCTTGACCTCCCTTCTTCAAAAGATTACAAACCTGTAGTGAAATCTTGAGTATTCTTCAAAGGAAATTCAAAGTTTCAGAAATGGAGGGAGAGAGAGAGAGAGAGAGAGAGAGAGATTTGTTCAATATAAAAATACCTTTTGCTAAAAAGAACTTCATACAATTTTTAGGCAACCCTGAGTGGCTCCAGCATTAGATGAAATCAATAATTCTCCAATATCAGAAAATGCCTGCATTATAGACTTACAACGTGAAAAAAGGTGAAAAAAAGAAGGGAAAATTTCGCAAACAGTACACCAAGTAAAAGCCACTAATAATTCTTATACATAAAGTTCCAAACCAAACATTTCGGTACACGAAATCTGAAACTCGACCCACTATCAGTACACGACGTCAATTTTTGACACCAAAATGTCCATTATGCCCTCAGTTTTTTTTTTTTAATAATTGTTTTTTTCTGTTATTTTTTTCTATTATTTTTTTTCCTTCTTTTTTTCTGTTAATTTTTTTTTCCTTCGTTTTTTCTGTTATTTTTTTCTATTATTTTTTTTCCTTCGTTTTTTCTGTTATTTTTTTTTCCTTCGTTTTTATCTCTTTCTTCTTCCTTCTTCCGGGCTCACTCCCTCGCTTCCAACGCCGCCCTTGCCCTCCAATTGGTGAGATTTATGGTCCTACAGCTTATATTTGTAACTCAGCCAATATTTAGTCATGTGAAAAGAAAGAAAGAGATAAAAATGAAGGAAAAAAAAATGAAGGAAGAAAAAAAAAATAACAGAAAAAATGAAGGAAAAAAAATAACAGAAAAAAAGAACGAAAAAAAAAATAACAGAAAAAAAGAAGGAAAAAAAATAACAGAAAAAATGAAGGAAAAAAAAATAACAGAAAAAAAGAAGGAAAAAAAATAATAGAAAAAAATAACAGAAAAAATGAAGGAAAAAAAAATAACAGAAAAAACGAAGGAAAAAAAATAATAGAAAAAAATAACAGAAAAACGAAGGAAAAAAAATAACAGAAAAAAAAATTATTAAAAAAAAAAGAAATGAGGGCATAATGGACATTTTGGTGTCAAAAATTGACGTCGTGTACTGATAGTGGGTCGAGTTTCAGATTTCATTTACCGAAATGTTTGGTTTGGAACTTTATGTATAAAAATTATTAGTGGCCTTTACTTGGTGTATTGTTTGCGAAATTTTCCCAAAAAAGAACATGATGACAGACCTTTACAGAAGGGTTCGGTGGAGCACTCTAGGTCTTGTCCAATGATAAGTCTGCTCAATCTGAACATATATGTGCCCAAGAACTTATACGAAAGCAAATTATTAGCTCAGAAAACAAAAAAAGAATAGATCAGTAAAGCCAGCATACTTTAATTCCGACTCACTTTCCACTTTCAGTGTCTCACAATTATCAAGGTTCCTCCTAAACCCTTTCAAAGTTCAATACTGCACTTTTAAGATCTCCTCTTGAGTTGTACTTGTCCCAAACCTGTTGTACATACATAACACTTGCCGACCATAATCAGCACTCATACTTAATAGGGGTCATCATGGGCCGGGCTAGGGCCGGCCCTACCCTAAATTTTAGGGCTTAGGGTCGGGCCGGGCCGGGCCTAGTCAAAGTCAATAAAATTTAGGGCCGGGTAGGGTCGGGCCAGGGCTTAAATATGCTAACCCTTACCCGCCCGAAAAGGCCGATCCGTTAGGGCCGAAAGGGCCGGGTCGGGCCGGCCCTCAAATAGGGCCAAATAGGGCCGAAATGGGCCAAAAAAGGGCCTTATTTTGTTTTAACAAAAAAAAAACATTATTTTTTTCTTCTCAAAATATGGCTTAATGGTATATATTGGTAATAAAAGACTCATTGTTTTTTATTGAACATATTTAATACACACACCGAAGGTGGAAGTCACTGAAATTTTTACCACTACCATATATTCATATACGGACGACATCCAACGGTGCATTTTAAAAAATTCCATTTCGTCCCCCATTTTGCTCATGGAGGATAACAAGCCTAATAAACGAGTTATACTACATTAATAGGCATATAAGGATTATGTGCGATCCAAAAATTTTGAAATGGAAATCGACCAATTTGAAAATTCTCATATGTTTATACAACATTGATAGGTATTGTGTAAAAAAATTAGGCCGATCTGCCATGAATAAGGCGCCCAACGTAGCGGTCAACGCTTTGCACAAGCAAACTTCCCTAAGGGGAGCGGCACCATGCGCGGACAAACGTTGCGGAATTTTGACATCCGTAAGTAGACTCCCTACTCATGAGAGTGTGGGAGCTGAAAGATCGAAAAAAGTGAATTGCCAAGGACCGGTTAAGAGCATATTTGTTTTATGTTCTATTTAGGGTATTGAGTTGACCGGGTAGATCGAGGTCCAACCGAATGCGGAAATTGTTGAAATTTCTACCACTAACATATATTCATATGCAAACAACATCCAGCGGTTCATTTAAAAAAATTCCATTTCGTCCCCCATTTTGCTCATGGAGGGTAACAAGCCTAATAAACTAGTTATACTACATTACAAGACATATAAGGATTATGTGCGATCCAAAAATTTTGAAATGAAAATCGATCAATCGGAAAATTCTCATATGTTTATACAATAGTGATAGGTATTGTGTAAAGAAATTAGGCAGATCCGCCGTGAATAAGGCACCTAACGGAGCGGTCAACGCTTTGCACAAGCAAACTTCCCTAAGGGGAGCGGCACCATGCGCGGACAAACGTTGCGGAATTTTGACATCCATAAGTAGACCCCCTACCCATGAGAGTGTGGGATCTGAAAGATCGAAAAAAGTGAATTGCCAAGGACCGGTTAAGAGCATATTTGTTTTATGTTCTATTTAGGGTATTGAGTTGACCGGGTAGATCGAGGTCCAACCGAATGTGGAAATTGTTGAAATTTCTACCACTAACATATATTCATATGAAAACAACATCCAGCGGTTCATTTTCACAAATTCCATTTCGTCCCCCATTTTGCTCATGGAGGGTAACAAGCCTAATAAACTAGTTATACTACATTAATAGGCATATAAGGATTATGTGCGATCCAAAAGTTTTGAAATGAAAATCGATCAATCGGAAAATTCTTATATGTTTATACAATAGTGATAGGTATTGTGTAAAGAAATTAGGCCGATCCGCCGTGAATAAGGCACCTAACGGAGCGGTCAACGCTTTGCACAAGCAAACTTCCCTAAGGGGAGCGGCACCATACGCGGACAAACGTTGCGGAATTTTGACATCCATAAGTAGACCCCCTACCCATGAGAGTGTGGGAGCTGAAAGATTGAAAAAAGTGAATTGCCAAGGACCGGTTAAGAGCATATTTGTTTTATGTTCTATTTAGGGTATTGAGTTGACCGGGTAGATCGAGGTCCAAACGAAGGCGGAAATTGCTGAAATTTCTACCACTAACATATATTCATATGCAAATAACATCCAGCGGTGCATTTTAAAAAATTCCATTTCGTCCCCCATTTTGCTCATTAAGAAGTTAACATTACATTGGTAAAATGGTTTCAACTCGACCAATTGATTATTTTTAGTTATGTTGATTACTTGATTTATTTCAAAATTGGTATTACATGAATATATTGTGCAATTTGAAATAATAGCTTTGTAATTATTACAGTTAATTAGTTAACAGTAATTATTGGTAAATATTAAAATACCCATAAGATTATATTAAAATGACGGCGTTTTTGCCGAATTAACGGTTAATTCTTTAAAAAAAATTATTTTTTTCTTCTCAAAATATGGCTCAATTTAAAAGACTCATTTCCTAATATGGCAGATTGAAATAATTTTCTACACTTCCATAGTTTTATACATATAACACATGTAATAGAAAATAACAAAAATAAAATATAAATTTTAGGGCCGGGCTTTTAGGGCCGGGCCGTAGGGTAGGGCCAGGCTTTATTTGTGTGACCCATACCCTACCCTAAATAAAAAAGGGTTGGGCCGGCCGGCCCTAATGGAAGGGCCGGGCCGGGCGAGCTTAGGGCCCAAGGGCCATATGATGAGGCCTAATACTTAACCATGTCACCTTGTCGGAATGACTTCAACGGTGTGACCCCTGGAAACACAGCAAGACAACCTTCACCGGCAAGCCAACTCCAGGCCGAAATATGCCTCGACGCGCCGACACGCGTCACCCAAAGTTGTCTCTGCAGAAAGAACCAAAACTCAGCAAACTAAAGTATATCAGTCCCACATCGAAAACAAGAGTGAGGTAACCCACTATTTCACCTATAAAATGTCCACTTCTCTCTCTTCATTCATTACACATTTAATAGCTATCTACCGCTACATTTGTCAATACAAGTACATCGTCTAACTTTAGCATCGGAGGAGCGAAGACCGCCAACCGCGGTCTCCCCTCTTGACGCCGTTGTATTTCTCTTGACAGATTAGCGGGATTTCGTGAACTCTATACATATCGGAAGATTGGACCCTAGTCCACGTTATCGGAAGCCGACATCATATGGCGGTATTCTGAACATTAACATTGGCGCCATCTGTGGGAAACTTTGAACTAAGAGTCATCCCATTAACCTACCATGGCTAGCGGAAGCGGCGAGGGCGTTGAAGATCAAGCAGGTCAACCCGTCAACCCTCAGCCCAACCCTACCAATCCAACAACCGTCAACCGTGAATTGTTCACCACACCAATCAACGTGGACGTTCAAAATCTCAGCACCCCCGAGGTGCTCCCAACACAAACTATAGTGGAAAATCAGACCGGCACGAGCCGTCAGGCACAAGGCCGGGATCTCGCCGCTATGTTAGAAATGGCCCTGGCAGACTTGCACAACGCAAACAGAGAGCCAGAAAAGGAACGAAGGGAAAAGGCGGAAGCTCAAAATCAAGTGGCGACACTATTATCGAAGTTTGACGAGCTGAAGAAAGCGCTAGGAACAAATGCACGACCGACCCAAAGTGAACACTCCCAAAGCGCAAGGGGTAATCCCAAGAGCAGCACCGATACCAGTAATCCCAATGGGTGTCGCCCTAAACCCAGCTGAACTATCGGGATTAGGACCGACACCACCTCCACAGTTAGCACAAGAGCAGGTAGCGGACTCACAGCCGCAATACGATAATTCATTCAGTGCCGGGTAGCAAAGGGGAACTGGAAACATGCTGACAGGGGGACAGCAGATAGTGGCACCAACCCAACACATGCCTAGACCGACTGTTGACGCTACCACCTTGATACTGGAAAAGATGCGGGAACTAGAGGAAAGATTGCTTAGAGTTGAGGCTGGCACTCTACTGCCAGCACAGAATCCACTCTTTGCGGCACGACCGGGTCCATTTACCACCAGAATTTTGCAAACTGTCAGACCCACATATGCAAAGACACCCAAGATAGCCCAATTTGGCGGCTCAACAGATCCTTTCGTGCACATGGATACGTTCAAAAAGGTAACCAATAACAAGGGATTTGACGACGCAACTCTTTGTCACCTATTCAGCGAAACGTTGGATGGCAAGGCAATGAGTTGGTTTTTCGAATGCCCACCAGGTTCCATGGATTCATTCTCAGCTCTGTCAAATGCATTTCTGTCACGATTCATCCTCATGACGGACGGGTACCATAACTCCTGCAAGCTATTCAGCATCAACCAAGGTATTGATGAGTCGTTAAAATCATTTGTCACAAGATGGAGGACCACCACATCAAGATGTCGGGATCTTGACAAAACAATGGCGCTGGCAGCCTTCAAGCAGGGACTCCTCAAGGGAAGTTTTCTATACCACCTCAACTGTAATTGTCCAAATGCCACATATGACTACGTCATGAATGAGGCAGTCCTACATGCCCAAGCTGAGTACAACACTTATGGCGTCACACCACCACCACCACAAACTCCACTCAAAACCCCCCAACCTGCCACATTCCAACAAGGAAACACCACCACCACTCCAAACATAACCACACCGCCCAATGACAAAAAAATGGAGTGGCAGCAGGGCAACTACCAAGACAAGCGGCAAAAGGACCAGCAGTATCACAACAAGGGCAACAGATCTTTTCACAATGATCACCGCAACCATGGTGACAACCGCCACAATAAACCCGCCACAAATGCTCAAAAATTTGAGGTCTTTACAGTCTTGACGGCGTCATATGAAGAAATATATGATCAGTGCAAAGATCAAATCCCACCACCACCGCCAAGAAAATACCCCAGGGTAGGAAAACCTAGAAACACCGGCAAATGGTGCAAACACCATGAAGATAGCGGTCACAACACTAACGATTGCAATGCCCTCAAGACTGCAATTGAGTCATTATACCGCGACGGAAAGTTGGAGCAGTACAAAGTCCGACAACTGCCGCCGGTTGTCGCCAACATCGAACCAATGCGGCGGATTAACACCATTGATGGCGGTGCTTTCATAGGCAGTTTGTCACACAGAGGAAGAAAGTGTTATGAGCGCGCTAACCACCCAAAAGAAGTATTCAACATCCGCTATGACTGATCCGTCAAAATGGCCAAAACTGGTTGGGAACCAATCACTTTCTCTGAGGTGAATGTGAATCATGTTGAATAATCACTATCAGACTTTGGCATACCGCTGAAGAATAGTAGCAATTGGGTTATGCATGCCAACCAGAGTTCTACGGTATGTAATCCATCTAAGTTAAACACAATCAGGGGAGATTCAAGGTGCAAACAATTGATGGCCTCTTCGTTCCACATGTGACACATGCTTTTTTTTTTTTTTTTTGCATAATTCCATGCATGTAACAATGAAGTTTTCATTATATGAATTCACAAACTAGAGCATACGTTGGTCTTCTTCTTCTTCTTCTTTTTTTTTTTTTTTCATGGTACCCAGATATTTCCTAAAACTGCTTGGTTTCTCCTGCATAACCTACAAACTTTAGGGGACAGGAACTCAAGCAAATAGCTACATGGGTAAGTACTGTGAAGGAATTCAACCCCAAACCATACGGTAGCAAGCCTCATGGGGCCTGGCCTGGCCATTCCTAGCTAGTTCCCTTCATGGTGAAATCATGTGAGGTCTTACAAAAGATATATTAACTACAAAATAGAAATCATTACTGATATATACTACGCCAAATATCTGACTCGTACAAGATTTAAAGCATAGAAGATTGTCCATGATTGATGGTAACTGACCATAATAAAGAAATATGAATTCTTGGGGTTTGCTAATTTCCTTGACTGATGCCATGTAGTACTCTGCCTTATGCAAGTGAGTGCAACCAAACATTGCAATCAACTCATAGGAGAAACATGAAATGCTAGTGACTGATAACTGAAATAACGACCTCGGTGCTATCAACTCATAATGAGAAGACTTGCTGATAATTAAACTACAATAGCTTGAAAGTGATAATGCATATTCCCAGTAGTGACAATTTAATATTAGGACCGACTTACTTGTTTGTTTCTCCAGACACTCCAATGAAGGTTCAGTAGCATGAAGAACTAAATGCTGCAAAAGATAATCAGTCAATGGATGCTCAATCAATTTACACACACACACACACAAACTGAAGTTCCCTGAAAAGAATAAATATCTTTTATTACTCAGCTATAATAGTTTTACCAACACAATATAGAGAAAATATAAAGAACCCTTCATTTATAATTAAGAAGAGCATAATATTTTCTTACCTTGCTATGGTAAGATCGTACTAAATTGTAGTGGGAATGCGACCTTTTGATCCATGGTTGGTGACAGCAAGTGCAGTCTCAGTTAGTTGCATGCTCAACTAGAAGTGTTGACCAGTGAAGAAAAAATAGTTTGCCAGATAATTTAAGGCCATAAAGGATATGGCTCAAAAGGTCTCTGCGTTGTTTCCACCTATTCCAGCAGCTATATAGTGTAAAACAGCCAGCATATTAGTCTTCCCAAAGGGACTGAATTATGGACATATAATGATATAATCACTAATAATAATAAAAAAATGATACCAAATAACAGTATCCAATCAACTAAAATGTAAAATGCCGATCTTTATAGTCGTACCTGCATTTGTATGCAAATCCAAAGTTGCAAGAGCAAGTAGAGGTCGATCTAGAGCCTCAACATTTTAATCTAACTGCAAGTTAATTTCAAAAGTTTTTTATTTTTTTTATTTTTTATTTTTTTGAGAATGATAATTTCATAAGTTTAATGAACTGTGGCAGGTAAAAACGCTGCTTCACCTGATATTAATTCATAGATTGACTGTTATTACTTATTACTTGCCTGCTGTAAAACCCTCTGAAAGGCCTGCCAAGCATTTTCAAATTGACCCATTTTGTAACAACAGAGACCTATATATGCCAAGTCTTACAGCCGCAGGACAATTGGGATTCAGTTGCAGGGCTTTCTGTATGAAACAACATTATTATCCAACTAATATAGTTCTTCTAGGCACATGGCCGGCTAGTCGTGAACCCAACCATTTCAAAAATAAAGAAAAAATCTGGACGTTGAAAAAGAATGAAATTGTTGGGTTTGTTTGGTAAACAAACAGTAGGCGAAATATACAAACCTTGTTCAGCTCTAATGAATCAGAAATAGTGACCGCGACTGAACTCAATGCATGCCTGCAGATATCAAGGGAAACTATTTACAACAAATGCAGCATAACCAAAGCCGATCCCAACTTGGTTTCTCACTCCGGGTAAACCAGTTCTGTGATATTTCGGTAAGAATTTATTTCCAAAGTCATTAACTCATTATTACCACAAAATTACCACTGTCATATACTCTTTCTAATCCATCTCTGTAAGTATTTATTAAGCCTACTGCCAGGCTCATAGCTCATGGACATTCTGGGAACAATTCTTAGGTTCACCCCTGGGTGAACAAGCATATTCACCCCTATTATCGATTAACTCACTTTTACTTAATAAATTTATAATCCAACGGTCCATATCTTAAATTAGCATTTAAAGATCATCTCTGTAAAAAATCAATTGAATCGGAAATCGTTTAATTATCTAATTGAATCAAATAAATGGGCGGTTCTAACAATACTTACTGCTATTATGATGAACCGTCCATGTATTTCATATAAATGAATAATTAAAAGGTCTTCAATTTGATTGATTTTTTACAGAACTAATCTTTGTATTACATTATACAACTTGAATGGTTGGATTAGAAAATTAAAAAATTATTATGCGTTAATCATAAGAGAGGGTGAATATGCTGGTTCACCCCTTGGGGTGAACCTGAGAATTGTTCGACATCCTGGGTATTACCATACTGTGACACCCATTAATAAAAATTTAAAAAAAAAAAATCACCTATTCTAATATCTTCTATTTTATTTTTCATATGCTGATATATTCATGCATGTGATCCATAAAAATATCAAGCATAAATATTTTTAAAAGCATAGAAATTATCTACAAAACCTGACCAAAAGGGAAGGAACATGAATGCTGAAAATGCCATATCTACTTCACCCTTGGCCAGTAAAAGCTGACCTGTAAGCAGAAGACGTGTGATAAAATTTAGAGCATCTTACCATACATGGTCTAATAAAACTTGATCGGCTACCTAAACAACAACAAAAATTGCCTCTACCTGATTTTCAGCAATATAGATCCTTTTGTGAAGCTTATTGAGAATGCTAGAGCAACAATAGTACGGGCAAGTATGTATCACAAACAGAACATAAATCACACAAGAAGCAACTTTATGTGCCATACAGACAGAATGACACAGACTTCATTTGGATTCCATAGTTCAAGACTGTGAGAAGAAGAAAAAGAACATAAGATCAGTCCCGAAAACTCTAATATACCACACTAAGCCCTTTTAGGATGAAAAAGTATGGATCAATTACTTGGCTAGTTTCAGGGCACCCAACTCCATCTCTTCTGTACAACACAGTCCAAAGCCAAAACCAAGCAGAGGACAACGTGTTTGGACATTCTTTTTCATCAAGAACGACCATATCAAATAGATAGAACAATGGTACGAAATGTAAGAAAGAATCTATGATGTCTACCTTTTCCAACCCACGTAGAAGGCTCGTGAATGTCAATTCTGGACGCTTTGTTGTAAAATTGGGTCTCTAAATTACCAACTCTCATAACTAACATCAGCATAATGCTCATCAATCCTGCACCAATGCAAACAATAAAAACACCAACACTAGTCTGCATGATATTGAGCACCAAATATAGCAAGTACAAAAACAAAGAATGACTTGCATATCCCTAAAATTGAACACTACGAAATTGTGTTAGTGATTGAACTTGTGAAGGGTGTGTGGTGAGACGCAGACGCCCTGCTGGTCACCTTCAATTGCCGCTTAAAGTTTCTACATCAGTTGATCAAGACTAGTGCCTTGTTAAGAAAGCTAGGATTCGGGTTCTTCTGCTGGAATTTGTCTCTTTTTTTTTTTTTTTTTCTTGGGGAACGGAAGACTAATCCATTGATTGAAATCATGACGACCTCACTCGGTCAAGCATGAAGGGTACAAGCACCCCTCATATTACAATGCAAGCTCACGAAGAGTACTAAATCCAAAAGAAATCCATACTTGAAAACTAAAATCCTAAAGGAACTGCTGAAAAAGAAAATGCAGAATTGAAAACACTCCCTAATCCTACACTGCCCAAAAATGGAACCAATGTCCTGAACATCTTGACACCTAAGACTCTTTTGGTGTATGTCGCGACATTCAACACACCCACAACAACATTCTAGGAACAGATGCAGGACAAAGAGCAGGACAGACCACCCCCAAAAAGCCCAAACCCGACCCAAGTGTGAGAAAAATAGGGAAATTGGGCAATAGACCCAATTCTCTAGACTGCATCCCTGCAGCCCAGAAAGGCAGAGGCCCAAGGCCCACTACCCACACCCTACGCGCCCCACACCCAGCTGCCGAATCTGACCCTTCCGAGAAGCCGCCCTCCACCGCCAAATCAGTCCGGCGGCCTCCCCAGGTAGGAGACCTTGGCAACCATCTCGCCGCCCACCAAAGCCTGTGCTAGCGACTTGTTGCACTAACCGCCGATCCAAACGCCGATCTCTAGCAGGAAAGCTCCGACCTCGCTCCTCCTCTAGTCCCGAAACCGCGACCGATCTCCTCCTCGTCAAACTCGATGCCACCAAAGCAACTCAGGTCTCTTTTACAACCCACACCAAGGTCTTGCTTCGCCTCACCAATCCAGAACCCGACGACTACACCTGTGCGTCAAAGCTCTACCTCTGAGCCACGACCTTGGCCTCTCCACCACAAAGTGACGGGAGAAATCTTCCTCGCCTGCTTTACCGAACCGAGAAGGCGACGCCGAGCGTCAACAGCAAGCGGCCGAAACCGCCGCCCTACTTCATGAAACTAGGGTTTCGGAATGCAGCTCCGCGAAAAGTGGATTCTCAATTTATTTGATGAACAAAATTAATAACTGCGGTCATAAATAACCATCGAGTAATGTCTTTAACTCCATGCATAAATTGCTAAAAAAAAGTATGAAAAATCCATGCATGAACTCCACATCGTGTCGCAGTATTTACATTTTTACAAAGAAAGCAATGGAGAACTTGAGATGATGGATATAATAATTAAGATACAACTTCACTCTTTCAGTTCACTACGAAGTGGAAGCCTGGCCCTTGTCACTTAAAAGATGTCAGTTCAGAACTTCAGACGCAAAACATGCAATGTGACACTTAAAATACAAACAATAACAGAAGTAAATTGTATAGAATGGAAGCCTATACACGACCACTCTGAGTAACCAAGGCAACGGAAAGCTTTCGTCATGTCAGGTTTTAGAAACTGGACAAACAAATTACATCGCTCATTCCCGATAGCTCCGCCGCTCCTTGCCTTCTTGGGCTGGAACAGGATGATAAAACATCATCAACCTCCAACTATAGACTGAATCAGTAGACAGGAAGAATGTTCAGGGTGAGGTATAAATATGCTAAGCTTAAAACAATACAACGGAATAATAGTTTAACAAAGCTTACTCACGGTATACACAAAATCCATCAGAAAAGGTGTAATTCTAGAAGTTACTAGATTGAACAGAGATGAACTATTGTCATGTCCAGTTTTCTCCTGCCTTCCTACATAGCCAACATAAGCCCCAAGGGGTTTACAAAGATGACAAACGCATATAATCAGCATGGATTGAAAGCAGTCTAAATGCAACTCAGACGTTTACATGTTATAAAAGAATTAGTATACCATTTGACTTACTAGTGAAAACCTTCACTTGGCGTAAACACGGTATGATTTCCAAGAAATTTCCAATGGGGGCGCATGGCACCTGTCAAAGGCATTCCAGTCTCCAACATACCTTTCATCCATTTAACCCGGTTTACAAGTTCCTCCAAGTCCAAAATTGCAGCTTCTAATGTATCAGAGCTCATCGAATTCAATATTATGCCTTCGTCAGTTTTCATCTTCTTCAAGGACCTATCGTTATCAACAATGTCTATCCTAGTTGCAGTTCCCCCCATTTTATTTAATGCATCTTTCACATGCGAACTTGAACCACTATCTGAGCAACTCGTCTTCCCAAAAAGGCTATCTGCTACATCAGACGCCATATTTGTTTCTGCAGTGGCTGGGTCCTTTGCTGCTAACTCCTTTGCTGCTAAAGATTGATCTGCACCAGCAATTGCCTGTACATCTCTTCTTCCATCACCTACAGTTTGGGCCACCACGCTTGGAATGTCTCCTGCAACAACAACATTCCCCCATATCAATCACATCATTGTGCTACTTCCATCAAAATATAAACTTAAATATTTCATCAGCATTCAAGAATGTAAGAGAAGGATTCAGATTTCAATATGGATAACTCTCATCTGTATTGCATTTAAGCCACACAGCATGGCATTTGATGTGGCCGTTAAACATTGACAATGCTAAAAAGACCAAATGATATAGACCAAGTTTAACTGCTACATCAAATGCCACATCATTACATGTGGTTCACCTAGCATTATTTTTCATTATCACGATTTAATTGGACAGAAGAACCACAAAAACCAACAGATACAATGTCAAGGAAAGTGGATCGAAGAGCAAGTGACAAGAAGTTAGGGTAACACTTGATTGCATATACCAAACAAGTAAAATGATATAACACCAGGAAACAAACATCTTCTACAAATCACCAGAGGCCCAGGATGCACCAAGGCACCAACCACAAGTCCATTACAACACAATTTATCCCTTAATGTCTTCTTTTTCTTTGTTGCGAGTGTGAGTATATCCTGTTCAGTTCCTCCCATATGTGAAAAGCAAAATGGAATTTATCTGTTGCTCCACAAAGTTTATTTGACTAATTACCATTACAATGTTAGTCCCATCAAATAATTCTCTCAACTTGATATACACCTACCTATATTCAGGCACACTCGCACTCGCGCACGCACACGCACACAAACAGTCACACACACGGACACAAATATATTTGTCTATATGAGCACTAGAAAGTAAAAAGATATCTTACCTTGATTATCAGGCTTAATTACTTGAACACAAGGATGCCCATTTTCTCTCTCCTGCAACCCCAAGAGCATTACAAACAATTGAGTATAAATGGAATAATGACAGTTTTCTTCCTAATTGAGTGAAAAGCATGAACACCTACATAGCAGAAGATAAAATGTTCGCTGATAGGCAAGGATTGTGGCACTTATCATGCATAATGGCAAGAAGTAAGAACCACGACCAAAAGCAGAGCAGAAATACATTATATCGTTTCCAAAATTTCAGTACAAGGTGAAGGTGGGGCTACAAAATAATGAATAAACAAAACCTTGAAAAGATCTTTGTAACTTCATGGTAATGTTAATGTGTTGCACTTGTAAGTTTTCATTCCTGAAGTGCCACATCATCATGATGTGATTTGAGACGTAAGCTGGCAAGTATTTGACAATCCTAGTGGATGGAAAGGATTATTCAGAAAAATGAGTTGAGGGATTATTCAAAACACAATCAATTTAGCTCGTCTCAGTTTAGGTGAGATATTTGATATTGCCCCTTAAAACAAAATCCAACATAGAGAAATGAGACAGATAGATGAGTAATGGGCCATAGGTACCTTGGGTGTAGGTACTGTCCATCCATATTCTAGAGACCAATCCAAGGATGAGCGCAGGTCCTTGTAAGAAGCCTCATACATCTCTCCTTCAACTCCTTCACCAACAGGAGGACGTGGCAACTCAACCTGGAAAAAGACGACACGAATCAACATATAAAAGCAAGGTACCTTGACACATCCTGTAATTATAGTTACAAGCTTATGATTGAGATGAAATATAATGACAGACACAGTGATAGAGTAAATGGATGGATATAGGTTTACCCCCAACCTTTTTTTTCATAAACACAGAAAGTCAGTCTTAGACTATTGTTAACCAACCAGGGCTCTAAACTGAAGTCAAGCACAGGTATTCATTCAACCACAGAAACAGTAAAAGGATAACTGAGGCTTACCCTCTAAAATATATTCGCAGTTCACTTGATGCAAAATGTAATCAGTCAAATGATTTATTTACACATGAATAAGAGGAATAAGTATAGCTAAATCTTTGTTAACAACAGAAAAATACACACAATGTTGGAACAAAATGTCCACACGAGACACAACAGCAACTCAAAGCAAAACCATCAAAAACCAACAAACCCACACAGCACCCTGAAGAGAAATAAAAAAATGCTAAACAGTGCTGCTCTCCAATCCCTCAAAATACAAGAGAAGCTATAATCATTAAAAGCCTCAGAAACCAAAGCCCAAAGAGCCAACCAAAATCTTGCTCTGTCCCAGAGCTCCTTCACCCCTACTCCCTTCATAGACATCAAAAACTCCCATTTCTTTCCATCCAAAGCATCCAAAGAGCCAAAACAAAAAACGCACAATACTTTGGCTTTATTTCTTTCTCTTTACCAAAACCAGGACGGTTTTGGCTAAAGAAAGCAGAAAACGATGCTGGGGACTCCCAAGTCACCCCAGCCTCCCTCCAAAAATTTTACCAAGGCCAGGAGGCACCTCACAATGCAAAAAAGTTTGATTTGAATTCTCTCTATTCACTTTAAAAACCAACAATTAGGCCTCATCCATTGAAGCATCTCACATGTACATCAGCCTCTCATGCGCCACCACCAACCTAAAACCACCTTTGGAGGAATTTTAGACCATGTTAAGTTCACTAGAGTGAAGTTTGGATGGAAGTGTCCTTAATCAGAACTTGCAAAAGGATTTGCAGGAGAAAGCACCAGAAGCTTCCAACTTATATCTCCTCGCTGTGATGATGTATGTGAACTACATGAACACAAAATCCTAAACAAGCATGTATGGCACAGCAGCAAGAGTGAATTTGTAAGTTAACAACCTAGTGAATCAAATGCCAAATTGCCAAGGATTGGGTTATAATTATTGGAATGGTAAATAGAACAGAACTTGAACGGGAAGGGGATGAATACCTAACCATCACATAAAATGATAACTATGCAAGCTAAAGCGGCACTTGAAATAGTATGAGAGGAATATAAAAACTACCTTCACTGTTTCATCCCCTAATACTTCTGCTACTTTTCCAGACCAATAACAACCATCCTTCCACCAATCAACTAAATCTCCCACTTTCCAGGCATCATTGACAATAACTATCACTTCCAATATGGTATTGACATCAGGCCTTTTACTTTCACGATAGATAGGAGGAAAGGGAGGACGCAGCATCAATGTCTTCTCCTTTCTTGTCCTTTTACCATCAGCAGGGTTGTTTTGATATATCTTCTCCCAAGTTATTTCTGCAGATGAGAACAATATATAAATCAGAAACTACTAAAAGATATTAAATCAGAAAACTTTAGAAAGTGGTGGGATGAAGGAAACTGCGATGGCTGGAAAGGCTTTAGATTCATGAGAAAGCTCAAGAATGTGAAAGGAAAATTAAAGATATGGAGTCGAGAGACTTTTGGTGATATTGGGAAAGAAAAGAAAGTGGTGGAAGCAAGAATAAACGAGCTGGATGAGGAAGAAAGGAGTGCAGGTATATGTGTGGTCAAAAAAAGGGAGAGGGAAGTTTTAAGAGGGCGACTGGAGGAGATAGCCCTGAGAGAAGAGATTTTCTGGAGGCAAAGAGCTAAGCTAAAATGGGCCAAAGAAGGAGACAACAACACAAGATTCTTCCACAAGCTAGTCAATGGCAGAAGAAAAAGAAATGTTATTGAAAAGCTGGAATTAAGCAACGGCATTGTAGTTGAAGAAGAGGCTTTGATAGAGGAAGAGATCATCCGTTATAAGAATCTCTATTCAAGCAAAGAGGAAGTGAGTTTCGGGATTGAAGGTCTCCATTGGAACCCAATAAGCGTAGAGAAGGCAAGATGGCTGGAGAGACCATTTGAAGAAGAAGAAATTAAAAGAGCAGTGTTCGAGTGTGACACGGATAAATCTCCGGGTCCAGACGGATTTTCATTCGCAGCTCTACAAAGAAATTGGGAAGTGGTCAAAAGAGAGGTATTAGATGTTATGGCAGAATTTCACACAAACGGAGTTGTGAATAAGGTGACGAATGAGACATACATCTGCCTTATACCAAAGAAAGCAAATTCCCTAAAAGTGGGGGATTACAGACCTATTAGCTTAATAACAAGCTTATATAAAATTATTGCAAAGGTATTAGCTTGGAGATTGAGAGAGGTATTAAGTGACACCATTTCTGCTGCCCAGGGCGCTTTCATAAAAGGGAGACAAATTTTAGATGCAGTTTTGGTGGCTAATGAAGTGGTTGATGAGACAAGGACGAAGAAGAAAGAGGGTCTGGTGTTCAAAATTGACTTTGAGAAAGCGTATGATCATGTAGAGTGGAACTTTTTGGATTATGTTATGGAAAGTAAAGGCTTTGGAGACAGATGGAGAAAATGGATAGGGGGTTGTCTCAGGTCAGCAAATTTTTCTATTTTGATAAATGGGAGACCAAGAGGAAAATTCGGTGCTTCTCGGGGATTAAGGCAAGGTGACCCATTATCACCTTTTCTTTTTACCCTAGTGGTGGATGTTCTGGATAGTCTTATGGAGAGAGCAAAAGACTGTAGACTAATTGAAGGCCTGGTAGTCGGGAGGGAAGAGGTTGAAATCACTCATCTGCAATTCGCTGATGATACAATTTTCTTTTTGAAGGATGATGACCAGAATTGGAATAATTTAAACATGGTCCTAGAAAGTTTCTGTTTGTTTTCAGGGCTGAACATCAATAAATCAAAATGTTCCGTAGTTGGAATAAATACTGAGGCTGGGAGATTAGAAAGGATGGCTGATGATCAAGGCTGTGAGATTGGAGTTTGGCCTATGAAATACCTGGGCCTTCCCTTAGGTGGTAACCCAAAGCAAGCTTCATTTTGGAACCCAGTTGTAGAGAAAATTGAGAAGAGATTGGAGGGTTGGAAAAAAGCTTTTTTGTCGAGAGGCGGTAGGCTGACATTGATTCAAGCAGTTCTAAGCAGCCTCCCAACATACTATTTATCTCTTTTCCAAATTCCGGTGGGAGTGGCAAAGAGATTAGAATCTCTTCTGAAAAATTTTTTCTGGGATGGAGTCGGAGAGGGCAAGAAGAACCATCTAGTTCGTTGGGAGATGGTGTCGAAAAGCAAAGAAAGAGGAGGGCTGGGAATCGGGAATCTACTAGCAAAAAATATGTCTTTTTTAGGGAAATGGCTTTGGAGATTTCCTTTGGAGAGAGAGTCCTTATGGCATGCTGTAATAAGGAGTAAATATGGATATGATGTGAATGGGTGGGACACAAAGCCAAGTTTGGGTGGATCAAGTAGAAGTCCTTGGAAGGATATTTCAGCAGGAATAAGCCAATACTCTCTCTGTCATAAACTAATTGTGGGCAATGGCAAAAGAGTGAGGTTCTGGGAAGACTCTTGGCTAGAGGATCAACCCTTAAAATTCTACTTTCCAAGGTTGTTCAGACTATCAAGACACACCAACTATTCAGTGGAAAGGTTAGCTATCCCTCTCAATTTTCCGATGTGCTGGGATTTTGGGTTCAGAAGAAACTTAAATGATCAAGAGATTGAGGAGTTTGCCTCGCTGATGGTTAAGCTAGAAAATGTCCGATTAGTGGAGTCCAAACCAGATGAAAGGAGGTGGAAGCTTGAGCCTAATGGGAAATTCTCTTGTAAATCTTTCCATAGCTTCTTAATTAGTGGTGGATCAGATCCAATTTTTCCTCCTGCAAAGTTTATTTGGAAGGTCAAGGTCCCTACTAAGGTGAAGATTTTGGGATGGCTTGTGGTACTGGGGAAGACAAATACATGTGATGTTCTTCAAAGGAGAAGACCAGGAAGTTGTTTTTCTCCTCACTGGTGCATTTTATGCAAAGCTCAAGGGGAAAGTGCTGATCATGTCTTCATGCATTGTGAAGTGGCTAATTTCTTATGGAAAAAATTATTTAGGGAGGCAAGAGTGGACTGGACAACTCCATTAGAGAGAAGTGACTTGCTAAGAGAAAACCCCATAGCTTTTGGTAAAGGTAAAAAGGCCAGAACCCTTTGGGGTTGTGGGGTGCTAGCTGTAGTCTGGGTGGTCTGGATGGAAAGAAATAAAAGATTATTTGAAAACTATGGAGGGGTGGAGAAGGAAGACCTGTGGGAGAGAGTCATGTTCTGGGCATCCTTATGGGTTTCTATCTCTAAGGAATTCAAGGATTATAATCTTTCTTCCATTATTATTAACTGGCAAGCAGCTGTAGTATAAGCCCCTAAGCCTTGATTAGTATTACTAGACGAGATGTTAGGCCTATTGCCCTAGCTGCTCTCTTTAGATCATTAAAGCGGACTCCTTGTCCTCCTCCCTGTATCTCGATTTTTGCTTTTTTAATAAAAAGCTGTTTCTTCTCAAAAAAAAGATATTAAAGATAACACCAAATATTACACGATAACCAAATATGACAAAAATAAAAGAGTATACAAAAATGAAGGAAGACATAACTAACTAGTAGTAGCGCTCAGTCTTAGTAATATCTTTCATTACAGGAGACCATGTCGTCATAATACAGGCCAGATACTGTTTAGTATTTTATGCACTGCTGTATGTGTATTTTTTGTAATACATACAAAACATAAAAGAGAAAAAGATTCAAGCTGCTCATGCGACAAGCTAAAACCGTAACTTGCATAACATAGTGGGCTTAAACTCTTAATAAGATAGCACTTACTTTCATCTGGAAAGTCATAATATTCCAAAGCACACGACAGCTGACCATTTCTCCAGCCAAAATCTTTTATCTGAACACCAACAGAACATAGTTAGAGCCCATGAGATTACTGTTTGGAAGGATTTTTGTATCTAATAACAAACAGAAAAATGAGCCTCAATCAAAAAATATGAAATAAGCTCATATGTTTTGCATCAAAAACTCTTCAATAAAACTAATTGCCCTTGATAAATTATTACACTCCAACAATTTTAACCCAGCAAATAATGTTCATCATAATATTTCAGTGGCCTAATATGAACCACAATAGTTGCTGTATAAACTTTTACGACATCCTCATTGTAAAATCAGATATTACATCTAGGTACTAGTTGATCTTTGTAATTGTAACTGACAAGGAATTACATAATTTCTGCTTCAGAATCATCATCTTCAAGAGATAATCCCCCGACTCTTAAATTGGGTCAATAGAAAAGCTTCATCATATAAAACTTCTATATCTTCAAACTTAATATGAACAGTGTGGCTAAAATTTCATAAACTTATTGAGCCCTAATTCAATGCTCTAAATAAATAAGACATAGCAGAAATAACGATTCTGGGACAACACCTCACTCCTCTACAAAAGATTAACACCCTAGAATACAGCAGCCTTCCAATCTAACAGAATGGAAGAAAGACAGTAGTCTCTGAAAGCCTTCGAAACAGAAGCCCAGAGAGCTTCCCTAGATTTTACTCTCTCCCATAGCTCCTCCATTCCTACTTCTAAGTAGCCTTCAAAGATTCTTCTGTTCCTTTCCAACCACAGCACCCAAAAAACAGCGAGAATAGTACCTCCCCAGAGAACCTAGGCTTTATTCCCTTACCCAGACCTGACTATGTGATGGACTGATGGCTGAAAAGAGCATGGCTTTCATCTGGATTCTCGCAAGTAACTCCAGCTTCCCTAAATAAATTCTTCCAGAGAAAAGAAGCAACTTCAAAGTGCACATACACATGACTAACTCTCGCCCTTCATTTTGCACACAATGCACCAGTATGGTGAGAGGCAGCAGCCGGACCTCCTTCTTTCAAGCAAATGACAGGAGTTCACCCTTCCATGTGCCACTAGCCAACCAAAGATATGAACCTTGGAGGGGACTTTTGCTTTCCAAATGAAACTAGCAGGAGGGAAAATAGGATCTGGATTCTCATCCATCACGAATCTTTGGAAAGACTTACATGAGAATGAACCAGAGGCGTCCAACTTCCATCTTCTTTCATCCAGCTTCAAAAACCACCAGCCTGACATTTTCAAGAGCAGCCAATAACTCTGCAACTTCCATGGCCTCCTCATCATATAGGATTCTTCTAAAACCAAAATTCCAGCTCATTGGAAAATCGATAGAAGAAACCAATCTTGCTATTGGCGCTTATGAATTCTCGAGATTCTGAACAAACTTGGAACGAATTATCTCAGGGGCTGGTCTCCTACCCAATGGTCTTCCCAAAACCTGACTCTTTCGCTGTTACCGATCTTAAGATGAACACACCTTAAGAAATTGGCCAGTCCCGCAGAAATGTCCTTCCAAGGACTTCTGCTCGAACCATTAAGGATCAGTTTTGCCGCACTAGAAGGGATTTGGAAGAGAGAAAGATGGTATGTTGGACACCAAGTAACTACGGCTTGAATCAAAGTCAATCGGCCACCCCTTTACCAAAAATCTTTTTTCCAACCTTCTAATCTCTTCTCCACTTTTTCTATCACCGGTTCCCAAAAAGAAACAGCCTTAGGGTTACCACCCAGAGGAAGGCCCAAATACTTCTAAAGGCCAGCTTCCTAAGTCTCCGCCAACCTCTTCACCTTACCAAAATCGGTATTTATACCTACCATAGAGCACTTAGCTCTATTGATTTTCAGGCCTGAGATCATGCAAAAACCTTTCAATGATCAAGTTTAAGTTGGCCCAATTTTGATCCTTATCTTTAATGAAGAAGATATGGTATCATCGGCGAATTGGAGATGGGTAATCTCAGTGTTTTCCCTACCAACAGTCAGCCCTTCAACAACAATGAAATTTCTTGCCTGCTCCATAAGCCTACTAAGAACATCCACAGTCACCTTGTCTTAATCCTCTAGTGGCGCAAAACTTTCCTCTAGGTCTTCTGTTAATAATAATAGAAAAGTTTGATGATTTCAGGCGGCCCCCAATCCACCTCCTCCATCAAATTCCCAAGCTTCACTTTTTTTCTTCCAGAATATCCAAGAACTTCTGCTCAATGTGGATTGGGGGAAACAGTATCTCCCCACCTTGTTCGCAATCAAAACTGCATCCAAAATCTGCATGTCCCTTAAAAAAGCTCCTTGAGCACAGGAAACAGTATCTCCTAGCACCTCCTTTAACCTCCAAGCCAAGAGTTTGGCAATAATACAGGCTTGTTATCAGACTAATAGGCCTTAAGTCTTCCACTTTTAACGAATTTAACTCTTTTGGGATAAGGCAAATATAAGTTTCATTTGCGAACCAGTTTATAATGCCATTTTCAAAAAGTTCTCCCATAACCTCCAAGATCTCTCCTTTTAGAACATCCCAATTTCTTTGCAGAGCTGCCAAGGAAAAACCATCCAGGCCTGGGAACTTGTCTTTATTGCAGTCAATCACTGCTCTTTTGATTTCATCTTCTTCGAAGGATCCCTCCAACTAACAAGCTTTCTCTTCACTGACTGAAACCCAATTTATGCCTTCTAAACCCCAATTGACTTCCACATTACTTGAGTAGAGATTCTCAAGAAACCTGATAATTTCTTGCTTGATTAGCAAGTCATCTACTACTAACTATACGCTGCTCACCTCAAGTTTTTCAATGAAATTTCTTCTTCTTCTACCTTTAAATATTCAGTGGAAGAGCCTTAAGTTGCGATCTCCAACTCTGGCCCACTCCAATTTAGCTCTTGCCTCAAAAAAAAATTCTTCACTGAAAACCAGCTCTTCTAGATGCCCCCTTGAAAGTGGTCTCTTCCTTCTCTTATCTCCGCACAGCCCTCCTTCCAACTCTTCATCATCCAGCTCCTTTATTTTTGCCACCACTTCCTTTTTCTCAATCCCTACATGAAAAAGATCTCTCTGCTTCATTCTTTAATTTTTCCTTTCAAGCTTCTTAATTTTCTCATATAAGTAAACCGCTTCCAGCCTTGAAAGGATTCCTTACCGTACCACTTCTTGAAGTTGTCTTTAAAAGAAGGGTGCTCCAACCACAGGTTTTTGAATCGAAAAGGTGTGGGGCCCCATTTTATGTTGTTTGTGTCCAACAAGATAGGACAGTGATCTGAAGTAAATCTTGTAAGAGCTAACTGCCGAGTATTTGGGAAAACATCCTCCCACTCGGAAGAAATAAAGCGATACAATCCCCAGGGGTCGAAACAAAGACTCCAATGTTGAGTGCACTGGTCCTTTACCAGATGAACCGCTCCAAATTTTGGTTCTCAGCCGAAATTTATAAAAGGTAACAACCCAATACTTTCAAAAGAAAACAGTCTGTAAATAATTTGGTTCTTAAAGATTATGCCTACCCATCCTCTGCCCTAAACCCTAAACCCAGTTTCAATGATTCAAAATCATTGATAACTTCACATTATATTACTACTTAGTACCTGACATTGTAATTATTATTTTGTAAAATCAATCTAACTGTGATTTCTGATTATATGGTACATGGGTTTGACAACAGTATGAGGAAGTGAAAATCAAGATTCTAATACAAGAAGTTGAAAATTGTTCAATAAGATGTCAAATGATCAAGCACAAATGCACGTAAATAAAACAAACTTTTTATCATCAATAATTGCTAGTGATCTTGACTGTGATAGGTACCTTACATCGGAACCACGCACCACGATAACCTTTCATAAAGGATCTCGATTCTATGTCCTGTCCAACTTTAAATGGTAGGTTATGCAGGCCCATGATGATTCGTCAAAAGCAACACACAGCTGCGACATAAACATTTTTTTCGGTCAAATACAAATTTTCAGCAAAAACAGAAGTAAACAATTAATGGTGAAGAAGTGACAAGAAGCATGTTAAAACAGTTCGCTGGAAGCATATATATAAATGGTATAGACTTGAAACTTGAAAGCACTGGCTAAAGAACTTTATCCTACAAGAATCTTAGAACACCCGGAAAACACTTTCTTCGCTATTGATGTCAAACAACATAAAAGAGCTTTTGAGGTAATCTAAAAGCACTATGAGCATTTCCAACAGAAGAGAAGCTAAGGAATCCAAAAATGGTGAAGAAAAATGGATCAATTTGAGCAAATTGAAAAGGAAAAAGAAAAACCCAGGCATCATTGACGTCTAAAATGGAAGAATGAGGAAAATAGGCAATATGAGATCCAAGTGAAAATTGATACCTGAACTAGATGAGGAGGCGGCAGCAGGTGTTTGTCTTCCAACTCAAATGGCGCTGCTATCACCTCAAAGGCTCAAACGCACAGTTTTGAGCGATGATGGGTTCCGCCCCGTCATTTTTTTAAAAAAAATTTTCCCAAGGAAAACCCTCACCAATTATAAGTATATCTATACTATTATCAAGGTTTCAAATTTCGGTTTCGGTTTCGATTTCGATACTTTAAATTTAAGGAAATTTCGGAGAAAGTTTCGATTTCGGTGGAAATTTCGGTTAAAAATAAAGAAATCACATGAATTGCATGTATAAAATGATATTTTTGAATGAAACTTTTACATAGACTAAACTAACCTATAATAAACCTATTTACAATGTAAACTCTCTAAAATTATACATAAATAATATAATTGTGATATTTAATATGGACGAGACGACGAGTAATTAACTAAAATTGTAGTAAGTTGCTAAACACTATCTATAATTCTATATGTAATTATAAATGTTATGTATATTGATAATGTGAATGTGATTTACTTTTTTTTTTATGGCTGGAACCCAGTGGGAGGCTTGGCCATCACGCCTTTTTCACTAATAATTAGAAAAATACAACGGGGGGGACGTAATACCAAAACCCCGTAAATAAAAATAAACAAGAGTACAACAAAAGCAATATAAAGTATTAGTAATAAGAGCTACTA
Source organism: Rosa rugosa (assembly GCF_958449725.1). NCBI lineage: Eukaryota > Viridiplantae > Streptophyta > Magnoliopsida > Rosales > Rosaceae > Rosa > Rosa rugosa. The sequence continues at coordinate 26,038,737 of NC_084821.1, read as the reverse complement.
CGATGTGGTTCGATCCATGTGGTTGAACTGCTCCCATTTAGTATCATACAATACTGTTCCCAAGTACATGAATTTTGGAAATGATTTTGGTACTTCATCACATGGGTAATGTATGTGTGTTGATCTCTTCCCACATGCAATCCATAAATTGGAAATTGTGGAATTACCCAATATGGTGTTTCATTGTATGAAGCATGCGGCATTTGGGACGAAGAATGATAGATATAGCCATATAGGTAGATTTAGAATTATTGTGAAGTACTGTGTGAAGTGTGAACAAACATGACTTGATGGGTTTTTCGGTGTATCCAGCTATGATTGCAAATAGAATCATGATGTGGTTGGAGACTTGGAGCATGAGTGCTTTGGTAGCAGATAAAAGCAAAGAGGTACTATGGCCTCATTCAAACTTTGTTGTGAGAAAACTGAACTCCAAGCCTACGAAAAAGTTAAAAGACATCATTATGGTCATGGTGGTCAAAAAGCCATAGAAAGTTAGAAACCAAGATATTTCCTCCATCCTCCCACGCACTAAGAAAATACTAATAAAAAGAACAGTAAAGCCTTCAACATACCTTGTTAATTAATAATTAATTAATTATATGGTGGATGATAGAAATAGAGCTTCTGTGTTATGAAGGAGGATTGAAAAAAAAAAAAATCAAAATTTCATATTTTGTCAGCGAAAAGTCGAAAACTGTGAAATACGAATTTAACATAAATTTCAGAGAAATTTCAGACAAAATTTCGGTTTGAATTTTTAAATATATTTTCTGTGAGTAGATATTTCGGAAATTTAGAATTTCGCGGAAATGTACGGAAAATTTCGGTAAATTTCGGGAAACTCCTGACGGAAATGATATAGCAGGTGAATTTCGTTTCGGTACTTCAAATTTATGGAAATTTCGGCAGTTTCGGAGAAACTTAAAACCTTGACTATTATTAATAGAAGAGAGCTTGCTCTCCAAAACTTAAATTTTTTATCAATTTAACCTTTATATATAAAAAAAATGTGAGATATAATTAATCAATAAGGATAATATGAAAAATTGTAAAATAGAAGAAAAAAAAAATTAAAAGCAGAAAATGTGCTAGTTGTATGGAGAGTTTTTCCACTACGTTTAACTTCTCTCCACACACATAGTGAGTGGGCCCTGCTAGTTATATCTATTGTACTGTAATTGTTCTGCATTTTAATAATAAATGGATGAAACCATTTTACATAAAAAAAAATTTTAAAAAAAGACAAATTCCAAAATACTGTTTATTACTGTTCAGTGAATAGTGATGGGACAATTTTACTCCTGTATTTTTATATAATTTACCTTTCTATCTTCGATTTTACCCCTGAACTTGAAAATTTCTAACTTCAGCCCAAATTTGAAAGTTTTGGACAAAAGGCAAGGTAACGTTAGGGTGATTAATTTAGACATTGGTTGCTTAAGGTACATAAAAATCCCTCAACCATCCCTGCTGAGACGTAATTTATTGATACATTTCACCCTATTTCCATCATTTCTCTAGAAAATTTATCGATATCGATACTTTCTCAATATTTCCGTTGAAATACCTATTTTTTAAACCATCGAAATTTCCTCGATAGTCTATATTTTCATCCTTGGTTTTATGTATCCAGTTTATTGGTTGTCAGCAGCCTCCACGCATCATTTGCTCTCTCCTTCGCCCCGTGTTATCGCCTTCCACTGCTCTAGCCGTTTCTATTTCTCTTTCTCTTACTCGTCGTTGTTGCATGCTCTTTGGCCATAATAATTTCATATCATATAAGAGACTACTGATATCTCAACCCTAAACTCTCTTCTTCACGAAGTATGGGGTTTATAGAATTTCTGAAGCTGGTGGATGTGAAGGAAGCATAAGAGGTTGAGGTGCATCCAAGGAAAAAGGCAAGATGTTCTATTGAAAGCAAGAACAAGAATCCCCAAAAAAATCCCCCAAGAATTCCCTCATATTTTTGTAACTTTTTTAATCAAAATCATCCTAATTGCCATACATAAATATAGCTAAATTAATCAACTATAAAACCCGCAGCAAAGGGCGGGCACATTACGTAATTCTCTTATCAACAGTTCCACTATTATAAACATATAATCTCATAATTTTCATCTAAAAAAGTGAACATATTTCAATACAAAACTCATAGAGATTCTTATGAGAGCTTCGATTGATTACTTAAGAAATACATATGAAGGTTGTTGGTGATAGAAGAAGAGAGCAACGAGAGAAGAGAGCGACTAGAGATGAGAGAAAGACCTGAGAAGAAGAGAGCGACCTGAGAAAATGGAAGAGAGCACGTTCTTTTCTTTCTTATTCTCTTTGTTTTGAAAAATATATCTCCATGTTTTCTAAAATATGAGAATGAAAAGGTGAAAACGTTAAACGTCTATTTGTCATTTTCTTGTTCTACGAGTAAAATAGAAAATCATTTTTAATTTTTATTTTCTGCATTTTTAAAAACAGACCGACAAACAAATCTTCAAGCCATTTTCATTTTACATAATAAAAAAATGACTTGAAAACGTTACCAAACGCCACCTTAAGTTTTTTGTGTTACTTCACTGCCATCATTGTTGTTTTCAAGGAGACTCACAATATGACACTCCAAGTTCTTCTTGACTCTGAGATGAATGAAATTCCTATATCTGAGTATTCATTAGTTAACGTAATCAGATTTCTTGTGTAAATGTAGGTTGCGGTAAATTTGGACAAGAAGATTAATGAGTTTGAGAAACTCGACTTGGATTTCCGTATGGAGAGTCTGCATCACTCTTTTTGCTTGCAAGGTATAAGTCATGAGAATAGTCTGTAGTTGTTTGCTACGTTAAATGCCGCTTGAACCGATTTTGGGGCCTATATGATGGCATTAATAGTGCTAAGTTTTTATTTTTTATTTTTTAACGTTTTCATCTCAAACTAAAATCAGATAGATAAGAGAGTATTGGTTATAACTCACCAGGGCAACCATATGTTTATACATCCCGTGCCATTCTTCAACATCTCCCTAAAATCAGATAGATAAGAGAGTATTGGTTATAACTCACCAGGACAACCGGGCAACCATATGTCTATACATCCCGTGTCATTCTTCAACATCTCCCATTTGTGTGCAAAATATGCGCGGCTTGGAACATAACTCAAAAGTTTTCTCCTCTTCATCTGATTCTGAAAAATTAGAAAATACAAATCATAAGACTCGTGATGTAGGAGTGAGGCAGAGAGAGTTGGCATATATAAAAGAATATGCAACATTAAGACTTATTTTGTGGATTAGAAGCCATTTTCGTTCATGTAAGAATCTATGATTCTTGATTCGGAACCGAGCATAACACCGTCTCGAAACACAAAATCAATGTTAGTTGCTCATATTTTTGTAATGTACTATGGTATCGATCAGATTCAACAAATTAAGAACACAATATCAATAAAGGTCTCACATTTATCTTATCCCAAAAAGAAAGGAAAATGTCTCACATTTTTTCAAAAAAAAAAAACCAAAACGATGCCACAAAGATTTTAAGATGAAACTACTTTTTACATGAAGAACATCAAGAATACAATATCAATAAAGGTCTCACATCTATTTTACACCACAAAGAAAGAAAAATGTCTCACATTTTCCAAAAAAACAAAACGATGTCACAAAGATTTTAGGATGAAACTAGACAACAGAATTTTTTTTCATCAGACGACAGAGGAGATCTGTCGTCTGATTGCTTTTCTGGCATAGTGGATACCCATGGGCAAGGTCGGCCCTGTACTGATGTTGGGTTCTTATCTTCCCACGTGTCAATAACTTGAGGAATTCATGTGTCCTTAGAATCGATAACTATGAACCACCACAGCATATTCTATTTTAGATTTAGAACAAGAAAATAATAATTATATATTTATATCGATTATTGAATAAATGGTATGCAAATAATACCTTCTATGACACCATTTTGATTTATGGCTAAAGCTCGAATTGGAGGGAAATCTCGGAAAGTAATCAGATTGCTCATATTCCTCCCTGTTTGACTGTCCAATTTTCAGCAGTTGTGAGGGAACGACACTGAATTACAACTCCCACAACTAGAATTCAACCAAAGACAAAATGATGGACGAGGGAACGACTGTAAAGGACTTCGTGAGCAAGGCGTCGTTCAATAACAATGTGGAAGAGCGTTTTGCCAGGAACGGTGGCAGACTACATTTTCCAATCAGGTGAGGCAAACTTCCAATAATGTTTATGGTCCCAGCAATAATTCTTCTAATCCTGCTACTGCAAATCAAACCCAATAAAAATTTAGTGACACATCAAATCATGGTGTTGGTTTTGTGGGTCTTTAGGTCTGATCCTAATGTAAAATTCTGAGACCTCTTCAGCTATAGTCAAACTCCCACAAGTCAAAATGTAAAAGAAATTGGTTTTAATAAAAAAAAAATGTAATAGAAATTGGTGATTGCATAGAAATAGTATTTAATGTACGCTACTTCATCATAAATAAAAGGGACAAACCCTTTTACCAAAATTTTTCCTAAGAAGAACGTTTGGGTAAACTGCAGTTCACTTCTTACATTCCAAAAAAAAAAAAATGCAATTCACTTAACAGTCAACACATATATTATTATACATATACTAAATATGGATGCACTGTTCATCACTGTTCATGTAACAGTGAAGTGACGGTTTTGCCCCCGGTTTTTAATTGAAAATTAAAGATGGATGCACTGTTCATGTAACAGTGAAGTAACGGTTTTGCCCCCGACTTTTAACTGAAATTATAGTTCTGCCATTTTATTTTTTACAATTCAGCCATATATCCTTTCAATTTTATTTCTTCTTTTTTTTTTTTATAATTTTTTTTAAAGGGAAATCAATTCTATTTTGTATTTGTAAATTTCTACAAATCATGGAAAAAGTTTGTTGTTGCTGTATCCCATTTGTTGCTAATCTATTATTAACAAAAAAACAAATTATATTCTAAGTAGTGCCGATACTTTTTAGATTACGGGTATTCATCTATTATATATGAAACTTGGAAAAAAAACAAACCCGCAGCATCGCGCGGCTCAATTTGCTAGTAGAAGCTAGAGACCAGTAAGAAGTTCACATACCTTGTCCTTAGTTGGCTTCACTCCTGCTCAACAACGGCGCGTTCTGACCAGATCAGACCTCACCCGATCAGCTGTACGATAGCATTTCTCAATGTAGTCTGCCACCGTTCCTGGCAAAACGCTCTTCCACATTGTTATTGAACGACACCTTGCTCACGAAGTCTTTTACAGTCGTTCCCTCGTCCATCCTTTTGTCTTTGGTTGAATTCTAGTTGTGGGAGTTGTAATTCAGTGTCGTTCCCTCACAATTGCTGAAAATTGGACAGTCAAACAGGGAGGAATATGAGTAATCTGATTGCCGAGATTTCCCTCCAATTCGAGCTTTAGCCATAAATCAAAATGGTGTCATAGAAGGTATTATTTGCATACCATTTATTCAATAATCGATATAAATATATAATTATTATTTTCTTGTTCTAAATCTAAAATAGAATATGCTGTGGTGGTTCATAGTTATCGATTCTAAGGACACATGAATTCCTCAAGTTATTGACACGTGGGAAGATAAGAACCCAACATCAGTACAGGGCCGACCTTGCCCATGGGTATCCACTATGCCAGAAAAGCAATCAGACGACAGATCTCCTCTGTCGTCTGATGAAAAAAAATTCTGTTGTCTAGTTTCATCCTAAAATCTTTGTGACATCGTTTTGTTTTTTTTGGAAAATGTGAGACATTTTTCTTTCTTTGTGGTGTAAAATAGATGTGAGACCTTTATTGATATTGTATTCTTGATGTTCTTCATGTAAAAAGTAGTTTCATCTTAAAATCTTTGTGGCATCGTTTTGGTTTTTTTTTTTTTGAAAAAATGTGAGACATTTTCCTTTCTTTTTGGGATAAGATAAATGTGAGACCTTTATTGATAGAGAGCTTCTATTCATACCTCCAAATTTGGCATTTGGACCTCCCCACTTAATAGACCTCCAACTTACTTTTACAAATAACCATTTTGCTATCTACACCTCTCTAATCTTCCTAAAATGTCCATCGTCCAATAAAATCAATAAAAGCTCTTTTTTTTTTTAAGATTCTATTCATACTTTCAAAAATCATTAGTTGGACCTTCTGTAGTTTTTGAAGATTTGGAATTGCAGCAATTTTTTTCTTTTTCTTTTTTGGAAGTTCATCCTTCATATACGAGTTACAGAGGTACCAGCACTTTTTCAATGAATTGTCGACTCTTGGTTAGCGTAGGCAACAATACCATGTTGGCTCATCATCTCGTACAAATATGTTTTCCAAGTATTATTTTCATTGCATTTAGGTGTCATTATCCCTAAAGTGATTCAATAGCAACTTGAAATGAACATGGTTATTTTGTTTTAGATATGTATGGGATAGTGGAGGAAATTACAATAATCAACCATGAGTCTAGTGCATTCTCCATAGATTTATATCATAAGGTTGAATTTTTCATCATATCTATAGAATAGTTCCACATAAAATTGCTCTGACTGATGATGTGCAGGAAGATCAATCTTGTGGACAACTACCCATTGCTGCATTTATCATATAAACGTGCTGGAGTACTGCTTTTTGTCGGCACTCGTTCACATGTTTGTTTGCATTCAGAATGAGTAGGGCTTCATCAACTGAGGTGTCTTTGTATTTCTCATTTTCTCTCCTTTTATTTTTTTATTGTTTTATATAGCGCAGTGATAGATCTTGTAAATTGTCAGCTGTGTGAGCAAGGAAATCTATCACTTTACGAGGACAAAGTCAAATTCTGAAAATTTTGACTACAACGTTAAATAACGTTTGGCGATATATATATATATTTTTTTGAGAAGTAGATAATTTCATTACTTATCCATGGCCAGAAGGCACGTACATCATATGTTGTCTTACACCAAATGAAAACCTAGATGGTCTAAGCTGTTAAGCACATAACAGGTAACCCTCATTGGGGAACAACTTGAGCACAAATTTTAGACCTAGCCATAAGGAGACAATCTAACAACTATCTAAACCCTTTCTAGAGTAACCCTAATTGCCAAGGACCTCAATTGGTGTACAATCAGAGAAACTAAACCTAAATAGTTCTAGACTGGAATCAAATGCTAGGTATCGACACGGGAAGCTTAGAGCTTTCCTTTGCCCTTATTCGTAGGGCTAACACGCTAAAAGAGAATGGGCTTGGAGATGTCATGCAGGAAGAAGATGCGCATAGATCCTCTTCGAAACTCCTTCTTGTCATAGTCCAGGAAACCCCCCAAGAGATTCCCAATGAGGACAAGGTTATCAGGCTCTTCATAGAGTGGGGGGATACCCGAAACCCTAGCCCAGATTCGAACATGCTTCATTGAAACTTCAGCAATGGGTAGAACTCCGTCGTACTCCTCCAGGACTGGAGCACGATCAAAGCACCAAACTCCACCTTTGAGAACCTTATTCCGGTCTCGGGCTGATTCGAAGGAGAATAGGAATAGGTTATCACTTTTTCCCTGAACCCTAAATTTCCTTTCCACCATCCAAGTTCGCAGGAAGTGAGACTTGAAAGTGGCAGAATCCACAGGTCGACAAGTGAGAGGTTTCCCGAGAAGAAAAGATTGGGAGGATTTCTTCATAGGACCTCCCCCAATTTTTCCAAGATCTGGGGCTTGACCACCCTCAGCAAGAGCCAAGGAGGCAGCAAAGCTAGCGGTAACGGCGTCTAAGGAAGCCATGAGGAGGCGTGGGAGGGAGGCTGTAGAGGGGAAGCGGCAAGGAGGCCGATAGCTAGGGTTTGGGAGAGAACTAGGGTGAGAGAAAATCTCGTGGATGTTTTTGGCGATATATATTTTAACGTTCACATTGGAGGAGAAAGTTTTTTCCAAGTTGAAGAGTACTACTGTTCGTAGAGATAAGAAGAGGTTTTTTTTTTTTTTCCTTATTTATGTCTTTATTGGTAATTTGACATGAGTTGACAAAGTCAACTATTATTTGAAAAAATGGAGAGGTCCAAATACCAATATTGGGGGTATGAATAGAAGCTCCCTTATTGATATTGTGTTCTTAATTTGTTGAATCTGATCGATACCATAGTACATTACAAAAATATGAACAACCAACATTGATTTTGTGTTTCGAGACAGTGTTATGCTCGGTTCCGAATCAAGAATCATAGATTCTTACATAAACGAAAATGGCTTCTAATCCACAAAATAAGTCTTAATCTTGCATATTCTTTTATATATGCCAACTCTCTCTGCCTCACTCCTACATCACGAGTCTTATGATTTGTATTTTCTAATTTTTCAGAATCAGATGAAGAGGAGAAAACTTTTGAGTTATGTTCCAAGCCGCGCATATTTTGCACACAAATGGGAGATGTTGAAGAATGACACGGGATGTATAGACATATGGTTGCCCGGTTGTCCTGGTGAGTTATAACCAATACTCTCTTATCTATCTGATTTTAGTTTGAGATGAAAACGTTAAAAAATAAAAAATAAAAACTTAGCACTATTAATGCCATCATATAGGCCCCAAAATCGGTTCAAGCGGCATTTAACGTAGCAAACAACTACAGACTATTCTCATGACTTATACCTTGCAAGCAAAAAGAGTGATGCAGACTCTCCATACGGAAATCCAAGTCGAGTTTCTCAAACTCATTAATCTTCTTGTCCAAATTTACCGCAACCTACATTTACACAAGAAATCTGATTACGTTAACTAATGAATACTCAGATATAGGAATTTCATTCATCTCAGAGTCAAGAAGAACTTGGAGTGTCATATTCAGTTCAGATTACATTTATCTATCGTTTTTAGTAGCCTACAATAACATTTATCTGTTGTTTCAGTGCACAAGTAACGACATATTTTTTCTAGTTTCTTTTGATCTTAGATATGTCCAACAACATATTTGGATTTCATTTTGTTGTTGCTTTTTATTTCAGATGACAATTTTCTGTTGTTTGAGTGCACAAGTAACAACATATTTTTTCTTGTTTCTGTTGTTCTTAGATATGTCCAACAACATATTTGGATTTCATTTTGTTGTTGCTTTTTATTTCAGATGACAATTTTCTGTTGTTTGAGTGCACAAGTAACAACATATTTTTTCTTGTTTTTGTTGTTCTTAGATATGTCCAACAACATATTTGGATTTCATTTTGTTGTTGCTTTCTAATTCAGATGACATATTTGTATTCTCATTGCGCCACAATTATGTAAATCTGGAAACCACCCAATGCATCATCAAATATGGAATCCATTCATAAAAATACCAATATTTGATTAATCTGTTACTGCAGCTATACATACATCCATAATGGAGCTAAACTTAGTAAACATCAGTTCAATAATCTCTCTCTTCTTCTTCTTCTTCTTTTCTTTAGTTTCTTCATTTCTCCACTTTTGTTTCTTCTTCTGAATTTCTTCTTCTTCCCCTTCTTCCCCTGTTCTCTTCTCTTGTTTTTTTTTTTTTTTGGTTTTGTTTTGGGGTCTTTCAGACCAACCTGCAAGAAGAGTAAATCCTTAAAATAAGAACAACTTTGAAGATACAGCTGCAATGGGACATCAAAACCAAAGAGCTATTCACATAAAGACAATGAATGAACACGAACACTTATAGATGGAAAACAACAGCAACAACAAAAAATGAAGAAGAATAATTAACCCCTTTGATTATCTCGAAAACAAAGTTTGTTTGAGACTTATTCTTCACTTTGACATCACTAATGAGGTTAGAATCAGGAGGAAGACAAATACAATTACGTTTATGCTTCAATTCAATAGGATGTGGTTGCACAGAAATATTTGTCGGCAAATGCCTTCAATGTAATGATGCAGAAATAAAGGAGACAGTAAGTTGAAATGAAACTATATACCTGCAAAAATTTCACAGAAAAAAAAAACCAAAAAACCACATGTTCAGTTTGTTACCTGGGGTCAGGTCAAGGCAGAATAGAGGGGTTTTTTTTTCCAAGGCATTGACGTCAATTGGGGTTCATATCCATGGCAGAACTGGTACGCTCTTTGGCTTATGATCTTCTTATATCACCCTAACCAACAAAACCATTGATACCATTCAGATTGAAAGATATATGTGAAGGGGGGAAGTTTCAAACTCTAAGCTAAAACACTAGTAAGCTCTATATATGAAGGAAAGTTAAAAGAATTTGATTACAAAAATTGAATGGATTCAAAATGTTTAAACTTTTCCATATCAAGAACCGAAATCATATCAGGTACAATCTCAAGTACTAAATATGGACTTGCTCCAAATCATAAACTCATGCAGGGTATATCCAACATCATATATAGCAGACACAATTAATGATGAAAGGAATGCCAGAGAGACCTACTTAAGGCACTCCAACTTTGATGCTTCAAATATGGTTAATTGGGTGTTCTGTATAACTAGAAGGTGTATCTCATGCATGCATATTACTGGCACCTTTCATCATATTATGATCGACATCTTGACTTTATGAATTGGTGCGTTGTAGCTTTGCATTTTGAAAACTAAATGACAAAAGGCATGTCCAGAAGCTTGAAAGCAAAACGAAGACAAGCAATATATTTAAGCCTTTTCATGAATTGGTGACATGATTAAACAAAATTAAATTAATTCAGCTGGCGGTGGTATATATGACCAAATAGAATAAATTGGTAGAGAAGAGTATGAAAGGATGGGTTCGTACCAATTTCAGACTCAAACACCAATTGCTCGCTTGAGAGTTTGAAGAATCTGCATATATAGAATATATTGAAAACAATTATATGAAATTAACAAAGATAAACTAGAGTACTCAATGAAGCTGCTATAAGGTTTTTGTTATATCTAGCGGCCAAAATTGAAACCATCTGCACAATTCAGTAACATTGTCAAATACAGTTACACAGCTCAGAAAATATAAATGAAAAAAAAAAAAACCAAAAAAGAGGCATGCTTAAACTGAAGTCATTTACCAAAAGACAGATCATAAATGTGACAGTAAAAGGCATACAACATTGTCATTGGCACCAAACATACATGACATTACTAGCATAATTCTATAAATATATTGCTTTTTTGCACACCACATAGAAACTCTAATTAAGTTAATTCCATATTTAGCTCATGATGACTAAGCAAATATAACTGGTATGAAGGCAAATTTTTACTATCACCTGAATTTAACAACTCAACTAGGCATAAGAAAATATGTGCTGCCGTAGGTAGCTACATGTTCAGATTTATGTTTAGTCTCTTTGAGTACTCCATTTGGAGTAACTTAATTGGATTTGGCTACTGGATCAGCCAAAACATAATAGAGCAAAGATAGAATTTGAAAAAAAGAAAAAGAAAATAAAAAGAGGGGGCATTAATGCAAGAATAGAGATTTCTATAATGAAAAGTTTGCAAATCCTTAGCCAAAACGAGCAACTTGGTGTGTTTATAATGAAAAAAATCAAGTAATGCATGTCCCCTTATTTAACCCTTATACTATGCAGTCTTATCTACCCCGGTCTAATAATCTATCACTAAATTTCTCTTGCATGTAAATAAAGCAGAATAGCAACTAGCATATACTACAAGAAAAACTTACCATCTGCCCTTGCTCAGCACTTTTCTTAACCTCAAAGCCTTTTCTTCTCTTGCCCTTAGAAGGCTTGTCCTCTATTTCTTTAGTAGAGCTGTCCATCATCCTCTTGTTCTCCAACTAGAGTTTTCATAAGCAAAAATCCTACACATAATAAATTCCAGTTTATAAATGATATGTAGTTTTAACAAGAAATTGATACAGCTAAGTTATGTGCTCGAACCAAGATATAACTTAAGGCCATTATCATATGGACACCATCAAATAACAAACTAAACAAATTAGTAAACCAAGAAACTCAATTATCAGCTGGAGCAATTAATACAATAGCATATTCCAAGTGCATGCCAAAAACTGTAATTGAACAAAAGGGCAGCATGCAACAGATACTCTCAACAAAGGAAATACAAAAACCAATCACAAAACAGAAACCAACACTCGTGGAAACTTACAAATAACGGGAAAAAATAAAGAACCAATGAATAAATATATGTGGAGCAAGGTAGGGGAACTTAGGCAAACACAATCACTTGTAATGCATGACATGCAAAAATAATAATGGTATCTACTATAGGAATGAATACAAATTATAAACCTGGATACTTAGACACAGCAGCTCTGCAAGTCTCTTCAAGGTAACCTCGAGTAATTCTTTGAAACAACTAGAATATTATGCAAAAGCATCACATGTATAAGAAATTGATTGCAAACCAAACAGTGAATTAAAAGGCAGAAAAGTATATGTGTGATGTCTAGGAAAAACCTACATGTTTATTTGTCCTCTACCTTATCTTCAGCTGCTTTGTCATTTATAAAGATCCTCCAAGCATATTCTTCTCATTGGAAGCCTGAAAACAGAGCTTTTAGGAGGTTCAAGTCATTGGAAGGTGGAAGAGACTAAGAAAATTAGAAAGAGTGTAAATAAGTGATATAGTTTACCCATGAGAATACTTGAGAGTCAGAAAGCCATAGGAGCTCATGGGTTTAGAATCTCTTCGAAGCCAAATCAAAACTGAACACCACGAACAATATTGCATCATAAAATAGAAAAATGAAAAGCAAAAGAAGAGTTAGAGAGCGAGTTATATCAGTTCCTGATCAAGCCAAAACCCAAAAAAGAGAATTGTAACATACAACTCAATAGACATCATGTTGGTGAAATTACAATAAAATTATAATTTCTATATGAGAAACTCGTTGACAATAGGCTGAGGCGCGGGTATCTCGCTCTCTTTAAGGAGATTCAAGCCCTCTGCGGAACAATGCCGGTGCACCAGAAATCTCTTGACTTGTCCCCTCCAGGATACAACAGCCCAACAACAAGTTGTATGGCTCACACCAATCTGCACAAATTGGAGGAACCCAAAGCTCCACCAAAAGAACACCTTTCTCTGGCCAAAAAATTCAAAGAAGACTCTTTTGGGGGATTTTGGAAAGAAGGTTGATGGGTGAATAGTTGAGTAAAAGTTTGATGTGTTTTAGCATGCAACAAATGGTGCTATTTATAGGCTCTTAGGACACTCCCTACAATTACTACAATTAATAGGGTAGTAACCAAATGCCATAGGTTACAAAAATTAAAACCCAAAATAAATCAAAATAAAACACCATGAGTTACAAAATAAAATTCAAAATAAATTCAGAATTTAAACACACAATAACTTCACCCAAATTTAATTTCAATAATAAACAAAATATTAAAATGTTACAACATTCCCCCACTCATTTTAATATTTTAAAAACAAATATAAACCAAAGTTACCGGCCAAAGACGAACCATTATGCGTCATGAAGGTGTGCTCTGCATTGAACCTTCACTTAGTGAAACAGCAATCCCTACTCCAGAGTTGATAGTGGTCTCAGACTTGAACTACAACTGCTTAAGGGAAAATAAGAACTACTGCTCACACATAATAATTCAGGTGTTAATATGAGCTTTATTAGCCAGCACGTTACGGCCTTGTGCTTATCCCGGTTTTCATGAATGTATTTCAAGAATAAGCCCAATTCTCATAGAGAGCGGCCCCACTCTCTCACTCATATAGGTAAAATCCCACTCATATGAGCTACAGATTTTATTAAGAGTTTTAATAAACTCAACCTTCATATACGTTACAAGATTAATGCACTTACATCCTAGGGATGAGTAAGAAAATATAGTGCATTTTTCTTATGGCCACCTTATGATTTGTTTTTCCCATTGAACCCAGTTTTTAGGATCTCTAATCACCGGGTTGGGTGTCCTCATATATGGCTCATGACGATGTGGGCTTCAATCCCATCCCCCTCGATGTACTCCAGACCTTTTCTCTTGTCAAGCCCTTAGTTAAAGGATCTGCAAGATTATCACATGATTTAACATAATTCACATTAATAATTCCATCACTTAAATATGATCTCACAGTACTGTGCTTTCTTCTTATAGGTCTGGATTTACCGTTATCATAACGGTTATTTACTCTACCAATAGCTGCAGTGCTATCACAATGAATCAATATAGGTGGTATAGGTTTTTCCCACAAGGGAATTTCATGCAATAAATCTCTCAACCAATTTGCTTCTTCACTTGCTGAAGCTAGAGCAATAAGTTCAGCTTCCATGGTTGAATTAGAGATTATTGTTTGCTTCTTTGATTTCCAACAAATAACACATCCACCTAAAGTAAAAATATAACCAGTGGTAGAGAGAGAATCACCTGACAGAGTGTTCCAATCGGCATCACAAAAGCCTTCAAGTACAGCAGGATATTTTTTATAAAATAATCCATATTTTTTAGTACCAAGCAAATATTTCATAACACGCTTAATTGCATGCCAATGTTCTTTACCTGGTTTACTTGTGAACCTACTAAGTACTCCAACTGCATATGCAATGTCAGGTCTAGTGCAGTCAGTTGCATAGCGCAAACTGCCAATTATGCTAGCATATTCCTTTTGATTAATCACATCATTTTCACTTTCAACAGGAAATAAGTGAACACTTGAATCAAAAGGAGTAGACACATGCTTGTGGCCAACATAATCATATTTCTTCAAAATTTTCTCAATATAATGTGACTGATCAAGAAAAATACCATCACATGTTTTTGTTATTTTCATGCCCAAAATAACATTAGCCTCACCAAGATCTTTCATATCAAAATTGCTCTTAAGCATAGTTTTTGTCTCATCAATTACATGCAAATTTGAGCCAAAAATTAACAGATCATCCACATAGAGGCTAATAATAACATGTGAATTTTTCCAAGATTTATAATATATGCACTTGTCACATTCATTTGATTTATAACCATTTTCAATCATGCAAGAATCAAATTTTTCATGCCACTGTTTAGGAGCCTGCTTTAAACCATAAAGGGATTTAGATAACTTACATACCTTGTGCTCTTGACCAGGTTCTATAAAACCTTCTGGTTGGTCCATATAGATCTCTTCATCTAAATCACCATTTAGAAAATCTGTTTTCACATCCATTTGATGAATAATCAAATCATGAATTGCAGCAATAGCAATCAATAATCTAATGGATGTAATCCTTGTAACCGGAGAAAAAGTATCAAAAAAGTCTAGATCAGCTTTTTGCTTAAAACCTTTAGCAACAAGTCTAGCTTTATATTTATCTATACTTCCATCCGGTTTGAGCTTTTTCCTAAGGACCCATTTACACCCAATGGTTTTAAACCCTGTTGGTAAATCTACTAATTTCCAAGTATTATTAGAAATTAGAGACTCCATTTCATCATTCACAGCCTCTTTCCAGAAAATTGCATCTGGTGATGATAAAGCTTCATGTAAAGAAATAGGATTTTCCTCAATATTATAAACATAATAGTCAGGGCCAAAATCTTTTTCAACTCTAGCTCTCTTACTTCTTCTAGGTTCATTGTCATAAGTTTCTTGTATATGTAAATTAGAAGAAGAAGAACTAGGTTGGATAAAAACATTTTCTCTAGATTCTTGACCCCCACTATTTTTTGATTTAAAATGAAATTTTTCTTCATGAAAAATTGCATCACCAGATTCAATCACAACATGATTTTCAACATCAAGAAATCTATAGGCTGTACTATTTAAAGCATATCCAACAAAAACACAAGTAGTAGCTCTAGCACCCAATTTTGGTCTTTTAGGGTTAGTTAACCTCACAAAGGCTAGACAACCCCAAACTCTAAGATAACCCAAATTTGGTTTATGCCCCTTCCACACCTCAAAAGGTGTAATTTTTGTATTTTTATGTGGCACTCTATTCAATACATAACAAGCAGTTAAAACTGCTTCTCCCCAAAGATTAGAGGGAGCACCTGAATCAATCAACATGGCATTGTTAACTCAATCAAAGTTCTATTTTTTCTTTCTGCCACACCATTAGATGCAGGTGAATAAGGTGGTGGAGTAACTTCATGAATCACTCCTAAAGACTGAACAAAAGAATTGAATTCAAAAGAATCATATTCTCTCCCTCTATCACTTCGGAGCCTTTTAATTTTTCTACCAAATTGATTTTCAACCTCAAGGAGGAACTCTTTAAATTTAGCAAAAGCATCACTTTTATTTTTCAACAAATATACATAAGCATATTTAGAACAATCATCAATAAAAGTGATAAAATACCTGTTACCTCCACGAGTTAAAATTCCCTCAAATTCACACAAGTCTGTATGAATTAATTCCAATAGCTCAGTATGCCTTTCAACATTTTTGTGAGGCCTTCTAGTAATTTTTGCTTTACTCAAGTCTCACATTTTTCAAAATCTTTTTGCACTGAAGGAATTAAACCCAAGCTACTCATGATTCCCACATATCTACTATTTATATGACATAAACGTGCATGTCAAAAATTCAAAGAAGAGAGCATATAAACTGAAGTAGATGCTTTATTATTATTCTTAACATTCAATTTGAACATGCCATCACAAGCATAACCTTTGCCCACAAATACACCTTTTTTGGTGATCACATATTGGTCAGATTCCATAGTTTGTTTAAAACCAGCCTTATTAAGAAGATAACTAGACATCAAATTTTTCCTCATGGAGGGTGTATGCAACACATCTTTCAAAGTTAGCACCCTACCAGAAGTAAATTTGAGTTCCACCTCACCAGTTCCAAGCACATGAGTAGTATGTGAATCTCCAAGCATAACTGTTTTGGGCTCCTTAAAAGGAGTGTATTTCTTGAACCAATCTTTATCATAGCAGATGTGCCTATTAGCACCACAATCTGCCCACCATCCTTCAACACTTTGAACCATATTTACATCAGTTATCATTGCCACATATGGTTCTTCAGTGACGTGAGCTTGAGGAACAGCGTCACGTTTTCGATAATTGCAATTTCGAGCAATATGCCCACTTTTGCCACAAACATAACAACAAGTATATTGTTGCTTATTTTCTGAAGGAGGATATTGGTTCTTATTCACATAGCTTGGTTTGCCTTTATTCTGTTGGTGAGGTTTACCAACTTTTTTCATATTTTTCTTCTTTGGCTGCATAAGAGAATTTTTATGAAAATGACCATTGGGCATATTATTATTGGAAGATACTAAATTTACCTTGGAGGTGTCATTGTTTGTATCTTGCATATGAACATCTTGACCTCTTGCTTCCTCCTCAACGCGGATGCGAGTGATCAATGTCTCCAAGGAAATCTCCTTTTGTTTGTGACGCATGAATTTTTCGAACTCTCTCCAAGTTAATCTACAAAACTTCTCAATATTTCTTTGAATAGCAATGAGTAGTTCATTGTAATCATAAGCATTATATGAGAAATAAGTCAAGAGATAAAAAATAATAGTTATACTCATCTTTCTCAAATTGAGATCTCCCATATTGTCGAACGGTTTCTCTTGAGTACGCTCCATCTTGTTGAATCTCCTTAAAATTGTTGGTGAAATTACAATAAAATTATAATTTCTATATGAGAAACTCGTTGACAATAGGCTGAGGCGCGGGTATCTCGCTCTCTTTAAGGAGATTCAAGCCCTCTGCGGAACAATGCCGGTGCACCAGAAATCTCTTGACTTGTCCCCTCCAGGATACAACAGCCCAACAACAAGTTGTATGGCTCACACCAATCTGCACAAATTGGAGGAACCCAAAGCTCCACCAAAAGAACACCTTTCTCTGGCCAAAAAATTCAAAGAAGACTCTTTTGGGGGATTTTGGAAAGAAGGTTGATGGGTGAATAGTTGAGTAAAAGTTTGATGTGTTTTAGCATGCAACAAATGGTGCTATTTATAGGCTCTTAGGACACTCCCTACAATTACTACAATTAATAGGGTAGTTGTAGAATCGCTGTAAATCTGTATGTAATTAAGATTTTATTTAATTAGGATATCCTGTAATTATGGAAAGATTGTTTCCTATTAGA
Source organism: Rosa rugosa (assembly GCF_958449725.1). Classification (NCBI taxonomy): domain Eukaryota; kingdom Viridiplantae; phylum Streptophyta; class Magnoliopsida; order Rosales; family Rosaceae; genus Rosa; species Rosa rugosa. The sequence goes on along the minus strand of NC_084821.1, from coordinate 26,020,736 downwards.
GTTAGACTACTCCTTTGTACTTATATATATACCCTCATTGTGGGATGAATAGAATTATCGAATTAACCCTGAATTGAAGTATTCTTTTCTACTTGGTATCAAAGTAGGTTCAATCCTTTGAACTTGCGCTGCATCCTTTGAATCCTGAATCCTGAAGAACACCACAAACCGCTGCGTACCACCACCATTGAAATCAAACCATCCTGAATTTCAAACCACCATCACCCTACCTTTTTTCGAACAAAAAGAAAAGAAAAAAAAATTTCTTTTCCAAAACATTCATATCCATCTTGAAACCCTTGAAAATCCAAACCTGCTAAAATCATGAATTCCTCAATGATGCAATCAGAGAAACAGGCTATTGGGCATTCGGTGACTACCGAATTTTCTGTTATGGCTCAACGCAAACAGGGTCCTCCTCCAGGCTTCTCAGGATCTTCTCAACGCCGTCTTCTGGGTAAACCAAATCCATATGCAAACAAAAGGTGCATTATCTGTGGGGAATTAGGTCATAGCAAGGAGCGGTGCTATGAAGTGATTGGTTACCCTGATTGGTGGGACTTCACCAAGAAACCGCGAAAGAATCTGGGCAAGGCCGCTGTTGCTACTACAGAGGAAGTTTACCTAGACAATGCCTCCGCTAATGTAGCGCAGTCAGGTATGAAGGGTAATGTTACATTTAATAGTACATGGATAATTGATACAGGTGCATCTGACCATATGACCAATGACCCAAGTCTTGTGCAAAACCTTAGACGTTCCCCTCAAGACTTTGTCTCTACTGCTGATGGTACTCCAACTCCGGTCACCGGAGAATGTTCTATTGCTTTATCTGATACTTTAACCCTTGAATCTGTCTTAGTTGTTCCATCACTAGCTTATAATCTCCTGTCTGTTGGTCAAGTTATTTTAGCTCTTGCATGTATTGTGACCTTCTATCCGTCTTTCTGTGTGTTTCAGGATATTCTGACTCGACGGATTCTTGGTTATGGTGTTAGAAGGGGGAAATTATACTATCTGGATCTGACAGAGACTGGAAAGAAACAGAAGCATCTTTTGGGACAAGCTAATCAGATCAACGGGGTAGAGAATGCGAAGGAAGCTGTATGGTTATGGCATCGCCGTTTAGGTCATCTATCCTTTCGTTATCTTAAGAAGCTGCAACCTCAATTGTTTTCAGTTGTTAGTGAATTGGATTTCCACTGTGACATCTGTGAACTGGCCAAGAGTCACCGTATTTCATATTCACCAAGTCTTAATAAAAGTCCTGTTCCTTTTATGAAGATTCACTCCGATGTCTGGGGTCCTGCGAAAATTCCTTCTCTTTCTGGAGCTCGGTATTTTGTAACGTTTATTGATGATTGCACTCGCATGACATGGGTGTCATTACTGAAGAATAAGAGTGATGTATTTGGAATGTTTACCGAATTTCACAAAATGGTGGCAACTCAGTATCAACAATCCATCAGAGTGTTTCAGTCTGACAATGGTGGAGAGTTTGTGAATGGCCCTATGATTGAGTTTTGCCGGTCACATGGAATTCGTCATCAAACCTCCAATTCTTATAATCCTCAACAGAATGGTTTAGCAGAACGGAAGAACAGGCAATTGATGGAAGTTGTTCGTGCTTCCTTGTTTGGCATGAATGTACCTCGGTCCTATTGGGGCGAAGCAGTGAAATCAGCAGCATATCTTATCAACCGTACTCCTTCACGGGTGATTGAGTTTCAGAATCCTCATCAGAAGCTTCATACACTTTTGACCATCCCTTCTATGCCTAATTTGGAGCCCCGGGTGTTTGGGTGCACAACTTATGTTCATATTCCCAAGCCTCAACGTAGCAAGCTTGATCCCCGTGCCCGTAAGTGTATATTTGTTGGTTATGCTGACTTCCAGAAGGGTTATCGATGTTATGATCCTCTTACTGGCACTATACATATATCTCTTGATGTCTCATTCCGTGAATCTGAGCCATATTACTCAGGGGGAGCTTCTCAGTCTTCCCTTCAGGGGGAGAGAGGTTATGAAGGGAATCCTTGTTCTATTATTGATTTTGATGTCTTTGAAGACTTGGAAGATTTGGAGGAACGATTTGAAGGTAGAAATTCCGAAACAGAAAATGCAACTGCCGAACAGAGTGTTGTAAATTCCGAAACAAAAAATTCGACTGCTGAACAGAGTGTTGTAAATTCCGAAACAGAAAATGCGACTGCCGAACGGAGTGTTGTGAATTCCGAAACAAAGAATGCGACTGCCGAACAGAGTGTTGTGAATTCTGAAACAGAGAATGCAACTGCTGAAACTGCCGAACAGAGCGTTGTGAATTCCGAGACAGAAGAGACGACTTTTCTGGATAGTTTGAAACAAAATCAAGACGTATCCGAAGCTCACACACAAGATATTCCCCCTTCTGCCCCACCAACTGAAGATCCCAGTCAGAATGATCCACCTCAGGTACCCCTAAACTTTAATGAGTCTTCTGGGTTAGAAAGTGTCGAACCTAGGAAATCACAAAGGGTTACCAAGGGAATTCCTAAGAAACAATATGAACCAGATATCAAAGCCAAAGCTAAATACCCTATAGCTAATTTTATGTCTAACCATAGGATTTCTGGGTCACATGCACTTGTTGTTGATCAATTATCTACTGTATCTATTCCTAGTAACGTGCAGGATGCATTGATGAATCCAAAATGGACAAAGGCGATGAATGAAGAATTGGAAGCTCTTCAGAAAAATGCAACATGGGAGCTAGTACCTATGCCGGTTGGAAAGAAGACTGTAGGATGTCGTTGGGTATTTACTGTGAAGCTTAATGTAGATGGAACTATTAATAGATACAAAGCGAGGTTGGTTGCCAAAGGATATACACAACGCTATGGGATTGATTATGAGGAGACTTTTGCACCTGTGGCAAAGATTAATACTGTCCGGATTCTAATCTCACTTGTAGCAAACAAAGATTGGCCCTTGCACCAGTTTGATGTGAAGAATGCGTTTCTTAATGGGAATTTGGAGGAAGAAGTGTACATGGATATGCCCCCAGGTGTTAAGAATTACCCAAGTGATGTTGGCAAGGTGTGTAAATTGAAGAAGTCTTTGTATGGCCTGAAGCAGTCTCCAAGAGCTTGGTTTGGAAGATTTTCAAAGTCCATGAAAGCCTTTGGGTACAGACAGAGCAATTCTGACCATACCTTGTTTATCAAACGCAAGAATGGTAAGATTACAGCTCTTATTGTGTATGTTGATGACATGATTGTTACAGGGGATGATCCGAAAGAGATGAATGAATTGCAAAAGTATCTGTCAAAGGAGTTTGAAATGAAGGATCTGGGACAACTGAAGTATTTTCTGGGTATTGAAGTTGCAAGGTCTAAGAAGGGGATTTTGCTTTCACAAAGGAAGTATGTCCTTGATTTACTTGCTGAAACAGGGATGCTGGACTGCAGACCAATGGAGACACCCATTGAGATGAATCACAGACTTGCTATTTATCCTAATCAAGTTCCAACTGACAAAGGGAGGTATCAACGTCTTGTAGGAAGGTTGATTTATCTTTCACATACTAGACCTGATATTGCTTATGCTGTGAGTGTTGTTAGTCAATTTATGCATTGTCCTAGTGAAGAGCATATGGATGCAGTCTTTCGTATTTTGAAGTACTTGAAGATGGCGCCAGGTAAAGGGTTACTGTTTCAGAAAAAAGATGAATTGGAAGTTATTGGGTACACAGATGCAGATTGGGCTGGTGATAAAACTGACAGACGTTCTACATCTGGGTACTTCACTTTTGTTGGAGGGAACCTTGTCACCTGGCGTAGCAAAAAGCAGAAAGTTGTTGCCAGATCAAGTGCAGAAGCCGAGTTCCGAGGTATGGCACACGGAGTCTGTGAAATGTTGTGGATTCGTAATGTCTTGAAAGACCTGGGTTACAAGCTTAAAAAGCCTATGGATTTGCATTGTGATAATACAGCTGCCATTGAGATTGCACATAATCCAGTTCAGCATGATAGAACAAAGCATGTGGAGGTTGACCGTCATTTTATTAAAGAAAATCTTGACAGAAAGGTTATTCGCTTTCCATTTGTAAACTCAGAGGAGCAATTAGCTGATGTTCTTACTAAAGGAGTGTCCAGGAAGGTATTTGACAGCTCAGTTGACAAGTTGGGCATGATAGACATCTATGCACCAACTTGAGGGGGAGTGTAGAATCGCTGTAAATCTGTATGTAATTAGGATTTTATTTAATTAGGATATCCTGTAATTATGGAAAGATTGTTTCCTATTAGAGTTAGACTACTCCTTTGTACTTATATATATACCCTCATTGTGGGATGAATAGAATTATCGAATTAACCCTGAATTGAAGTATTCTTTTCTACTCAACCAAATGCCATAGGTTACAAAAATTAAACCCAAAATAAATCAAAATAAAACACCATGAGTTACAAAATAAAATTCAAAATAAATTCAGAATTTAAACACACAATAACTTCACCCAAATTTAATTTCAATAATAAACAAAATATTAAAATGTTACAACACATCACAAAAGAAGATTGACAAAAATCAAAGCTACTACTTACTCTGAAATTGAACCCATATATGTGGGAAATAAATAAAGTTGCCTTCTGAAGGCAGACAGAGTGGAGCATCCAACCTCCGTACTTAGTTACATCTAACCTCCTATAAAATCCAGATCTGAAATCAAATTTTTGTTCATAAAAAGAATCGAACGAATCAAAATCGAATCAATTGATAAGGAAATGCCTCAAAGACTTTAGCCAAAGTTAAATGCCTCAAAGACTAATCAGTTTAAAACTTGTGGCGATACAACCTATGAATGTAATGCCAAGGGGCCAAGCCCCCACTCCCATAAACCTGCCACCAACAAAACACATATATCAACTCAAATTCAAATAACCCAATTGCTCACAGGCCCACAAACTTTGAAAAGCATATGCACATGTTACATGATGTTTGAACATGCAATTCTCTAATGCTCAGTGCATGCATAATATGATGATTTGTTTCAATCAATGTCATCGTAACTAGGTTCTTCAACAAATGTAGCAGTTGCTTTAATCAACAAGAAAAACCAACAAACAAACAAACAAACTAATGGCATTTGTATTCTTCTATTATACAAATGTCTAGACATACAACTATCTCTGAATCAAATAGCATAAACACACACCAAGCTTATCATTTTCAATATTAATTTCTAGTTTTACCCAGAACATACTTAAAGCAGACTTTTGTTATCATGTACCAATCTAAAGAAAAATTGAAGATCCCATTTTCTAATTATAATTAAATTGAGAGAAAATAATCAAATTAGTATTGCAAATTGCTTTCATATTACCTTATGAATCACGAAGGCATCCAAAATTAGGAGGTCATTGTTAAAGAAGGAAGCCTTGTCATGTTCTGAAAGCGGGTCAAAGAGGAACCAAACCAGCACTACCTCTTTAACCAATTTTGCAAAAATAAAAATCATGAGCAAAATCAAACCAGAAAAACCCCAAAACCAGAAGAACCCTAAAAGCCCAAATTAAAAAAACATTGTCTTTGAGAGAGAAGCCTTCCGGGGACTGGATCTGAACGGAGGGTTAAGCAGGAAGAGGAAGAGGCCGTCCATGGCCTGGACGGTGTTCTCTTTCATGGCATCACTGTGGTACTTGACTACACTGGTCTTGGCCCTGAATTTCTGGATGAAGGGTAGGGATTCAGAGAGAATCTGGGGAGGCTGCAGGGTTTTGAGAAAGAAATTTATGGGAGAGATGGAGACAAAGAGAAAGGGGATTTTGTTGGTAAAGGAGAGAAAGAGAATGGGAGAGCGAACGAGCAGAGATGGGAAAAGAGAAAGAGAAGAGAATGAGTGAGTGTGGAAAAAACGCGAAGTCTTTCGCTACTAAGCCAAAAAGAAAAGAAAAAAAAAATTAACTTACCTTATTCAGACAACAGCTGTTGTTTGAATATCACTCCATTCACTATTCAGCTATAGGGTTTGGGCATTTGAGAGGGAAAAGCCTAAAACTTGTTGGAGGGAAGTCTGAAATTTCTGCTAGGGTTCAATATAGAAAATTTCAATCTTTTCAAACGACATTTATCTGTCGTCTGAATCTGACCATATCTTCCAAATGAAACAAGTATGGTTTCTTTGTGTATTCAGACAACACATTTAATTTATCTGTTGTCTGAAAAAATCAGACGACAGAAAATCAGCCTTCTGTCGTCTGATAGCTTTTTTGGCATAGTGATCGTTGGCGACAGCCCAGGGCCCAACATAGAGGGGGGGGGGGGCACTAGATTTTATCAATAAAATTTAATACATATAACATATATATTTAATTATATATGTATAGAGAGTGGAATGTAAAAAAAAAATTAAAAAAATCAGATTTCTAGACGCAAATCGCGTCTTTACTTCTTCTTCTTCTTCCAACGCACAACGGCAGGCACAAAATTGATTATCCAAGCGTCTCTTGCTCTCTCTCCCAAGTCTCAAACCTTGAAACCCAGCAAATTTTTTTATTAAATTGGTTTCAATGGTCACTCAATTCTTCAGTTCATTCTCATCCATCACCCAATCTTTCTCCTCTCCATGTTTATGTTATTCTACGGTGATCATACGAATTTTTCAGCTTTCCATAGATGTAGGCTGAGGTACAAATCAAAATAGGTATTGGGTATTCTTCAATTTTGATATCCCATGAAAATTTGGATATCAAAAGTCTTGTTACTTGTTTTTTGAGTTCTGTTGATTTCTAACAACCTGCTCATTCATTGGTTTTCAATTTTCAATATTAGGTGCAATCGGAAGTTGGAGTTGAGTCAATCTCGATCAGAAAAGAAAGAACAAGAAGGAAAAAAGCAAGTTCCAGATTTCCAGGTATTGTTCTATGCTCCAGTGTTTATCAATTATCATTCCAAGTGATTTCTAACAACATGCTCATTCATCGGTTTTCAATTTTCAATATTAGGTGCAATTAGAAGTTGGATTTGCAAGTCAATCCCCATCAGAAAAGAAAAAACAAGAAGGAAAAAAGTTGATTCTAGATTTGCAGGTTTTATTGTTCTATGCTAAAGTGTTTATCATTCAAAGTTTAGTGTTTTGGCTTGCCAACTTTCAGTTTGAAGCTTCAGCAAGATATCATATTTGGCTTGGGACTACAATGCTATTTTGTGCTACTTTTCATGTTGTAAGTACCCTGTTCATTTGGGGGGTTAGCCACCATATTCAAGATAAGGTAAAATACTAGTGCTTTTTCAATTGGTTTTATTGAATACAAAATTCCATGCACATTACTGATCTTTTGGTGTAATCCATTCGATTGTGGAAATGGCAGCATATTGGGCGAATATATCTATATGGCTTCCTTGTTGAAGCATATACTTCATAGCGGACGGCCATAAGTAAGTGCATATTCGATAATTTCTATTTTTTTCCAAGTCATTTTCTATTTGTTTGTTCAACTTTTGAATATGGTTTTTCTTTTTTGATTCAGGAATTCTTCGTAAGTTTTACCAAGACACTCGTTACCATGTCTCTTATTTGTGTGATTGTGTCGAAGTGCTACATTATGTGTGATCTTTTGGATTAGCTAGCTAGGAGTTTTCTGTGGCAAGAAAAAATTTGTATTCTTTTTTATACGGGGTTTTGGTTTTATGTCCGTTGTATAATGTTTCTTTATATAATAAAATCGGCGTGGGGATGGCCGCCTAGCTTGGCCGGGTTCCAAACCCCTAAAAAAAAAGGATTTAGAGTATGACTTTTGTAAGAATCACTACATGTCTATTTAGGCTAGTTGGGCATACACAAAAAATTTCGCCCTGGGCATCAAAAAGCTCAGGACCGGCCCTGCATCAGTATTGGCCGTATCCTTAACTAACAGCACTGACTACCCGGTAAGTGTACATGTTTGTAAAGAGAGAGCTTATGGACACTTATGACCCATACAAAGCTTTTAGAATCTTTGGTTATATAATTGATTGCGGTCATTCTATGCCAATAACTCAATCATACAACAGACATAAGACGACAGAAAACTAATTTTCTGTTGTCCCAAATTTTCAGACAACAGACAAACCTAACTCTGTTGTTTGAATACCCACTGAAACACAGTTTTTTCATTTTGAGTAAATGGGTGACATTCAGACAACATTTTAATGTTTTTACTTGAAGATAGAGATGTACCTATAATTTCATTCTTCTGAAGGCTCTTATTGAAACAACAGTTTTATGTTGTTGGCTCAAGGTAGAGAATTTCACCCCTCTGAAGCCTAAAAGCTTGACTTATTCAAACAACAGTGATAAGAAAATTATGTTGTCTGAATGAGTTGGACTGAAATTTTAGAAATCTCCCTCCCAATCGATTAAGGTATTTCCCTCTAAAAATTGGTCAAAATCCTGGTTGAGTCAAAGAGTGGTAAGCATCAGACAACTAATTTGATGTAATTGTGTTGTCTGATTACATGTGGGAGTCAACTCATTTAATTTTTTTTTTTTAGTCTAAGGCAAAATTGCCTTCTGCCTTTCATTTGTCTAAGCCCGACTTCATTCACATGTCTCTCAAGTCTGCCTTTTTCTCTCAAGTCTCTCAGCTCAATTGATCTCAAACTGGGCATCTCTCAAGTCTCTATCGAAACTGCGGCCAGCGACCACAGAGCATTCCTGACTGATTATCGGATCCCAATCTCAGATTCAGTAGCAGATCGAGGTGCATTTGAAGAAAACCCTAATTTCAGCAGCGGCGGTGCATTTGAAGAAAACCATGATAGACCATCTAACAATCGTCTGAGAAGAACCCATTAAAGGAAGTAGAGGACGAGTTGATCTAGAAAAAGGTCCGACATATCCTAGATCGAAAATTTGGGGGATTAATTTGAAGAAGATGAAGAAATTGGGGCCGATTTTCCGGAGGGCTTGAAGTTGTAATCGAAGTTGATCGACGTGTAAGTACTCTTTCATCGTCAATCCATATTTTCTTAAACATCAACGTCATCCTTCCCTTTTTGGGGTTTTTGCAGGGTTGCAAAGTTTGGTGCCTTGGTGGGTAATGTGGACACCCCTCTCAACTTGTTGTTTCATTCACCACGGCCTCGGATTCTTCTGCTCAAGGTAAGATTATGCTCAGACTTCTTCTGGGTTTTGAGTCATCTTTGATTCTGATTATTGGGTTGAATTGGTTTGCTGTCACGCCCCTGATTTTTAACACAAATAAAAATCAATATATAACCCCATAATTATACATGCGTGATCGTTCAGTCATCAATATCAAATACATGGAAACTTTTTCCCTTTAAACTACCCACATATTGATGCCTTGAACCCACTATGTCAAGATTGACCCGCTCCACAGAGTCAAAAATTACATAAGCTTACGAATTAAATTGTCAACAACAAAATAATAAGTAAATGCTCCTCAGAGCTTACTACAAGTAGAAGTCATAACAACGGTAAAGTCACAAAATTGGCTTCCTACCGTAATGCTGTCAGCACGCCACCTCAGCTTCAGCCACGATTACCCTGACCTGCAGGATTAACTCCTACACCATTCCATTGAATAGTGCACCGGGTTGCCACACAACAAACCCGGTAAGCTTATGAAGCTCGTATGAGTAAACTCAAAACCACAAAGCAAAACACATTTCTTAAGTCACCACAACCTAAACAACGATAAGCACACATCTCACACCTACAACCATCAATTCTGTATCCTTCCATATCGTGTTTACATAAGTCAACTGGTGACTAAAGCCTCATGCTCAAATCCTTAATCCTAGTATCCAATTACACAAATTTCAGTCAAACAAGACTTCCTCAAGCAATGTTTGACGCCATCCTAACGCCCTCTGGCAAATTCCAGAATCACACTCATTCCCTCCCCACTTGAAGCCTTTGTCATCAACATGACATCAAGGTGAAAAACAATGAATCACCTTCCTATCCTCACCACAGAGTACAATTCGTCACCACTATGGCCCTTAAGATAAATCAAACCATCAATCAATGAAATCAAGAAAGAAACAAAGCAATCACAATTCAAGTAGCAAGCAAAACAATTCATAGTAACCCCTGCATATAATTTAGTTCAGGAGGTCACACTAAGTCAAGCAATTCAAGTCAAAGTAGTCATTGTAGGTAATCCCGACTATCACAGCAGTCTTCTCGATTATTGTTAACTTAATAACAATTCAGCTCCGCTACCGAGCAGTCATCACACTGATCATCGCACAGATTCCACTGGTCATCACGCAGATATTCATCATCCTACTGATCATCACACAGATTCTTAGGGTCATCACACAGATAGCAATTGTCTAGCTGATCATCACACATATATCAATAGTCCAGCTGATCATCACACAGATTTCAATAGTCCAGCTGATCATCACACAGATATCAATAGTCCAGCTGATCATCACACAGATTTCGCCGGTCATCACACATATATCAATCATCATAAAGATTCATCACACTGATTTCAACGTTTCATTACACAAATATTCCTACACAAGCTTCACATGGCAATCATCACAAAGATTCATCACACTGATTTCATCGATTCATTACACAAATATTCCTACACAAGCTTTACCATATCTTAAATCTCACTTAAGACGGTCATATTAGACCCATGGTATCTCAACACATGATATTGTACAATCACAACTCAATACACAATTTCACCAATCATCGCACATGTAGTAATCATCCAACTCATCACACAGATTCCACCAATACATATATATCACGCAAATATATATATACATGGTCATCCACTCAGGAATGTCACTAATACCACTATAGTCACAGTTAATCTCATAACTCCAAGACAATATGGTAACTAGGCTCATAACGAATATCGTGAGATGTACTCACCTCGAAACTCCCGCTGCGTCTTCAATACAGAACAAGGCAGCCACACCACAAAACAACCATCCAAGAATACCTCGTCAAGTACCTAGTCACATACGGTTTCAACTTAGCAATAATCCACAAACGATTTAAGTCCGAAACCCCTGTTTTGAACTAAAATCCCCAAAGTGACACCAATCGAGGCGAAACCACATCCAAGACCACCCAATGTCTCTGGAATACTTCTACGATCGATATGCCAAAACCACAAGTCGATCGGAAGCTCGAATCCTCATGGATCGAATAAATCGACCGGTATGAAACCGTAAAAATCATAACAATTCCATACGAACTCCAAAATTTGCATATTATATATCGAAACGCTCGTATCAACGAGTAGAACATATATAATACCAAAACCAGTTCCCTACATGGCCGGAAAGCCACCAGAACACTGCCACAGGCGGTGGCGCACCGCCGCCGGCCAAAACTCAATATTTCACAAAACTCCCAACATCAAAGCTATTCATCTAAGCATGTTTGTGAATTTTCATAACTAGCTCGAAGTCAGAAAACAAGCATAAAGGGTCGAAAACTACCTCACAAGCCGTGGATTACTGTTCAATCCGAGTTGAACCAAGTTTCACGTGAATCGATCCAAACAACCACCAAGGATTGATCAAGGAGGCTGCTTTGAACTCCCCAAGCTCGGTTTGAAGCCTCGCCGACGTCGGAGATCGGAGAACCGATCGGGTCTGATTCTCCAAAAAGTCGCCGCCTTGCTGCACTTCCTCCGCCGAGAATCGCCGCAAGAGGATGCCACAGAGACGACCGGACGGAGGAGATGAACTGATCTGGAAAGTTTCGTCGCCGGAGCTCGCCGGAAAAGCCGGGTCGGATCACCGGGTTAGGGTCGGGTCAGACTCGGGTGAGGAGAGAGAACGGAGCGTTTCTTTGATTTTTCCGGAATGGTGAAAGTAAAATGGAAATAGTAAATTTCCAAGAGTGGAAACTCCTATTTATAGAACTTTTCCAAAACTTCCGCAGACCATAACTTTCTCATACGAACTCCGATTTCCGCGTTCCACATATCCACAAACTCGTATCGACGCGCTCTACAACTTTCGTGAATGAATTTTTGGGAGAAACCCAACGAATAAAAAGTCAACCCTTGCGCCCCCTTAAAATGACGCTTCCTGAATAATTATTTGCCCGAAACACTTCCGCTCCATCCACGAGCCACGAAACCGTCCGATACCCACAATTTATATTCCGGAAAATCCTCGGAAAATAAATACGAATTTCCGGGGCATCACGTTTGCCAGGAAAGTTTGTTTCTTTTTTGAATCGGGATTTTGGGTTTTACTGGGTTGGATGAGTGTTTGATGGTAGCTGCGTCTTTGTATTATTTTTTAGATTGATGATTAGTTTTCAAATTTCAATGACCTTCCTAGTGATGGTATTATGATGATGGTATTATGATGTTCGGCAATATATAGATTGATTGTGAAGCTATAGATTTATGATTTGTTTAGCTGCATTTAGTTTCATGCTTAATGGAATGGTCTCATTTTCACTACAAATGGAGTCCACCATAGTTTCTGAAAGGCCTTGATCAGAGCTAAGAGAAGCAACACACACAGAAAGCTTAAAATCATAATTCTAGTTATTGTGTTTTCTTTTTCTCTGACTCAATCCACTACTTAACCTTTTTTTGCCTCTTCATTTATAATTATAATTAACTTTGATACTCAAGGCAGGCAAACAACTATGAGACAAACAGGAGGCCATCTAATCCACATCAATCTAGCAGACCCTAAATTAATTATATTATTTGTCTTACTACAATGTCGAGAGCTAGAAACTTAAGGTGGCTTTATAACTTGATGAGTTCTTGTCTTTAGTATTTATTGTGGTTGGGGCATCTCGGCTGAGAATTTTTCCATTACGGTAGTTATGTAAGCGAAACACTTATCATCATCTAGTAAGCAAGTTTACTTGAAATTTTTTTCGTTCTTGACTTGTTCCTCTTTATAAATAATTGACACAGCTATCAATACTAAAGTACTGTCTGCAAGAATTACCAATTAACAGTTGGAACTTTAAGTTGTTTCTATGGAAGGCAGAGTTGGATAGCTTTCACAATTTTATCCCAGTTTTACCTTCAATAGTTCATGTCCATCTCCTAATAAATTCCTTCTTCACAACTAGGCATTATTTTTCAGAAAAGCTCTATCTTTGTTATATTTAGTATTTCTTACACACCTCAGGTTCTGTAATCACCATTTGAGTCGAATGATCATGCCACTGAAAAAATTCTTCCCTATGGTAAAATGTTTATAGAATCTGCTTTATTCATGACTCTTCAGCGTATTGGACAGAAAATTGTAGTGTGTCACTTTCTTGCTTGGAGTGTGTACCCCAGTAAACTTGATCTATGAGTTTATGTGAAAATTGGACAGAAATGAAGTGAGAAGCTGGTTTCCACTTTAATTGCTTTATTGTGCATATTTGCGGCATAGCTGTACTGCTGAATCAATTTGCGACATTCTGATCATTTAGAAATTACAAAAATTTAACCAGAATTATGAAAAACAACCAAATCCCAGTCTCAAGTTTAGATAGATCACATTTTACACTTTTTCTTCTTCTGTTCTTTTTTTGTTGACACTTTTTCTTTCTGTTATGCTCATTACTGTTTATTGTGTTTACAGATTGAAGTGATCAAAGACTCGCAACCTTGTCCAAAGTCAAATCTAAAGTTCAAAGTTCACAGGTATAGTTTCTCACTGTTTATACGAGTTATTAAGATGAGCTTGATTATTTGTACAATCTTTATTCATTTAAGCTGAATGCTTTTCTCTGCTTTGATTGCATTTTTTAATAGAAAACTTGTCAACTGTTGAACTTATGTTGATTATGAAGAGCTAGAAAGTCTGGTTTCCTTATTTTGCTTCTTATCAATGTTGGTTGCGTGCATATATGATTTTGCTTCTGGGAAGATCTGGTTTATGCTATGATATTGCTTGGAGCTTCTTCTTTTTTTCTTTTTTTTTTTCTCTCTTTTGTTTATGATATTTCCCCAACCATCTTGGAGCTCTCTCTCTCTCTCTCTCTCTCTCTCTCTCTCTCTCTCTCGTGCTTCCCGCCCGGGTTCACCGCATCCTTGGAATCTGCTACGGCCTGCAGCTGATTGTGCAAAGGGTTGGCGGGGTGGTTAGGGCCAGAAGCAGGAGTATGGGAAGATGGAGATTGTGGTGGAGAGCAATTCGGGGATTTTCCGTGTCACGCCCCTGATTTTTAACACAAATAAAAATTGATATACAATCCCATAATTATATATGCGTGATTGTTCAGCCATCAATACAAAATAGCTGGAAACTTTTTCCCTTTAACCCAAGTACATACTGATGCCCTGAACCCACAATGTCAATATTGACCCGCACCACAGTCATATATTACATGAGCTTACGAATTAAATTGTCAACAACAAAATAAAACGTAAATGCTCCTCAGAGCTTACTGCATAGCGGAAGTCATAACAATGGCAAAGCCAACAAAATTTGTTTCCTACCCGTTCTGCTGCCAACAAGCTACCTCAGCTTCAGCCACGATTACCATGATCTGCAGGATTAACCCCTACACCATTGAATAGTTCACCGGGTTGCCACACAACAAACCCGGTAAGCTTGTGAAAGCTCGTATGAGTAACTCATGAACATCAATCAATAACTCACACAAAGCAACCATGATTCCTTCTAATATTCCATGTCCTTTCCATCGAAGGGACAACAAAAGTCACCGCCGTGACAAGGTTCTATTTGCTAACTTAACCATCAAGAAGCAAATCAAGTCTCATCTAGACAATAAAAGAAGAATACTCTCGGAACTACTCTCCTTTAGCTACGTACTTATGAGTCTCCAGCAACCTCGACTGTTACCCCCATAAGCTATAATGGCAAACAGACTAGAGCCCTAATTAATCGTAACCACTCGTCCGGCCAAAGGCGTGATTCCCGATTTCTTACCGTGGTCACCATCTGCGACCTGTCACCCTCTGTGACATATGACCCCATCTGGTCTTATAATCAAACGTTAGTCACCATCTGCGACCTGTCACCATCTATGACATATGATTTTCAGACCCCATCTGGTCTTAAAATCAAACCTTAAGTAAGTTGCAACCGACCTAAAAACGTTACAAGCATCTAGTTTCGGCTTTCCCCATCCCTGCTCACCATCTGTGGCTTTTGGTACAAGGACCAATACATTTAAAATAAGTCACGCTTGACTCAAAAATGTAACATCAAACTTAATACTTTTCAAACAATAGAAAACATCTTTTTCCACAATATTATTTCCTGAAAAGTCGCCTTCAACAATAATATGAACACAATCGTGCATATTATTCATCTCACATCACTCACAAGAATATATATATTTCACGTAAATAAATAAATAAATATATATATATATACACACACGTAGTCATTCGCTCAGGAATGCCTACTAATTACCAACTATAGTTTGCAGTTAAACAAATAACGCCAAAACAATAATGGTAACTTCGTTCGTAAATGAACGTTGTGAGATTACTCACCTCGAAATTCCCGATGCGTCTTCAATACAGAACAAAACAGCCTAACCACCAACTAACCGCCCAAGAATACTTCGTCAAGTACCTAATCACATACGGTTTCCACTTAGTAATGATTCACAAACGATTTAAATCCGAAACCCCTAATCGAATAACAACCCTAAAAGTAACGCCAATCGAGGAGAAACCACATCCGAGACCACCCAATGTCTCCGGAACACTTCTACGATCGATATGCTAAAACCACAAGTCGATCGAACGCTCGAATCCTCACGAATCGAAACATCGAACGGTCCGAAACCGTAAAAACCCTAACATGCTCATACGATCTCCAAAAATTACGTATTGTATATCTGTCACGCCCCGAATTTTGAATAGTAAATTCAAATCCGAAACATGAATAATTACAATTACAAAATCCAAATCTCGAAACTTCGAGTTCATTATTACAATTCACTCTCACAAGCAATATTGTAAAGCTCAAATGAGCATAACACACCTCACAACTTACAATTGCTGTAAAACTCTAACAATTGCTCTAACCGCACGATCACCGTCCTGGTTCTCCTGTCCTGTAGGATTACCCGCTACACAATTTGAATAGTGTACCGGGAGTTGCAACAACACAAAACCCGGTAAGCTTTTGACAGCTAGTATGAGTAAACAAGAAAGAACTGTTGATTTATTAAATTACAAGACCACCACAAACCCACGTTACTTTCTCACTCTCATATATATATATAGACACTTATGAGTTACTCTCAATTTAGCTCATAAGATCACTCACTCTCATATATATATATAGACACTTATGAGTTACTCTCAATTTAGCTCATAAGATCACTCACTCTCATATATATATATATATATAGACACTTATGAGTTACTCTCAAATTCGCTCATAAGATTTCCCAACATTTGGCAGACAGACTCATATATATATATAGACCCTTATGAGTTACTCTCAATTTCCCTCATAAGGTTACCATATATATATTGACACTTATGAGTTACTCTCAAATTCACTCATAAGGTCACTCCACATTTGGCAGACAGACTAGAGCTCTAACTGAACGTAACCACTCGTCCGGCCACAGACGTGATTACGATTTAATACTATTAATAACCACCAGCCCGGTACGAGAGCGTGATTCACTAATAGATGCCATGGTCACCTCGTGACCTAGTGATCTCCACAGATCACAACAATTTATTGTTCCTCAACAATAAAACTCAACACCTCTCACAATATATTGTTTCTCAACAATAAACTCAATACCTCTCACAATATATTGTTTCTCAACAATAAACTCCTCAACACAACTCCAACAATACATATTATTTCACGTAATAATATATATACAGACATTCACACAGGAATGTCTAGTAATACCAACAATAGTTCGTATGATTGCAACAAAATAAGCAATTAATT
This sequence comes from Rosa rugosa, assembly GCF_958449725.1. Classification (NCBI taxonomy): domain Eukaryota; kingdom Viridiplantae; phylum Streptophyta; class Magnoliopsida; order Rosales; family Rosaceae; genus Rosa; species Rosa rugosa. Next base: position 26,003,840 of record NC_084821.1, on the reverse strand, counting down.
GTATTGGGTTCGTAATATGAACCACGTGAGGTTTACTCACCTCTAATCCAGCTGCGTCTTCTTAACAGCTCCATTAACAATCTCACGAATCGTCCGCCAAATAAATCCATCGATCACCTAATCCAATAATGATCTTAACTTAGCCAACAACTCAAAAGCACACATATACGATGATCCAACGGTCGGATCGAAATTATACGATGATCCAACGGTCGGATCCTCACGGATCGCCCTTAGGATCATCCTCCAAAATTATCATAAAGACTCAGATCTTCTTGAATCACTCTAACAAACATCTCCATAAAATTATATGAAAATCAGACGGTCGGATTCTCACGAATCGCCTTCCGAATCACTATTTCTCAATTATACGAAGATCCAACGGTCGGATCTTCGCCCGTGACCTCACAAAGTCACCGGGACAGTCATACGATCAACATATCCAAAATTGAAGCAAAACCGATGGTCAGATCTTCACAGATCGTAAACTGAAGATAAACGTAAAAACGTTAAATAGTAACGTCAAAACGTAAATCCACTATTTAACAACTTTTTCTAACATGACCATGTTATATATCAAAACGCTCGTATGGATGCATAGATCATCGCCTAGATAATGAAAACTCAAAATATGGTCTGATGCGCCGCCACAAGCGGTGGTCAGTGGGCGGTCAACGCGGCGGTCAACGCAAGTCAACCACCTCCGATGGCAAAGTGACCAACTACAAACTGGTTCAAAGTGAAAGGGTGATCGACTTCCATACCTGGAGCTAAGCCTGGTTCGGCCTAGATTGTCCTAGATCAAGCGTTGAAGTTGGATTAATCCGGAGCGTCTGATCTGATTCCAGATTGAATCAGAGCCGTCAAAAAAGTCAAACCTTGATCAAGCACTCTACACCCAAAATCGTCATGCAAGGCCTATATGGGGATGATCAGGGGGAGGAGGAGATCACGAAAATGGGAACGATCGGCCCATGCAACGCCGGAAAAATGGAATTCCGGTCGGGTCGGATTCCTCTTGGCTGGCTTCTTCGATCCGGGTCTGGGAGCAGCGACGGGGCGAGGCGACACCGGAGGGAGGCTCGTCGTGGGCCGGCGATCCCAGGGAGGCCCGGGTCCGGGGACGGAGGAGGCTGGAGGGTGGTGAAAAAGCCGGGTCGGGTCGACTAAGACCCGTCGGGTCTGAGGGTCGAAGGAAGAGAGAGAACGGAGAGAGCTGGGGGACTGTTCAGCAAAAATGAAAATGTTTCGTCCTTAAATGAAATTTCTGATTTTTTTTTTCGATATTTATAGAAAATTCCCAAATTTCAAAAATTCATAACTTATTCATACGAACTCCGAATATTGCGTTCCACATGTCCACGAACTCGTATCGACGAGCTCTACAACTTTCATGAAGGAAGTTTTCCCAAATTTTGAACGTATAAGAAGTCACTTTTCAAGACCCCCTAAATAACGTTCGTTTTCGAAATAAAATCGTTCGAACTAATTCCACAACTCCTTCAAGCTTCGTATTCGTGCCCACGCCTACGAAATCATTTCCAAAATGTCATCGGACATTAATTTGAATTTTTCGGGTATTACAATATCGAAATGCTCGTATCGACGAGTAGATCGAACTCAGGAACAGAAACTATCCCTAAGGTGTCCGGAAAACACCACCACAGTGGCGGCGCCGCCGCCGGCCCAAAGTTGGAATTTGACAAAACTTCTAACACCAAAGTTCTTCATCTCAACTCCAGTTACAACTTTCATAACTACACAAAAGTCCAATTATAAACCAATCGATCGAATTTTACCTTAGAACAAATCGGCCCGATTGAAACCCTAGAATTTCAATTCCAAAATTCGACCTCCACGAGTTGAATCGATGCAAGCCACCTTGTGGAAAGCATCTACGTCCTCCGAGCTCCAAAAGCCCTCAAGAATCACCGGCAAAGGTGGCCGGAATCTCCAGTTCCGGCGAAGGTGATTTCGTACCCGACGTGGCTTCTTCTCGGCCTTGCAGCGCCCACCACAGCTCGAATCGTGAAGAATCACTTCCACAGACGTGTAGAAGAGGTTGAGGCGAAGAAAGCCTACTTGGAATCGTGTCCTATGGTGGCCGGAGGAGGAAGAACGACGCTGGCGAAGGGGAAGGCTGCGCGCGGGCTCGGGGAGAGAGAAACAGAGCTGGGTTTCCCAAAATGGAAATCTGATATTTTTTCCGGAAAAATCCCATATATACCAAAATGAAAACTTTTTCCAATGGCCATAACTTCTTCATACAGACTCTGATTTCCGCGTTCCACATATCCACGAACTCATATCGACGCGCTCTACGACTTTCGTGAAGGAATTTTTCGGAGAAACCCAACGAATAAAAAGTCAACCTTTGCATTCCCCCTAAAACCATATTCTTCAAATAATAATTCGTCCGAAACACTTCCGCTCCGTCCACGAGCCACAAAACAGTCCAATAACCATAAATTAGATTCCAGAAAATCCTCGGAAAATAAATACGAATTTCCGGGGCATCACATTCCGGGTCCAAGAGGGTTGGGGATAGGCAGGTAGTGTGGATGAGCCATGGGGATGAGGTGGCTAAGTTGCCCCAGGGGTTCCGGGAGGTGGCGCAAAGCCAGCAGGGAGTGGTGGCCACCTTTGAAAGCCCTGAAAGGAGGTTCTATGGGCTGCAATACCACCCTGAGGTATTATTTCAGTGGACTTGTTATCATGTGCTTTCAACATTTTTGTTATGTATGTTGCCGAATTGGACTTTGATGAAACCCACAATGTTTGTTATGACTTTCATATTTAGTAAATATGAATGGTTTTTGGTTCTTTCTGATTTCCCACAGAAAAAGTCATGTAGTAGAAGTCTCTATTTCTGTTTCAAAGTGTGTCACCTTCTGTGTGTTATAATGTGATGGAAAGGAATGTTAGCAGTTGCTTTAATGTTGACTGTTTGTTTCTTTTAAGTTTTCCTTGATTGAAAATTTCAATTGTTATTAGCAATTGTAACTGCTTCAGTGAATAAGATTCGTAAATGAGGAATGGGAAAAGAGTGGGTTTTGGGAAGAGAAATGGGTCAGGGGGAATATTTTTCTTTCATTCCTTTCGTTATTTGCTGATAATCTCAAAAATGATAGTTTTTTAATTGCCAGAATGTGTGTCAACTTCTATAATGTATGTCCTTCCTCTGAGTGGGATTTCGGGCTTTGATAAACCTAAAGACCTGTAAGTTGAGGAACTCATTATACTATTATCTTAAAGCCACCACAACAGGTAATTATACTTTAAATTTGTTCTTCATTTGTGTATGTAAATATCTAGGTAGATTTCTTTGTCATGGAACAATAGTTGCTGCAATGTTTGGTTTTCATTCAAAAATTAATGCATCAAGCATGCCCATCTTTTGTTCTTTTGATGATATCATTAGCCTGATAATTGTTTGAGTTTTGCTTTATACCTTGTAGTTTCAGCATATGCAGTGCAAAATTCTATGCAAACTCTGAAGGCAAATGATTGACATCTTGAAGGAGCTAGGAGCATTTAATATATTCTACAGCCAAGCCACGGGAGGAGAAGAAAAAACAAATGTTCAAGCTCTAGAGTACATTGTAAATTATTTTGCTAGTCAGCTTCAACAGTTAGGTCTCAAGTAACAATTAATGACTGTTGTAGATATATTTTGATGGCTGTAATGACATTGGAGTTTTCAGAATGAATGAGAACATCAAAGAATGGCAAGAGCAAACTTATATGTGTCATCTGAAATACAAGGCAACAACAAACTTGAAAAACAATGTTGTTGGAACAGCTGAGAAACAATAGAATAGAACCACAAATAACTATTCTCTGATATTGATTAAGACAACATATAATTGTCGCTCAAATGTACATAGAACCACAAATAAGTATCCTCTTATATTGGTTAAGACAACAGATAGTTGTCGCTCAAAGGTACATAGAACCACCAATAACTATCCTCCTATATTGGTTAAGACAACAGAAAAATGTAATCTTAACTAAAAAACCACGACAAGTATCTGTTATATTTAATAGACAGACAACAGAATAGTTGGATTATTTGTTGTTTTACACACATTCAGACAACATAAAAACGAATCATAAATGTAGCTAGAACAACAAATAACTGATGTTTCTTATCTTTTCAGACTGCAGTTATATGTAATTCAAACATACTTAAGACCACAATTATTTGTAGTTTATAACCATTACAGACAACAAATAAGTTCTTAGCACTTAATACTTCATTCATTCACACCATAGAAATATCATGAATAGTATCTTCGAAATAGCTATTAGACCATAGAAGACAAAGATTGTTGATGTCTGTTTATATATAGGGTAACACATTTCTGTCGTCTGAAATCTTCATAACACACACCTATACCTATGAGGAATCAATCAGACAACAGAAGACCAAAAACATGTCTGTCGTCTGAGTGCAATCAGACGATAGAGTTTCTACGTCGTCTGATTGCACAAGAGACGGCAGCGCCTCAGACGACAGAAAATCATGCAATCACACGACAGAGATGATCTGTCGTTTGATTAACTTTTTGGCATAGTATATATTACCATCTTATATCGAACTCTATCGTCTGATTGCACAAGAGACGGCAGCGCCTCAGACGACAGAAAATCATGCAATCACACGACAGAGATGATCTGTCGTCTGATTAACTTTTTGGCATAGTATATATTACCATCTTATATCGTCTGCTCAACTCACCATTCTATTACAATCTTTTCAATCTGACATCCAAAGAATGTGATAGTTCTTCTCCAAAAAAAAAAAAAAAAAAGAATGTGGTAGTTAAGGTAGTTATTTAAAGAGTAAATAAAGTGGATAACGATGCAAATATTTATATTCTTTTGCTATTTATGATTTGACATTTTTATCCTTAATTAGAAATTGATATCTGTTCAAGGAAAACCTAATTTGTGTTTAGCCCAAACTCTAGGTTACTTGACCTAGTGGTAATAGGATTTAATTAGAAGGATCTAGAATCCTAATCAATGTAGAATTACTTTCCTTGTATGATTGAGATTCTATGCATTGTAATCCTCTATATAAAGAGGCCCCTATTATCAATGAGAATACACAGCAAATTCCTCTCAAATTCAGTTTCTCTACAACACGTTATCAGCACGAGCCCTAACCCTGAAACCATAATTTCGTAGCCTTCAAATCCCAGAGACCACCGCAGCCCACCTTGAAGATCTCAACTTCAGGAGCTCAGAACCGGAGGCGCTTCATCCAGAACCGGTCGGAAAATACCCAAACCGGCCCCCGGAAACACCGAAAGTCTCTCTGACCGGTTCGAAGCCTTCCTTCCTGCCCCCTGCTGCCATACTCCACCAGAGACTGCAGCCTAATCCCAGATTGCCAGAGCCGAAAAATCTTCACCGGAACCGGCCGATTACTGCCTGAACCGGCCGCCTCAAGACACTGCACCACTGAACCGCCGCCTGCCTCAGTCAACCTCGCCCAGCCCAGCAGACGAAGCCAGGCCCAAAGGCAGAAGGAGCAGCCGAGCCCAAGAAGCAAAGAAACAGGCCCAAAAGCCCACTGACGTCAGCCTGCCATGTCAGCGCCCACGCAAGCGTCCAGTCAGCAGCCCACGTCAGCGTCAGAGTGCCACGTCAGCAACCGACCGCCACGTCAGCACCCCAGGTCAACCCTCTGGTCAACGACCAGTCAACGCCGGTCAACCATTTTCCGGCGACTTTTCCGGCCAAATTTCCGGCGACTTATTTCGAGGTATTTTTTACTAAACGTTCCCGTTTTTTTAGAGTTTTTAAATTCAATTTCTCTTCTTTTCTCGGGGACTTTCAACCTCCCTTCTTCTACCCCCCTTTCTTCTTCATAGGGGAGACCAAAAGCCGAACTGTGGGGGTTCGTGCTCACTCCAAGCTTGGAGCTTGTAGAGTCCTCCAAACTTAGAGTTTGTTGAGAAGAAAAACGATCGACCACATACATCATTGTTTCGATCTAATCCAAAACCCCTCTTGGAATCGGATTTTCTTGGAAGCGACTATGCTCAGAAAATCCCTAATTTCTTGGAAGCGACTACGCTCGGAAATTCCTAATTTCTTGGAAGCGACTACGCTCAGGAATTTTATATGTTTTCGTGGTAGCCTTTCACGCTCCGAAACTAACCCTAATTTCTTGTTCTCTTTCAGGATGAGTAACCTGAACAAATTGGACTTTACTCCATTGGGAACAACTGGCTCTGGATATCACAGGTGGGTTCGTGATGTCCGCCAGCATCTCAAGGCCAATGGAATCCTGGATACGATTCTCGAGCCTAGCCAGGACGTGCTAACTGTTGAGCAAGCTCAAGCTTTGGAAGCAAATAGAGCAGCCTTCGAGGCAAATAAGGCGAAAGCCATCATCCTAATGACTCGTCATATGGATGATTCGCTCCAGTACGAGTGTATGAATGAAGAAGACCCCAGAAAGCTGTGGGCCTCACTCGAAGAAAGATTTGGCAACGTCCGTGACTCCCTGCTTCCTGACCTAGAAGTGAGATGGCATAGCCTCCGCTTCTGTGATTTCAAGTCAGTTCTTGACTACAACTCGGAAGCACTTCGCATTAAATCCTTAATGGAATTCTGTGGTAAAGAGATCACAAATGCGATGTTGATTGAGAAGACTCTCTCTACTTTCCCCGTCTCTGCATTGATGGTTGCTAAGAACTATCGAATCGATGTTAATACAAAACGAATCACAAGGTTTCATGAGCTCATTGGAGCTATGAATGTCGCTGAAAAGCATGACAACATCCTTGTGAAGAACTATAATTCGAGATCCGTGGGAACAGAGCATATTCCGGAATCCAATTATAGTCGCGCCCTAAAGAGAGGGCGCCAAGAGCGAAACCCTAATATTAGGGATACTTCTGGACGTTCTGGTCCATATAATCGCTCTACTTGGGAAAGTAACCGCCAAAATAGGCGAACACGAAACCGAAGAGGGAAACGTGGAAAGAGAGAGGGAGGCAACGCCTCTGGCCATGTTGGTGGCGCCACCAACACTAAGAGCCATCTAAATGACGCTTTCAAAGCGCCTCAATCAATGGAGTTTGAGCAAAGAGATGTATGTTCTCGATGTGGAGTGTCTGATCATTGGGCACACATTTGTAGAGCTCGTGAAGAACTTGTCACCGCCTACAAAGCATATTGTGAAGCAAGAGAAGCTCACTGTGTGGAACAAGAAGATCAAGAAGATGATCTAGAGTGAAGGGTTAAAGACTACAAATCCGGCTGGGATTAATAGATCGCCAATTCTGTTTAAGTCTTTATTTTCCAAGAGATGTAGGCAATTGCCGTATTATTTTTGTAGTAGATGCCTATGGTTTAGTCTTTCTTCAAAGTAGGCGTACTCAATGTAAATGTGATGTCTAGGAAGGTTTTGAGATAAGTGGTAATTAATCGAGCTTTGCTCCACCGACATCTCTCTACTCACCTGGTCACATTTGCGTTGGAATTACCGAAAGAAGTCAGACGACTACCATTGTTTTGCATTAGCTAGCATTTGGATTAGATTCTCCTAATGGTTAAGAGACAATGATGTACTCCGTTGGCTTATGAATAAAATTTTGAGTTCTCTTCATTATGACTCCATTTTGATTCATGAGCATGTTACTTTGTGACTACGATGGCTGGGCCATCAGTATTAATTCAAGGACATGGAATAGCCCAAGTTCCCCTTGCCAAATGGCACCTTGATTATTCTCACAAAACTCTCTACGCTCCTAGGGCAAATCACACCCTATGAATAGCCAACGGATTCCATGCAGAAATGCATGAGGAGAACAAAAATGAGTTCCTTTGTAATACCTCTAATGATTGCGTATAAAGGCGCATCTTAGAGATCTTTATGTGTCTCTCTGGTGGACTCTATTTCACTATTCGAGCTATTCAATCCAATAAAGTCATGAGAGATGATCTCTTGGATTTAGACACATATTGGCTTTGTCACGACAGGATAGGTCATCCTAGTCATGATATGATGATCCGTCTACTAAAGACATCGCATGGACATCCTTTCTCTCGAGCGAAACGAAGCATGAATCAAAAGTTGATTCCCGGACTAAGTGTGACCGTCGCTGCCATTGTTTTTGGCACCGCCGCCGTCTACAGCCAGCCTAGGGACGCCACTGTCCCCCTTGACAACGCCATAGAAGGCGTCACCCATGGCTATGACGCCATGGATGTCAATCCCCATGGTTATAACGCCATGGATGCCACTTCCCATGGTCTTGACACCATGATGGGTGATGTAGTCACAAACTTCGCTTCAAAATGCGTTTCTAACGCTCAGGCCCAACCAAAACCCTCATTGGTTGCTTCTAAGGCCTCTCGCTCATTTTACAAAGCCATTTCCTTAGGAAAATTAGGGCTGAGACCGTCCTATGCAAAGGATATGAAAATACTCATTATGTTCCTACATAGAATCCGTAGGGATTCTGTGGACTGATTCCACCAACTTGCGGACGTTTAAATATCTCATGATGTTGGTTGATATGCAAACACGCTGGTCCCGTGTTGTGCCATTGTCCACCTGTAATGCTGCTTATGCTACACTCCTAGCACATCTCATACAACAACGGGCTCACTCCCCGGATTATCCTATTCCGTCAATTGGACTTGACGATGCTAGAGAGTTTACATCGAAGACTTTCGATGGTTATTGCATTGGGACTAATGTTAGACATTATATTCCCATGAACACACCCAAATGGTCTCGCGGAAACGACTACGATGGTAGTCCGGACATTGGTAATGCGCACCAATTTCCTTATATCCGCCTGGGGTGACGCAATATCGCATGCAGCCATGCTAATTCGTCTACGACCTACCGCCACTCAATGTCTCTCTGCGTTACAGCTAGTGACTGGGTACAAGTATTTTGTACTTACTCACATTTGAGTGAGCCATTTATGTGCCAATTGCGCTGCCACAGCTCACTATGATAGGTCCTCATAGACGAATGGGCAACTACGTTGAATTTGAGACTCCAACTATCGTCCGCCACTTAATGTCCTTGCTAGGCGATCTCCTTACCAATAGATTTGCGGATGTCACTTTGATGAGACAGTCTTCCCGTCGTTAGGGGGAGATACGAACACGAATGTTCAACAGGAACGACAGGAATTGTCGTAGTCTGTCCTCACTATGTCTCATCTCGATCCCTGTTAAAGTGACAAGATCACACAAATATGCTGCAAACATGCCTGCAAGGAAGGACGTCCCTACGAGAGGACGTAGTGCCACCCTACACGGAGGTAGGCATGGCGCCAACGCCATAGAGAGTGGCACTCTGGCGTTACAGGTCATGGCCCCAGCTAGGATGCATGGGAGGCCCGTGGGTTCGAATGATACTTTGGCACATTCCAATCCTTTGATCATCGACACTCAAAATCCGTCTCATGAGTATCTTCCGGGTTATGGTTATTGTTGGGGGACGCCTCAACGTTAGAACCCTATTCCTGAGAATATAGAGCTCTATGAAACTTACACTAGTGTACATGAGACGTGGGATAGAAACTCCATCATAATTGATGATGTAGTTGCGCATTTCGTTGCGCATGAGTTTGTTGAGTTAGATGATATCGAACCACGCTCCGTTGATGAATGAATGCCAACGTAGAGAGATTTGGCCTAAATGGAAAGATGCGATCCAGGTTAAGTTGGATTCTCTAACGAAGAGGAAGGTTTTTGAGCTAGTGATGTCAACACCTCCTAACATAAAACCTGTTGACTAATGGGTCTTCGTTAGAAAGCGTGATGAGAAAAAGAGATGGCAATCTCGCCTTATGGCGCAAGGCTTCTCACAAAACACCCTGGAATCGACTACGATGAGACATATTCTCTCGTAATGGATGTCATTGCACTCCACTACCTTGTCAGTTTGGTAGTTTCCGAATAACTGAACATGCAGCTTACAAATGTGGTCACTACGTATCTCTATGGGGATCTAGATACGGAATATACATGAAGGTTCATGGTGAACTTCATTTACCCAAGTCAAGTGGCTCTAGACCACGGAGCGCGTTTACAAAGAGGTTGAAACGCTCACTAAAATGACTACTTGATTGGGAAGGGATATGCCCACGCGTTTCCATAACAAGTTTCAGATTCTATCGCGGTTCATGTTGGACATGATCTTCATTGGAAGCCCTTAAAGGGTTAAGGGAAACCGCTGAACATTAGAAATCCGAGTTTGAGATGAAGGATTTTGGGAGAACACGATTATGTCTCGGTTTGGAACTTGAGCATCGTGTTGATAGATGCTTAGGCATTTTGACAAGGTCAAACCTTCAAGCACCCCCATGATCGTCCGTAGTCTTGATCCTAAAAAGGATCCTCTTCGTCGAAAGGATGATGACGAAGATGTGCTAGAGGCAGAAGTGCCTTACTTAGTACAATTGGCGCATTATTGTACTTATCCCAATGCACAAGACCAGACATCTCATATGTTGTGAACTTGTTAGCTAAGGTATAGCTGTGCGCCAACGCGATGCCATTGGATTGGTGTAAAAGGTATCTTTCGGACTTGAGATGTACGATTGATATGGGCATGCTTTATCCCTACAGAGAGATGATGGATTCGGACCCATCACACACCAGGAACGCCGCCAACACCGGCATGCGTCCCCTCTCCCTATCCCAAAACGAAGTTAGCGTTTTGGAAGGTTTTGCTGATGCTGGGTACCTCTCTGACCCACACAAAGGTCATTCCCAAATTGGTTAAGTGTTCACCATGGGTAAAGACTGCGATATCTTGGAGGTCTACATAATAGACCCTAGTCGCTATATCTTCGAACAATGCAGAGACTATTGCTCTTCACGAAGAGATTCGTGAATGTATATGGATTGGATCCATAATTACGCATGTTCGAACAATTGTGGTTTGAAGTCTACCATAGATGAGCCTACGAGCATTTAGGATAATGCAGCTTGTTTTGAACAAATGAAGCAAGGCTACATCAAAGCGACAACACCAAGCTTAATCAGCAACAACAGACTCTCCTCAAGATCAAAATGAACTAGGTTCGATTTGAGGACAGTGTGGCAGACTTGCTCACTAAGTCATTGCCTAAATTCCACTTTCGAGAAACATGTTGGTAGCATCGTTTACGGAAGTTATCCGAACTCCCATGACCGTAGTCATCAGGGGGAGATGCAGACATCAGGGGGAGATGTCTACATGTATGGTCTCGAAACGTGAAGGGTGTGTTGTGCTCTTTTTCCCCTTCGACCGAGGTTATTTTTGTCCCACTGGGTTTTTGTTACTCGGCAAGGTTTTTAATGAGGCAACGAGAGAAGCACCGCGTTTGGGCAACACAAGGGGGAGTGTTCAAGGAAAACCTAATTTGTGTTTAGCCCAAACTCTAGGTTACTTGACCTAGTGGTAATAGGATTTAATTAGAAGGATCTAGAATCCTAATCAATGTAGAATTACTTTCCTTGTATGACTGAGATTCTATGCATTGTAATCCTCTATATAAAGAGGCCCCTATTATCAATGAGAATACACAGCAAATTCCTCTCAAATTCAGTTTCTCTACAACAATATCAAAGTATTTTAACATTCTAGGAAAATTTACGTAAAATACAAAATCTCTTATGGTTGACAAACAGTCATCTCTTAAACAATAGCATAGACTAGACTTTACTCATCTAACTTGTTTTCATTTCAAGACTACCCTCATTTAGATGTCATTTACAATAAAAAAGAAACTAATTAAAAGCTTTCTAATAAAATCAAATTTTTTAATTTTTTTTTTATCTTTTTCCCAATCTGATTAAGTCAAGCAAGTTTTTGAAATCAATTAAGTCAAAAATTAAGAGCAAGGATTCTTTTAATTTTGAACTATGAAAGTATTATGTTACTAGTTAAATTTCTTTTTCAAGCTATAGTTGTACAACCATTCTGATGAAGTTTAAGCACCATATATTGTTGCAAAAATGACCTAGCTCTACTAAGATTTTTAGAGTCGTCATCTCTAGTGGGTGCAGTTTCTATACCTTCTTCATAATTTTGGAGATCTTTGTTGGTCCAGGCTTGTTTTTGGTGGCGGAGCCACGTTGGGGCATAGTAGGTCCCGTACTCTACAACAATTTTTTTTTTTTTTTTTGGATTTTTGTATGGGATAAAGTATAAAGAACTTTTTTTTTTTTGATCAGGTAGTTAGCTGTTAGTAACTCACACACCCATGCAGTGGTATCCCAGCGCCAGGACACCTGCACCGACATTGCGGCGAAAGCCAGACTAATCCACTGCACCGCAGACGCACGAATCCAAAGGATCCCTCAAATCTGCTGGCCACGGGATGGAGCTGGGATTCGAACGCTAGACCTGGGGATTCCAGACTAGGCCGTTCGACCAACACGCCACACCACGTGGTTAAGTATAAAGAACTTAGGCTATGTTTGGTTCGAGGAGTCAGGGCATTGGGAAAGGAAAGTCATTCATTACTGTGTTTGAGATGACAAAGGAAAGGAAAATTGTTCCCAAAGGAAAGGAAAATATAGGGGAAAATGGTTCCCCCCACCCACCCTAAGGATTCACTTTCCCTCCCGGTTTCCTGTATTTATTATGAAATATATGACTATATTCCTGGCCTTTCCAAACATTGGAAAGAAAAATTGATGGGAACCTGATAGGGTGTTGGTGTGCCTGATAGGGATTTGGACAGAGTCTTAACATTAACACTATTTTTTCTTTCCCACTGCCACTGCTTGTTGTCCTTTCTTCTCTTTTCTTTTACTGGTGTTGGTGATTGGGTGTGCCTAATGGTGTTTGGACGGAGTTTGATGGAGGATCTGGAATGGTTTGTGCCTTGTCAGATGGGGAATGAGTTGGTTCTCCTAGATGGCTTTTTGAGTGGAGGTTTTCAGATTGGTTCTGGTCTTGGGGAGATTAGAGTCCAATTAATGTCGATTATGTTTGGATTGTTGGTGCGACAAGGTGGATTTCTGTTTGAAGTCAACTGGTTCTGCATGTTGGTTGTCGTCCCTTCACTGGTTGCAGCGTTCTTGTAGGAGGTGTACGTGAAGGTGGGTTAGGTGGCGGTGCAACTAGCTTGTGGATCTCGAGCCTCCTCTTCCCCTCTTCTTCTTTCTGGTTGCGGGTGGAGATGTCGGCTATGGCAACTGCAGAGACGACAATGGTGGCGGTGTAGACTGGTGTCGGCCCCTACCGCTGATACAGTTTCCATGTTTACCAGCTCTTACCATTGCTGCCTATAGTCTCTTAGCACTCAGAAAAGATGGAGAAGATGACGATTACGGGTCCCCTCCCATCAAGCCTCTTCGATGGCACTAGCCTACACACTCCTCCTGATTCCATGAATTCATATGGTTCACCTCCGCATTTGGTTACAATCACATTCTCCAATGTGCTATCCCCATCTTTAACGAGGTCCAAGAATGAAGAACGGGTAGAATGATAGAATGAATACGAGCTGTGTGTATCTTCCTAGTGACAGCAATGGCGGGAGATCAACATCATAGTTGCTGCCGTAGTTTCCTTAATTACCCTTTTAGAGTGTTGGGAAGGAAGACCCCCCGGGGGGGGAGTAGCGGACTCATATCATCCTGATGGATTACCTAGTCCTCCAACCCATCTTGGTTTGGGATTTTGGTAGCATACTGTCTGAGAGGTGATAAAGAATAACCAACTGAAAGGAGAGGAAAGAAATGCCACCCTTAGGTGTCAATGATTTGCTGTTCGGCGATGGTGATCAGTGTGGGGTTGCCGACAACTCTGTTGTTATAGCGAAAGAGATGCTCGTGAGGGTTTGGTGTTTTTGGGGTCCCTAATTTGGGCTTAACTTAGGCTTGGTTGTTTTGGGGCACTTTAGGTCCTTATATCTTCATTTTTCAGTTTAATTTTGGGCCACCATTTCTTTTCTGGAAATGATGATCAGACTCCTTTTCTTTTTTGGGTTAAGAGATCACAAAGAAAACAAAAGGATTAATTTCAGTTTACCCCCCTGAGGTTTGGGGGTGTCATCATGTCACCCCCTCGACTCTCAATTTTGGCTTTTTACCCCCCAAACTTTTCAATTTCAGTCAATCATGTCCAATTTCTCAGATTCCGTCCAAATTGAACGTTAATTTTGACTATCTAACCCACTTTGAAGCCTTTTAAGGACACATATGAGTTTTTTTTTGTCTTGAAATGACCATAAAAGGCTTCAAAGTGGGTTAGATCGTTAGAATTAACGTCCAATTTGGAAGGAATCTGAGAAATTGGACATGACTGACTGAAATTGAAAAGTTTGGGGGGTAAAAAGTCAAAATTGAGAGTCGAGGGGGTGACATGATGACACCCCCAAACCTCAGGGGGGTAAACTGAAATTAATCCAAAACAAAATATATGAAGTTTCATTTATTCCTCTTTGGGGGTTTTTGTTTCTTTGTTTTGGGGTAACTCTAAAAGGTGGGTTTGCTAGGGGTGTGATGTATAGTGTATCTTGTTTCAGGGTGTGCATTCTATGTAACGGCTCTTTATCATGATCCTTGTGGATGTGACGTTATTATAATGTTTGATGAATTGCATAATGGATGAATTTTTTCAACTAAAAGTTATAAAATTAAAATTGAGCACTGTATAATATTAAGAATTCTATATTAAAATTAGTGCAAAATTAAGATTTTAAATATGGATTTTAAAAGAAGGGGAATATTGGGAATTGGGTTGCCTTATTATTCTACATATTCATTTATTTAGTCTTTGATTTTTTTTTTCCTTCTTAATTGAGGTTTTAGACAATTATTATCATGTTTTGTCATTGGGGGGTAATATACTCTTTCAATAACTTATAAATACATAGGGTGAGACAAGCAAATGATAATGCAGATTTTTGTTTCCTAGTTGAGTTGTAAAAGATTTTTGTTCAAGAAGTTTATTAGATAAGTTTTCTTTTTGAATGTATAGTTATTGGCTGTTGCAAGAAGCAATTCTGAGGTAAGTATTTTTTTCAACTAATCGTAATTTGTTATCTTTACCCGTACATTACATATCTTACAGATCAATATTCTTGATACTCATAAAGGAGTTTCAATATTTCAAAAAAATTGTGACCCTGATGACCCCATCGTTGGACTGCATGTATTTAGTAATCACACATCAGAACCGAATTCTACTAGGTAATATGTCTCGGGTGTTCTTCAATTTTATGTTTCACATTAGTTTATTATGTCTGGAGAAAACCTAATGCTTGTTTCTATTGGTGTAACTGTTATTTAATATATATTTTTTTGTTATTGTTAGATCTTGCAAATTATTTACCTGCACCCAAAATGGTGATGCAAAGATAGACCGTTATGTACTTGAAACAGCTCAACTTATTGGAGACTCAATGACATGGAATGTAGATGACAATTGTTATCTTTTATTTTCCAAAATTCATGAAATGGAAACACTTTCTATATTTGGGGGGTGAGTTCATATGCCTTAAACTCTTATTTCATCTTATTAAACATTACACATTCTCACTAGGTTTCAATGGTATAAGAAGTGCTGACTTCTATTTGCAATCTAGGAAGAATGCTGCACTACATGCATGTAATCTTGAAACCGGAGAAACTATTTGGACTGCAGGACATGTGAGCAACTATAACATTATATTTAACGCTATTTTTTCTTTTTTGGCGCAAGTAGTATGACTAACATTTCTTTTGCTGGTTTTTAGAATGATGCGTGGCCTCCGGAAATTTCTTTCACATCTGGTGCATTTATTGGAACAGATCATCATTCACTAGTGGTAGGATCTGACATCCATAATGTAATTAACCGGAGTTGTACTTTATATTTGTTTGAAAATTTTAACTTTTTGAATACTAATTACTTTTTTTGTTTTTTTGAAAGGGAAAAATACATATTACTTATACTTTTTCAAGGATTTCTTTTGACATATTATTTAATGTAACAGGTTTCTTTATTTGACATTAGACAGCATCAATCTTGTCAAATATTTGATTTGTACTTGGAGAAGCCTGGGAAATTGGCAGGTACTATTCGAGCAATAGTTGAAAGTTCAGATAACAATATAGTGTATATAGGGACAGATTATGGGGACTTATTTTCTCTTGATTTGCACACACGTATATATGAGGGTAATTAATAGGATGTCTTCAATGTTTTTTTGGATACCGCATTCTATATTGCTTTTGTGTATAATTAATATTTTGCACTCCTTATGTTGCTTTTTGATCAGTAGCATTTTTTTACAGGTCATACTATATATTTTAGGGGATATGGCACATCTAGTCATAGACACTTGAATTTCAACTATGACCATCCACCGACAGCTTCTAGTGGTGAGTACAAGGTTACCTCTAATTTTCTAATTCAAAACTAATTTGTTTTTCTCATTGTGAGATATTATATGCATATATTATTTATGTGTCTGTGCATGCGCAGGCCCCATTAGATTTTTTTTTTTATTTGTCAATCACACGGTGTCCTCAAAGGCTTCCTAGGCCCAATTAGATTTTCAAATAGGCACCATCAACATCAATTGATTGCATCTGCCGGTGAGTTTATGTTTGTAGTCTGTATTTTAAAAAATTAATTTTCTTTTTGAATATCATGTATATGTATAATGAATTTTTTTCTCACATTACCTTTTTTACTTTGAAGAAATTCATATGTGAAGTTTACGAATTATTTTCGAATAAAATATCTGGATAGATTACTAATTTTCAGTGCTCTATTCCTTTTAGGTAATTACACTTTGGATATTTGGAACACAGATAGCAGAAGTCTAATTGCTAAGAGCAAATGCACCCCAAGAGTCAATAGGCAAAGGCAAAAGGCAAGGTCTTGCCTCCTATTTGTGCAAAGGCAAAAGACAAAAGGCAATTGCACCCCAAGAGTCAAAAGGCAAAAGGCTAAACCATGCATATGCCATTCTTTTGGGTCAGATATAGCCGTTGGAGAAGCAGGTGATGTTTGAATATTTAATCCCACCATGTTTAACTACAGCCATTACCCTACATGTGAGGCCCATGTGCCATTTTGGTCGACCAAGTCAAAGTCCAAGCCTTGCCATTGGGCTTGGTCGGGAAGGCATCTGATCGTCCAATAATTTTGCGGTGCATTGCAGCTTTGTCATTTTTTGCCATTTTGGCTGGTCTTGGACGTCCAAGATCAGTGCGGTGCATTTGCTCTAAGGTACTTTATTGTGTTATATTCTTGAGTTGACATCGTCTTCTGCTTTGGTGTTTTTTTTTTAATTTTTTTTTTTTTGAACTTTCCTATTTTTTTTGTTTATTCTATTTTTTTGTTTTGATCAATCACCACACATATGATTACTACAACCTGAGTCAAGAAACCATACATCGTTTCGATTTGCTCCATGCATCTCTACGTAAGCCATGAGAAGCATCCCTTCTGTCTCATCCAACTCCGCATAATTGGCCTGTTTATCCCAAGTTGGACACTCATATTGATAGTGTCCAAGTTGGTGACTGATAGCTAAATTTATAAGCTATTGATTTTCCTTATTCACACTTAAGATTGTCAATTGTAGCAAGGGTAAACAAGGGTCTTTCCCGCAGAAGACTAGGGTTCTAACTACTCAAAACAATGTCACAAAAGTGACCACTGTTCCTGGCGAACAGAAGTCGAAAACCTAATTAAAAACCTAACCTAAACTATTCAGAAAATTATGAAAATTTACAGAGATATACTAGACACACAGTGCGTCTAGCACACAAAATTTGGGATTATTATGACTTGATTTACTATTCTAAACAAATACGAAAATATAGAATACAGAAGCTGAAAATAACAAAAACTGGTTTTAAGAGGGTTTGAAAACAATATGATGAAGATAGTTAGGGAAGATGCATCCTGTAATACCCCGAAAAAATCCAAATTAATTTCCGTGGATTTTTAGAAATGATTTCACGATAGTAGGAGCGAGTACGAAGCTTGGAGAAGTTGTGGAATTAGTTCGAACGATTTTATTTTCGAAAACGAACGTTTTTAGGGGGTCAACAAAGTTGACTTTTTATTCGTTCAAAATTTGGGAAAACTTCCTTCATGAAAGTTGTAGAGCTCGTCGATACGAGTTCGTGGACATGTGGAACGCATTATTCGGAGTTCGTATGATTAAGTTATGAATATTTGAAAATTGGGAATTTTCTATAAATAGGAAAAATTTCTGATTTATTCATTAAGGACAAAAAAATGGAGATTTTGCGGAATAGTCCCCCGAAACCCTCCGTCCTCTCTCCTCTCCCACGCGGCCGAACCGCTCGACCCGACCCGGCCGAACGGCCCTCCTCCGGCCTCCTCTGGCCACGGACCCGGCCTTCCCCGAGCTCGCCGTCGCACGCCCAGCCGCTCCCTGCCACCGTCTTGCCCCGCCGCTGCCCCCAGATGGAGATCGAAGACGCCCCAGCCATGTGAACCCGACCCGACCGGAAAACGACTTTTCCGGCGTTGCATGGGCCGATCGTCCCCATTTTCGTGATCTCCTCCTCATGCTGATCATCCCCATGTAAGCCTTTCATCACGATTTTGTGTATAGAACGCTAGATCATGGTTTGACTTTTTCGACGTCCCTGATTTAATCTGAATCTGATCAGACGCACGAGATTAATCCAACTTCAACGCTTGATCTAGGACGATCTAGGCCAAACCAGACTTAGCTCCAGGTATGGAAGTCGATCACCCTTTCATTTTGAACCAGTTTGTAGTTGGTCACTTTGCCATCTGAGGTGGTTGACCGTCGTTGACCGCCGCGTTGACCGCCCACTGACCACCGCTTGTGGCGGCGCATCAGACCATATTTCGAGTTTTCATTATCTAGGCGATGATCTATGCATCCATACGAGCGTTTTGATATATAACATGGTCATGTTAGAAAAAGTTGATAAATAGTGGATTTACGTTTTGACGTTACTATTTAACGTTTTTACGTTTATCTTCGGTTTACGATCTGTGAAGATCTGACCATCGGTTTTGCTTCAATTTTGGATATGTTGATCGTATGACTGTCCCGGTGACCTTGTGAGGTCACGGACGAAGATCCGACCGTTGGATCTTCGTATAATTGAGAAATAGTGATTCGGAAGGCGATTCGTGAGAATCTGACCGTCGGATTTTCATATAATTTTGTGGAGATGTTAGTAAAGGCGATTCAGGAAGATCTGACCGTTGGATCTTCGTGATAATTTTGGAGGATGATCCTAAAGGCGATCCGTGAGGATCCGACCGTTGGATCATCATTAAATTCAGATCCGACCGTTGGATCATCGTTTAATTTGAATCTGAGCGTTGGATCGTCGTTTAATTTCATATTTGAGTTGTTGGCTAAGTCAAGATCATTATTGGACTAGGTGATTGACGGTTTGAGTTGGTGGACGATTGTGGATCGTATTTTGAGCTGAATTGAAGACGCAGCGGGATTATCGAGGTGAGTAAACCTCACGTGGTTCATATTACGAACCCAATACAATTAATTGCTTATTTTGTTGCAATCATATGAACTATTGTTGGTATTACTAGACATTCCTGTGTGAATGTCTGTATATATATTATTACGTGAAATAATATGTATTGTTGGAGTTGTGTTGAGTTTATTGTTGAGAAACAATATATTGTGAGAGGTATTGAGTTTATTGTTGAGAAACAATATATTGTGAGAGGTGTTGAGTTTTATTGTTGAGGAACAATAAATTGTTGTGATCTGTGGAGATCACTAGGTCACGAGGTGACCATGGCATCTATTAGTGAATCACGCTCTCGTACCGGGCTGGTGGTTATTAATAGTATTAAATCGTAATCACGTCTGTGGCCGGACGAGTGGTTACGTTCAGTTAGAGCTCTAGTCTGTCTGCCAAATGTGGAGTGACCTTATGAGTGAAATTGAGAGTAACTCATAAGTGTCAATATATATATGGTAACCTTATGAGGGAAATTGAGAGTAACTCATAAGGGTCTATATATATATATATGAGTCTGTCTACCAAATGTTGGGAAATCTTATGAGCGAATTTGAGAGTAACTCATAAGTGTCTATATATATATATGAGAGTGAGGGATCTTATGAGCTAAATTGAGAGTAACTCATAAGTGTCTACATATATATATGAGAGTGAGTGATCTTATGAGCTAAATTGAGAGTAACTCATAAGTGTCTATATATATATATGAGAGTGAGAAAGTAACGTGGGTTTGTGGTAGTCTTGAAATCTAATAAATCAACAGTTCTTTCTTGTTTACTCATACTGGCTGTAAAAAGCTTACCGGGTTTTGTGTTGTTGCAACTCCCGGTACACTATTCAAATTGTGTAGCGGGTAATCCTACAGGACAGGAGAACCAGGACGGTGATCGTGCGGTTAGAGCAATTGTTAGAGTTTTACAACAATTGTAAGTTGTGAGGTGTGTTATGCTCATTTGAGCTTTATAATATATTGTGAGAGTGAATTGTAATAATGAACTCGAAGTTTCGAGATTTGTTTTTTTGTAATTGTAATTATTCAGGTTTCGGATTTGAATTTATCATTCAAAATTCGGGGCGTGACAGTTTGGTATCAGAGCGTAAGGTGCATATTTGGTGATGTGTCAATACCTTCCGAGTGATGGCCCGTCTGCAGCGGATCCCCATCGTGTGCTCTTCGGTATTGGCTAAGTCATTGGGTATGCGTGAGTGTTGGGAGTTGTTTAGGCCGCTAGGTCGTTTAGGGAACGTGAATACCTTCCCTATAGTATTGACTTGGTTAATATGAATTTGTATTTGACTTATACTGTGTTTTAAGTGTTATACATGTCTTAGCCAAGCATACTATACTCCTTAGGTGATGGAGATTCGAAGGGGTTGTACTTAGAACCTTACAGTTGTCTTGTAGGTTCGTATTGGAATAAGTTCAGTGGCCGCGAGTTACAATCCTTGAGGAATAGGAACCTCTTGATTCAACTCTGTTAAGTCAACGAGGATTGTTTTATGGAAATGAGGTTCTTTTGATTGTTGAAGTGTTTGGTTGAAGACATGGTGTGGACCTATGCACGTACCTAGTGTGGATACGAGTATGAATTGTTATAAATTTTGTCTTCTTAAGTTGGACGTATAGATGTTTAGATGAGGTGTACGTATCAAGGATTAGATATCTTGTTTTATAAAGAGACGTCTTAGTGGAGTTTTGGTAATTGACATGTGATACGTGATTAAAGTGACTCTGAGGCAATTATGCTGACCTTGTGTGAGATTGAATTCTTAGTGTAGACTAAGAAGGCTGTGTGGTGATTTTATATACACTACGTGATGAACTTTTAGAAGGAAAAGTTATGAGTAAAAGTATGAGTTTTTCCCTGATGTCTATAGCAGACTTGTGAATATAGTTTTGTTCAAGTGAATGAAATTGAATTTTGAGGCCTATGTATGGTGCAGGAAGAAGCATGGAGGACATGTTAGAGTCAGGCAAGGGTTTGCCTTTGGTGATTGATTTTAGGTGATATAGTTAAACGCAATTTCAGATATTGATTTTAGTGACTTTGTTAGGTATCCATAGTGGTTCAAGTGAATTACTATGTGATATGGAGTTTGATTCGATTTCTGAATCGCTAAATGTTAGGGATTGAATTGTGGTGAGTTTTTGTTGAAGCAATTGATAGATGGAATTATCGAGATTCTATAAGAGTTGTAAGAGTAACTCTAAAAACGTGGGTTTTTCCTAGCTAACTCAGGATGTGTTTAGCTTTATAAATCCCTAATCCTATCGATGAAATTGTTGTGTTTGGTTTGACTCAGAGGATACTAGCTAGACCTCGATGCGACTTAATTGATTGTTGGATTCTTTTTGAGTGATTGTTTTTATTGCATCATTATGAAAGATGTGTGCAGTAGAGTTGTTTATGGTTTTGAAAATAGTATTGGGTGACCAAGGTTCGATCCTTGGTGTTGTTGTTGGTTAAACAAACAGGAAAGAAAACATGCACACCATCTTATTGAGTTTATATTACAAAAAAAAAAAAAAAAAAAAAAAAAAAAGAAAAAGAAAAAGGAAAACGAGGACTATGCTGTACTAAGCCTAGTCAGCAGCTCCGGATGGGTTGAGGCTGAGCTCAAGAGAAACTGGAGATCCACGGTTGTAACCGCCTGAGCCACCGAAATAGTAATCATGTGCACTACCTTCCTCGGAAGTAGTCTTCAGGTTACCAAAGACGTCCTCGCCGTGCACGGGGAACAGAGGAAGAGTTTGAACCTCCTGGTGATCTCCTCCTCGTTGTTGCAGGGATGTTTGTCCTCCTGTTGTGCCAAAAGAGTTGGACTGGTATTAGTGTTGAAGTGTGAGGAAGAATATGAAACAAAATTTAAGTAAATAAATCCTTCATTACCAGTAGAATAGGTGGAACCAAAGTTGAGATCAATGGATCTACCATCATCAGTAGAACTAGTGGACCCAAAATTGATGTCAATGGATCCACCAGCTGGCCCAAAATTGATGTCGATGGATCCACCAGCACCAGTAGAACCAGTGGACCCAAAATTGAGATCAATGGATCTACCAGTACCAAGAGAACTAGTTCTCATGGGCACTGGAGCAGCCTGATTACACCTATTCATCTGCTTCTCTCGAGCCCTGACGTTCTGGAACCAAAAGTAAATGTTCTTACCCTCAACATACCCATACTGGTTCAGCTGGAGACAGATCTCGTGAATCTGCTCTGTAGTTGGGCACTTAAATCCCTTGACGTAGTAAAGATCCTTGAGGATTCTTATTTGTTCTGGAGTAGGAATCCACCTGGTACGGCTTCGCCAGAAATCCATGTTGGCACTACTTCCAGCTGCTTGGGTGTTTCCTCCCTCCTCTGTTGGTTGCTGTTGTTGTGGTTCCATTTGTTGCGGGGTTTGGAGCTCCATTAGTTGCAGAGTTCGTGGCTCTTGGGTCATGGGGTGAGAGGATGTGGAAATCGAGGAATACATGGTTTAGTGTTTGAGGGAGATTTTGTTAGAAGGATTGGAGTTGTTGAACTGGTGATTGGAGATCTGAGATTCTCAGAGGAAAGATGAGATCGAATCTTCAAATGGAAGAAAAGATCTGAGAAAGAAGGATTGAAGATTTGGAGGAAAATATTGAAGATCTGAAAGTTCAGAGGAAAGATGGGATTGAATCAACTAGATGGGAGAGAAGATCAGAAGAGAAGGATTGAAATTGATGAAGAAAGGATTTGAGAAGAGAAAGGCTGAAGAGTTGAGAGAGAAAGACTTGAGCTCGGAAGAAAAATTTCTTTTCTTTTGGAGTGAACAGTTTTTCTCCAGAATGCACCTATTTATAGAACAAGGTGAGCAGATCTCCACCGTTGGATGAACGATCTCAGAATTTGAATCCACGCGTTGGATTAAAGTCGCCCCGAAACCCGGAAAAGCTGTTGGCGCGTGTTGAGCGTGTAAGGGGACAGGCCGAACCTCGAGACGCTGTGGCAGACAGCTTTAGCCGAAAGTGATTTGCTTTCCGTAAATCACGGAAGAGACGTGTCGTGGCACGTGGAGTGTACCGACAGTTTGTTGTTATTCTATCGCTTATGATAGAATAAATAAAAGAAGTTGCATGGATAGTAACGAGAGCAGCTGGTGCTCTAGTGGTTGAAGAGCAAGGCTCATGTACAAGAGGTCAGAGGTTCGAACCTTGCCTCTCGTTTATTTTTATTATGTTCGCTTATGACATAATAAGTAAAACATTTGTACACATTATATTAAGCACAGCTTGTGCTCCAGTGGTTGGTGGGCAAAGCCCTTGTGCAGCAGGTTAAGGTTTCGAACCTTGCCTCCCCCGTTATTTTATTTATGTCGCTTATGACATAATAAATATAACACGTGAGCATATATTAATGAAGGCAGCTCTTGCTTCAGTGGTTGGGAGCAAAACCTTCGTGTTTGAGGTCGGGAGTTCGAACCTTACCTCTTACAAATATTTTTGGATCTCGTATATGCTTGATATACGGACGTATATACGGTATGTACGGTATACATACGTATATACGGTCTGTACGGTATGTATACTTATATACAGTTGTACAGTATGCATACGTATATACGGTCTGTACGGTATGCATACGAATATACAGTTGTACGGTATGCATACGTATATACGATCTGTACGGTATGCATACGTATATACGGTATGTACAATTTCATACCGTAGCCGAGCTGGAAGTTGGTGGGCCGATTGGTAGGCCCAAATAGTAAGCCCAAATAGTAAGCCCGAATGGTAGGCCCAAATGGTAGGCCCAAATGGTAAGCCCAATTGTTCGGCCCGAATAGTAGGCCCAAATGTTAAACCCAAAGTGGTTTGGGCCGGTTCGAAATGTGGATGGTCCGATTTCTTCAGGCCCAATTGGCCAGCCCTAATGCTTAGCCCAAGGATTGAACAAGCCCAAGTCATCGTCACTGGGTGACATATTTTATTGGCGTGCTTTTGGGGATGATTTGTTTTGAGTGATGCATCTCTATTGTTGTGAAGAAAGGTGCATGCTTGAGTTTTACTATGGAGATTTACCGTGATGCTAATTGAGTAGCGAAACACTTTGTGGGAGTGTTTACTGTGCTTGTATGCCAGTACAGAGTGATGATCTATGTGAAGATCTATGTGAAGATCTATGTGAGGATCTATGAGATGATCCATGTGACGATTTTGTGTATGTGATGTGGAGTGTTGTTGAGCAGTTGTTTTGTGAATTTACATTGTGATGAAAGGATTTAGTGGCCCTAGGAATGTATTTTTATACAAAGGGATTGTGGCTTTGTAGATTACTACAGATTTGGAAAAGATGGAGATTCTATGATTAGGTCAACCTTAATCGAGAGGAATTGACTTACGCTCAAATTTCGGGACGAAATTTCTTTAAGGAGGGTAGATTGTAATACCCCGAAAAATCCAAATTAATTTCCGTGGATTTTTAGAAATGATTTCACGATAGTAGGAGCGAGTACGAAGCTTGGAGAAGTTGTGGAATTAGTTCGAACGATTTTATTTTCGAAAACGAACGTTTTTAGGGGGTCAACAAAGTTGACTTTTTATTCGTTCAAAATTTGGGAAAACTTCCTTCATGAAAGTTGTAGAGCTCGTCGATACGAGTTCGTGGACATGTGGAACGCATTATTCGGAGTTCGTATGATTAAGTTATGAATATTTGAAAATTGGGAATTTTCTATAAATAGGAAAAATTTCTGATTTATTCATTAAGGACAAAAAAATGGAGATTTTGCGGAATAGTCCCCCGAAACCCTCCGTCCTCTCTCCTCTCCCACGCGGCCGAACCGCTCGACCCGACCCGGCCGAACGGCCCTCCTCCGGCCTCCTCTGGCCACGGACCCGGCCTTCCCCGAGCTCGCCGTCGCACGCCCAGCCGCTCCCTGCCACCGTCTTGCCCCGCCGCTGCCCCCAGATGGAGATCGAAGACGCCCCAGCCATGTGAACCCGACCCGACCGGAAAACGACTTTTCCGGCGTTGCATGGGCCGATCGTCCCCATTTTCGTGATCTCCTCCTCATGCTGATCATCCCCATGTAAGCCTTTCATCACGATTTTGTGTATAGAACGCTAGATCATGGTTTGACTTTTTCGACGTCCCTGATTTAATCTGAATCTGATCAGACGCACGAGATTAATCCAACTTCAACGCTTGATCTAGGACGATCTAGGCCAAACCAGACTTAGCTCCAGGTATGGAAGTCGATCACCCTTTCATTTTGAACCAGTTTGTAGTTGGTCACTTTGCCATCTGAGGTGGTTGACCGTCGTTGACCGCCGCGTTGACCGCCCACTGACCACCGCTTGTGGCGGCGCATCAGACCATATTTCGAGTTTTCATTATCTAGGCGATGATCTATGCATCCATACGAGCGTTTTGATATATAACATGGTCATGTTAGAAAAAGTTGATAAATAGTGGATTTACGTTTTGACGTTACTATTTAACGTTTTTACGTTTATCTTCGGTTTACGATCTGTGAAGATCTGACCATCGGTTTTGCTTCAATTTTGGATATGTTGATCGTATGACTGTCCCGGTGACCTTGTGAGGTCACGGACGAAGATCCGACCGTTGGATCTTCGTATAATTGAGAAATAGTGATTCGGAAGGCGATTCGTGAGAATCTGACCGTCGGATTTTCATATAATTTTGTGGAGATGTTAGTAAAGGCGATTCAGGAAGATCTGACCGTTGGATCTTCGTGATAATTTTGGAGGATGATCCTAAAGGCGATCCGTGAGGATCCGACCGTTGGATCATCATTAAATTCAGATCCGACCGTTGGATCATCGTTTAATTTGAATCTGAGCGTTGGATCGTCGTTTAATTTCATATTTGAGTTGTTGGCTAAGTCAAGATCATTATTGGACTAGGTGATTGACGGTTTGAGTTGGTGGACGATTGTGGATCGTATTTTGAGCTGAATTGAAGACGCAGCGGGATTATCGAGGTGAGTAAACCTCACGTGGTTCATATTACGAACCCAATACAATTAATTGCTTATTTTGTTGCAATCATATGAACTATTGTTGGTATTACTAGACATTCCTGTGTGAATGTCTGTATATATATTATTACGTGAAATAATATGTATTGTTGGAGTTGTGTTGAGTTTATTGTTGAGAAACAATATATTGTGAGAGGTATTGAGTTTATTGTTGAGAAACAATATATTGTGAGAGGTGTTGAGTTTTATTGTTGAGGAACAATAAATTGTTGTGATCTGTGGAGATCACTAGGTCACGAGGTGACCATGGCATCTATTAGTGAATCACGCTCTCGTACCGGGCTGGTGGTTATTAATAGTATTAAATCGTAATCACGTCTGTGGCCGGACGAGTGGTTACGTTCAGTTAGAGCTCTAGTCTGTCTGCCAAATGTGGAGTGACCTTATGAGTGAAATTGAGAGTAACTCATAAGTGTCAATATATATATGGTAACCTTATGAGGGAAATTGAGAGTAACTCATAAGGGTCTATATATATATATATGAGTCTGTCTACCAAATGTTGGGAAATCTTATGAGCGAATTTGAGAGTAACTCATAAGTGTCTATATATATATATGAGAGTGAGGGATCTTATGAGCTAAATTGAGAGTAACTCATAAGTGTCTACATATATATATGAGAGTGAGTGATCTTATGAGCTAAATTGAGAGTAACTCATAAGTGTCTATATATATATATGAGAGTGAGAAAGTAACGTGGGTTTGTGGTAGTCTTGAAATCTAATAAATCAACAGTTCTTTCTTGTTTACTCATACTGGCTGTAAAAAGCTTACCGGGTTTTGTGTTGTTGCAACTCCCGGTACACTATTCAAATTGTGTAGCGGGTAATCCTACAGGACAGGAGAACCAGGACGGTGATCGTGCGGTTAGAGCAATTGTTAGAGTTTTACAACAATTGTAAGTTGTGAGGTGTGTTATGCTCATTTGAGCTTTATAATATATTGTGAGAGTGAATTGTAATAATGAACTCGAAGTTTCGAGATTTGTTTTTTTGTAATTGTAATTATTCAGGTTTCGGATTTGAATTTATTATTCAAAATTCGGGGCGTGACACATCCACCCCGGACAATCACACACAAGATAATTTGTTCAATCCTAATTCAATTAATCTAGATAAAGATGCTCAAATTGGCTCGGTACGCTTGAACACAACCTATTACCCTTTCTTACTTCGTACGCTAGGCAGGAAGTGCTCTACGTACACCTAGACTATTCCCAAGCAATGCAACCTAAAGGTACGTTTATTAGATTTAATATGCAGAGATCATTAAGGTCTAAAAGAGTTTGAGACATCACTAGGCATCGCAATAAACTTAGCGCCTTGCTAAACCTAGGACTTAGTTTACTTGATAGTGAAAACTAACAATTGCTTCTCTAGAAGGTTTGAGGAGTCCAACTATTGACACAGGCATCAAACAATCAAAGCGGTAGAATCCTAACATGCATACTAAGTGTGCGCTCAAAGCATACAAGCAAGCATTCATCAATGAAAAAGTAGTAAACTAAAGTCTCATCTTGAATTAAAAGAAAATAAAATCAAAAGTCAAATCATCTTGTAGTTCATGTCTAGGGGCTTCAAATAGCCCCCTAACTAATAAAAACTAGTTAAACATAGAAGAAACAAAAACAAATAAAGAAGGGGAGGAAGAGAGAGAGAGAGAGAGCTGCTGTAGATTGATCTCCTTTTATATGCTTTGAGGTTGCTTTCATCTTTCTTGTTGTGTAGGAAATACAAAACCTAAAAGAATTAGGGTTCACATGCTTAGGTGGAGTTTTTCCTATTGGCTCTTGAACTTGATAACTTATTCCAACAATTCACATCGTGCCATTTGTCCATATTAAGATGAAATATGAAGCACAAACTCGTCCTCGGGCTTTTCGGTGTGATTTGGGCTTCGAAACATAAATTCCCGTCCAACCCCAGATTCACGCGCAGCCTGACCTTCTTGTACAAAATCGGCCATAACTTCCTCTAGAAAAATGATATTGATGATCCGTAAAAAGATCTGAAAACTAGACATCTGAAGCTTTCAATAAATATAAAGATCATCCTCTGGATCGTTGTGAGATGGTCTCAGTGATCTGTCGAAATTGACTGATCTGCACAGGCAGATTTCCTGAAAGGCCATCTTTTACTTCTTTTCTTCTTCTTTGCTCAAAGATACCTATAAACAAATAAACAACGTAAATAACGAGAAAATACACTAAAATAACAAAGAAAGTATAGAGATTAACGTTATTAATATCGCATAATTATGCTCCTATCAAATACCCCCACACTTAAGCTTTGCTAGTCCCTAGCAAACAAAGAACAACTAGAACAAAGACACGGACCTAATATCTTCCAAATATCTCAGAGAACTTATAATGCCCACAACTATGGTCAACAAGATTCAAGCAGTCATGAAATCAAACTCATAATCAGACTTAAGAGCTAATTTACTTTGATAACCATCATACTCAAAATATAATGCAGAGATAATCAAAACCAATGCAACAGGAGAAAACTCAACATCTTCATGTTTCAAACAAGCTTCAACTTAATTTCTCACAAAGATGCTCTCAATTTCTTTTCACTCATGATTTTCTGACTTTAATGCACACAATCCTAAATATTGCTACTTGAGAGAGATGATATATATAAGGCAACAAAAAGCTCATGTAGATAGTATGACAAGGAAAGCTCTTTCTGATAATACATTTTTTTTATAGAGATTTCACGAACGATACTAGCATAAGACCAAATGAACCTAAGCCATAGGCTCATCTCCATGCACAAATCTCCACAAACCAATTGCCGTCCCCAATTATCAAATAGGTCTTTTATTCAGGGTTGTAATGGGGCCAAGGGTTGAGGTTAATGGAAAGAAAGGATAGGAAAATTCAAAGATCCTAAAGAACTTAGTGGAGCACTAGACATAAGAGATAAAAAAAATCTTGAAACTCCTCAAGGTAATCAATCTTCGAACACATGAAGCAAGCAATTTTTTTCAAGACCAGATGTCATCTTCTTGGGCCTTTGCTTCATTCCAAACCTTCTTTTAACACTTGTGAAATAGGACAAAGACCAAATTTTCTTGAACAAGCCTTCAATTCAAAATAAACTCCTTATTCACAAAGGGGGACTAAAATCCATTCACACTTTTTTCTTTTTCTCTTTTGCCTTATACTTATTTTTTATTATTTTCTTTTTCTTTTTCTTTTTCTTTTTCTTTTTCTTTTTCTTTTTCTTTTTCTTTTCGGCATACATATATTTTTTTTATGGACAAGGCTTACCCCCACACTTGCTTACAAAAGTACCTTGAACATAAATACATCTCTAAAAATATTTGCTCCACTAATTCCTTCGGATAGGGTAAGGATATATCTATACTAAGCTTTAAGGGTAAGAATTTGTGGATGATGAAAGAAAAGGCTTAATGTAGGCTCAAGGGGGTTAACTAGAGGATTGCACATCTTGTGTGCATAAAAGGGACACAGGTTAATTTGTCTATGGTGGTAAATCCTAGTGCCTTCATCCCTTCAGAGGTTCAAGCATTAGATTGGCAAAAAGTTTCAATAGGCATGAAAAACAAGTTCTAGCATTCTCTAGTCACATTAAAAGCTGCGGTCAATATGCATAGTCAAGATGAAACAAAATGTGAAATCAACAATTCCTCGTCAAGAAAATAGGATGATCTAAATTAAAATCACTCAGAAAAGAATAGCACATACTGGCTCAATACCTCACAAGGTTAAAATCAAGTTTAACTCATTCTAGCATGCTTCAGCCAAATTTTCAGTCATCACATAAGCCCTAACTATCTATTGCACCACAAATCAAGCATAATAACTATCAAAGTCTATTAGCAATTACTTAAGATTATGAATCCAAAATCATGCTTGCAATCATCTTGTAACCATATAATTTAAATAAAAGTTCAAGCTCGATCATCATAGTGTTGGAAGACTCCTAAAGACTCAACAAAAATAAATACTAAATTAGACTCTTTTTATTTTATTTTTTTTATATATATAGAAGACAAAAACTAACAACCTAAAAATAACAAAAAGTTTCAATTTCCTTCCCCCCACACTTAAACCAAACATTGCCCTCAATGTTTGACAAATGATAACATGGAATGAATAGAATTAAGTATAGAAAGAGAAAGAAAAAAAACAACAAAAACAAATATAGTTAAGAAAAGTAGAGAATGCCCCCTCTTGTAGACCTCCCAAAGCACACGATCTTTGGAGACGAACTAAAGACACCAACCTCAAGGCTATTATGCCTTGACTTCCTAACGTAAGCTCCATGCTGAAATCACTCCAAAAATACTCCAATAATGCTCAAAACAATAGGAAACATCACTTTTCACAAACTGATTTCAGCTAAAACCTTGCAGCAGCCCTACTTTTGAGGCTTATAGCTCATCCATTCAGAACCGGAATCCAAAGGTCCTACTTGGAGATGAAAGTTCATATTCAGGGCTTTCCATACATATGTGGCACGAATTATAAGTCCAAGGGATGTGAAAACTAGAGACCTGCAAAGTTAGCAAAAAAAAATTACAGAAAACTAGCAGAATGCTGACAGAATGACCTTTGTCCATTCAAATCTGAATATCAGAAGCTACAGGGGTTACATTCAGAAACCCTTTGGTAGGAATGAAGTAGACATCTGGGGCTTCAAATCCATATAAGGTTTGTCTCATTTGGCCCTCAAGAAGTATCTGTTTGACACAAAAACCAGTTGGCTTGCAAACTGTCTCTTTTGAGCGTGTGCGCAGGCGTGCCAGTACTGCGGGGTGCAGTCGTCGGGGGAGACCCTTGACCTGACTTCTTCTTCAAGCGTTTGTGGACGAGGAGAGCACCAACCTCGCCACAAGGTTCTTCTCTAGCCTTCCGGGAAAGGACTTTCTGCCTTACGGATAAGGACTTTGGGTGTGATCTCTTCGCGTCACCGAATCGATACTTAGTATTGTAGACTAAGCAGAGCAATCACTGGGAAGTTTGGAGAAAGCACGGGTTGCGCTAAAGCGTGACTTTAGCTTCGCTGGGTTGCGAGGGCATTACCCTTGCTTCGCTAGTAGTAACGGTGGCAGTTGCGCTAGCAGTCGGCTCCTGGGGAGACTAGAACTGAAAGTACGGTAGCCGGGTTGATCTGGTGATGCTGACAGTCGGCTCTTGGAGAGACTGGGACTGGCGCGCGGTCACCGGGTTTCAACAAGGTTGAAGGTTTGCTCCGGGGAGGCTTTGTAATCGCTGGGATTGATTCATTTCAGAGAGGTCATTGATTCGTCCTTGAAACCTGGTATATATACCTAGGGTTTCGACTGCTCCTTGTCATAGAAGGAATATTGATTGAAGTTTCCTATTCAATCCCCGCTACCCGACTCCAATAAGGTTTCGTTTTCCTTATGGATCACGGAATGGGTGAAGCTGTAACCCAAACCCGAGTAGGCTTATTTTTGGGCCGCAGGTATCGGCCCGCTGTGCTAAATCCACTAAAGGATCTTGCCAAAATTACTTTTGGGCTCAAACATTGCCCCCCAGGCCCCGATATCAGGCCCACGAAAATGTAACTGATTGAAGGGGACTAAAACGACACGTCTGATGATCGAAATGATGTAATTAATGAAGGTTGCGTCTATTCGCTTGGCAAAACGTCCTTTCGTCGCATCGTTTCCCTCACAAAATCTTTTATTTAAATACCGTAGCCACTCCAGACCTGTCACATCAGAAACCCTTCCAGTCTCCTAAACCCAGAAAACCTCTCGCTCCATACCCACTCTATAGAAACCCAGAAATGGCTCCCCCAAAGAAGGTGATCATCGATCAGGAAGAAGTGCTTACTGATAACATCGCTCGTACTTGGGGAACCAACATCGGTGCCTGCTGTCGCATCCATACTTCCGTCCAGAGACCTCTGCTTCTCAGGCTTCCAAACCACCACGCCGGACTGGGTCCGGCACCGCGAGATTCCATTCCCGCTGACGCTCTCGTCCTCTATAGCCTGCCCATTCGCCGACCCATTCAGGTCCTCTGGAGGACCCCTGCAGATTTCAGTAGTTGGGGTGCGCAGAATCATCGGGCAAAAATAGGGCATTGGCCGTCCAAAATTAGCGCAGATGAGCTTTCCTGGTATCGCGAAGTAAGAGCACGAGATTTGGCTCGCTGGAACGTGGCAGGTATTACCCACACTATCGATTTATGCTTTCGCCTCCCTCACGGTGGGAATCGCTCACCACTCGCTGCCTTCCTTTGCTTTTGGCATACTGCTACCAATACTTTTGACTTTCGATTTGGTCAAATGAGTATAACATTGTTGGATATCCTCACCATTACTGGATTGCCCATCGATGGCAAACCCTACCTGCATGGCCAATTCGACTCTGACACCTTCGCATCAACTATGGACCAAACTGGTCGCAGTGCTCATAGCGGCTCCTATCCGCGGTGGTTGGCTTACTATCGCAAAGAGCGCAATGCGACTGGTGGCATCGCTTTTCTGGAGTATTGGCTCTGCAAGTTCATATTTTGTACTTCTTCGTGTAAGCCCACTGGCGCTTGGACTCTTCTGGCAACGGCCCTCTACAACGGCCGCCGCGTGGGGTTAGGACAACCAGTGTTGGGTGCCCTCTACCGTACTCTGTACCAGGCCACGATGCATCCTTTTGAGACTAGCATTTCTGGCCCCTTTTGGATCCTTGATTTCTGGATTCAAACTTACTTTCCATTCTTCCGCCGCGACGACATTTCACTGCTACCACAAGCTGATGCCCTTCTTGGTCAATGGTTTTGTCGCGAGGCGAGGTACATATCTCCACCCTATTCTGAGTGTTTCTCATATTTGTACCTCCTGCACGAGATGTCCTACTGCGATCTAATACTTAATAGGAGATTCCCCGCTCCTCTTGAAAATGGGTTCCTTCCTGGGGCTCCTAATTATAGTGATCGCGCGTGCTTGGCTTTTCGTCGCGCGATCTCTTGTTCAGACATTAGGCTCACTGCTGACGAACTTAGTTATGAGCTTTATGCTCCCAACCACTTTGCTTGCCAATTTGGTCTTATCTAATTAGTGCCATTTCCCCTCTATGATGCTTGGAATTACAATACCTCTTGGCGCAGAATTGGCCCCTTAAATGGACCTCCGCCAGCACAAAGCATGCTTGTACTGGTCGATCTCCCTGACTGGGCTAATAATATCATCCCCGTGGATGGGACCGCTGAAGATTACGACCAATGGTGGAAAGAAGTTTCTGTTAACTACTGGAGGCAAAAGGATGACAAACTCTTTGCGGCCATATTCGAAGAACTGAGATATCCTTATGACGCCGATACTGAAGAACTTGCTCGCTTTCATGAAAATGAAGCAAGACCTCCACCACTCGAACCTGCTCCGCGACCCGCGCGAGCCCCGTGCTTGGTTCAGGCTGGAATTGTAATTCGCGAGCATCCTCCAGAGGTAATTGCCTTAGCGTGTTTCGTTGATTCCTTGATCATTTTCACCTCCAACTCTTTCCCTTAACTCAAAGTTTATAGCAGGGACGCGCACCGCCTTCAAGCAATCGCGCCGTGGGTGTTTCTTCGGCCACTGGTCCGGCCGCTAAACAGAAAGCAAAACTGACCAGGCCTGAGGTAGAGGACTCTTCCTCTGACGATGATGACCCTCAAACTGTAAGGATTCTCTTCTTAGAACGTATATTTTAGCAGCCTTTTTAAAGTCTAATTTGACTTTGTTTATATCCTGACAGATTGCTGATGCTCTAGCACGCAAACGCAGTCACGCTGACTTCCGGACTGATCCATGGGCAGAAGATGAACCAGTCCTGATCGACTGGTAGTACTCCTCTAAAGTGAGCATTGATACTGTGTTTTGCTATATCTGGCTTTATAACGTTTCTCCGCTTCAGGTTCGTCGTAGGTTTTCGAGGCAAGTTGGGGAAGGATCCTCCACTGCTGGCGAAGGTGTGTCTGGCACACAAGTCCAAGAACCCAATGGTGACCCTCCTTCTGCGATCAATGCTGCAAACAACATGCAGTTGGTTGTAGTTCCAGCGCAGATCATAGATGACAGCTCGCCTGATGTTGAAGAAAGGATGCCGCTCCTTCATACCTTCCGCGAGCAACCAATTCTCCTTCTGGAGTCAACAGTGCCTGATTCGGGTCCACCTTCCGGTGAGACTGCCCCAGCACCAACAACAAATTTCCGCGAGCTACCAGTTGAAGAGGTACCTCTCTTAACAAAACATAATTTATCTTTACCCTTGACTCGATCATTCTGAAGATGTTTCTTTCTAGGGTCCAAACGTGGAAGCGGTAGCCGGAGAAATAGCGGACAAGGATCCTGCTGAACCTGTTCCCACTGTGGTTGGTCAGGAACCTGCTCCCCATGCCCCCCAAGTCATTGAAGTCGAGGAAATAGGAGAACTTCCTGAACCAGTGCCAGAAGCAATACCTGTCGCGGAGCCTCTTGAGGCCCCTGTTGCTGAGCAACCTACTCCATCCACTTTAGAACGGTTAGCTCGTGTGCTCGAAGTGACCCCACCTGGGGTCGTAGATGATGCCAGAGAAGGCCTTCGTCGCCTCTTGGGTCCTGATATTCTGATTCCTGGCGCGCCCGCGAGAGTTTTGGAGTATCTGAGGGTGCTTCTCCGCGAGAGTGCTATCACTGAAGATCAATTTCAAGAGGTTGACCAGCTGCTGCAGAATCTCCCGCAAGGGCTCAATGAGAGGGCGGTCGCGAACGCGGAAGCCAGGCAGACCGAAACACACTACCAGACCCTTACTCATCAAACGGACACTGCGCGTGATTTCTTGGGTGACTAGGCTAATCTCATCAGGGATCTGACGCTCGAGAGGAACCATCTGAGGTCCCAGATTCAGGCTCTTCAGGCCCGGTTGACTGATGTCACTGCTAGGCTTGCCCATGCGGAGCCTCAATTAGAACAACCCCTTACTGCCTTCGAGATGCTGTCCCAAGAACTAGCCCAAGCTCGTGTGGCAGCCCAACAAGCCGCACAAGCTGCTGTGGATGCTAGCTTTCGACTGGACGAGCTTTTTCTCCGCTTGACCCACGCAGGCCGGAGACTTTTGGGCCTCTAGTATTCCAGTACCAGGCCCATGGTCCCATCTTCACCCACTTCTATTAGTTCATCATGTTAATGCTTCCTCTAATTAGCTCATGCTTGCTCATTTTATTGCAACAGGAAGTGGATTCAAGTCTGTTCGACCATTTAGATCCGGTAATTTTGGTTCCGCCATTAAGCTTCAACCTGGTTATACTGTAGAAGTTATAACAGCTTTCTATGTAAGATCACTGAGCTTATTAAGTTGCTTCACATGCTTACTTTCAGCTTAAGGAAACTAAAGCTTTCATAATTTTCATCAAGCATAGTGGATTTTGCTTCAAGTAATTGTGTTGTCATGAATTGATCAAATTTGTTGCAGCTTTCATACAGTGAATCTCATCCAAGGTGTCATGATGAAGTGGACATCGAGTTTTTGGGGACTACATTTGGGAAGCCCTATACTTTACAGACCAATGATTACATCAGAGGAAGTGGAGATGGAAATTATTGGAAGTGAGATAAAGTTTCATTTATGCATGGTTTGATCCCACCCAAGATTTCCATCACTATGCTATACTATGGAGTCCTACGGAGATTATGTAAATATTTTTTTTTTTTGTGATCATAGTTTAAGCTAATCAAACTTGACGTTGACAATATGCTTTTGTACTTGAAATTAATCTCATGAGAAAGAAAAATCTGTAGAAAATTACAGAACCTATTCATCCATATACTACTGCAGTACTGCTGAACTTTAGTGAAATTTCTGGTCAAAAAAAGTTCAATGAAATAGTTAAAATATCTAACATGTTTTTCGTTTTCTGGCTTTAAAGGTAAACAATAATCTGACCATGCTAATGAAGGCCGAAATACATTTTATTCTTTCTCTGAAATTAAGGAAAAGCCAAAGTACCAACTATATGAGTCTATGACAGGAAGTAATTACATATATGTTTTTCATTTTCTGGCTTTAAAGGTAAACAATAATCTGACCATGCTAATGAAGGCCGAAATACATTTTATTCTTTCTCTGAAATTAAGGAAAAGCCAAAGTGCCAACTATATGAGTCTATGACAGGAAGTAATTGCATATTTAATTTCAACATTCATGAACAGAACTGTCTATACTTGAATATTATCTACAAGCTGATGAATCAATGAACGCCATGTACAAACTTGGGAATTAATATAAAGAAATTTAGAAGGGTAAAAGAGGGATGGAATTGTAGTTTCGGACGAAAATTGAATGACTTAGAAATTGGTCAATCTCCTGTTTGTTATATTTGATGGCAAGTGTTTTATGAGTCCATTACATTACAAATTGTTACAAGCACTTAGATACTTGGAGCTTTTACCAAAAATAGGAAGACTAGCTTCTGTAGAATTCGTATCGTCTTTCCACTAACAGCCCTGTAGGCCATATAAATACATAATTTAGATTTACAATTAATAGAAGTCAAGATAGATGTGTGGGTAAGTGGGTTGGTAGTCATATTAATCGAATGGTACGTATATTGTTTGTTTTACCTGGAATGATGCTTAGTATTCTTCAAGTATATATGGAGTTTTTTTTTTTTGAGTAAAATGAGGTCAACCTTTATTGAAGATGGGAGAGATTACATTACAATAGTTTCTGCTGCAATTGCAGCCAGTAAAAAACTAGGTGTAGAAGAAAAAGCAGAAACCTGCTGTACAGTCTTAGCATAATCTGCTAGAAGATGAGCTACCAAATTGGCAGCCCTCTTAGTGTGAATGACTTTCACATTTGAAAATGGGCACAACTTGACCACAATATCATCATAGATCCTCCCCAATACAGAAGTATTCGAAGCTGGAGGGCTAGCTAGCAACTTGTCTCTGCACAAGTAAAGAATCAGTTTCAATGATCACCGGCATCATGTTATGCTCCAGAACAAAATTTACAGCAGATTGACATGCCAAAGCCTCTGCATGCTCTGCTGAGACAAGATTCCGAAGTGGACTAGCACCCCCTGCTATCCAAGTTCCCACAGAATCACGTATTACAAATCCTAGTCCTCCCAGCCTTGTGCCAGGATTGAAACAGCCATCAATATTGACCTTCAGGACCCCCATTGGGGGATGAATCCAGTTCACCACTCTTATTCTCTGCCTGGTACCCCTTATGTGCATATTAATAGCCCGAAATTCTGCTAGTCTAGTACTAGAACTCAAAGCAACATCACAAGCTTGAGACGTTTTCTGGTCCCAAACTCTATTGTTCCTTTCCTTCCAAATACTCCAAAGCAAATACATAAGATCTTCGAAAGCCTGCTTGGACAGATTCTTTCCGCAAAAATTCAACCATCCTACCACATCAAGAGCATCAGTTTATGAATCAAAGCAAACTTGACGTAACTCTCCATGAGTGTGTAACACTTGCCTAGTAAAGTGGCAATTACGACACAAATGAATAGTAGTCTCTAACTCACTGTCACACAGCACACATGTATAAGACTCCAATGGCACATGTTTGGACACCAATCTTTCCAGTGAAGGAAGGATATCGTTGCACACCCTCCACACATGCACTTTAGCAGAAGTTGGAATAACCCCCTTCCAAATTTTCTTCCAAAAATCTCCATGAACTGGTACAGTACTAGGCCTTCGAGATGAAGAAATCCCAAATAAGTATCTATAGGCTGTTTTAACAGAAAATGACCCGTCACCTTGCAGCCTCCAGACACACCGGTCTGTTACTGCCCTATCACTTAGAGGAATTCTCAATATAGCTTCCGCCTCATCAGGAGAAAACATTCTTCGAATCAAACCTTCGTTCCAAGAAGAAGAATCAACTAGAAGTTCACTAACCTTGAAATTAAGACTCACACTTCCAGGAAGTACCGTCGGAATGTAATTTGGAAGGCCAGGGACCCAAGGGTCCAAACACGCCCTTACCTGCTCTCCATTACCAATCTGCCAGTAAGAACCTTGAATGATCAGATCCCTAGTAGAGAAAATGCTCCTCCAAGAATATGATGGAGTAGCATGTGGCTCAGCTGTCCAAAACGTTCCTGTAGGATAATACTTAGCTTTATAAATCCGAGCAATAAGAGATGAAGGATTATCAATGATCCTCCAAGCTTGTTTTTCTAGCATCGCAGAATTAAACTCTGTAAGACTGCGGAACCCTAAGCCTCCTTCTTCTTTAGGGTTACATAAAGCATCCCATGACTTCCAATGTATTTTCCTTTTATCAAGAGTGCTCCCCCACCAAAACCTTGCACACATTTGCTCCAAGTCCTCAAAGAAACATTTAGTAAGCTGAAAAACACTCATAGCATAGGTTGGTAAAGCTTGAGCAACCACCCTAATTAGAATATCCTTCCCAGCTCCACTCAATAATTTGCTTTGCCAATTCTTTAGTTTCTTGGCCAAATTATCTTTGATATATTGAAAGGTTGCTGTTTTTTTCCGGCCTACATAGGTTGGAAGCCCCAAGTATTTCTCATGAGACTCAACTATCTCCACTCCCAAGAGACTGGATACCTCCTCCTGCATCCCCTCAGATACATTCTTGCTGAACACCACAAAACTTTTATCAAAGTTAACCAACTGACCTGAAGCCCTACCATAAGTCTCAATCACATCCTGAATCTGATAACAATCTTCCAAAGAGGCATTAGCATATAACATGCTATCATCAGCAAATAATAAATGGTTCACCGGGGGGGCTTCTCCACACACTTGAATGCCATTAAGCATACCTTCCCGTTGTTTTTGTTGTAACAAAGCTGAAAAACCTTCAGCTCCAATAAGAAATAAATAAGGTGACAAAGGGTCTCCTTGTCGTAACCCTAGAGATGGAACCACGATTCCTCTAGGCTTACCTCGAACCAAGAATGAGTACCTAACAGTAGTTACACATGCCATAACCATATCAATCCACCTTTGAGGAAAACCGAACCGGTTCATCACCTTTCTTAGGAACACCCACTCCATTCTATCATATGCTTTACTAAGATCCAATTTCAAAGCCATGAGCCGTTCAGCTCCTTCTCTCTTATTATGCACCAAATGAGCCATTTCATTAGCAACAAGGATATTGTCAGTAATTAAACGGCCTGGAACAAAAGCACTCTGAAATGGTGATATGATAGCAGGTAAAAGAATCTTTAACCTATTGGCAATAGCTTTTGAGCAGAGCTTATAAATCACATTGCATAAAGCAATAGGTCGAAGATCAGACATATGTTCCGGGTTATTCACCTTTGGGATAAGACAGATATGTGTAAAATTAATCTGCTTAAGAAACTGACCAGTATGAAGAAAGCTTTGAACTGCTTCTGTCACCTCCTCACCAATAGTCTCCCAATAATGTTGAAAGAACAATGGTGGCATACCATCCGGACCAGGTGATTTTGTGGGATACATTTGAAACAAGGCACACTTTATCTCTTCTGCCGAATAAGGCAAACATAACTGCTCCTTCATCTCTTGAGAAACACAAGGTTGGATGGCAGCAATTGTTGTTTCCATGGCCTCAAAATCAAGGTCAGAAGCTGCAAACATTTTAGAAAAATACGAGGTCACAACCCTTTCCATCCCATCATCATCCTCACACCAGACCCCATTCTCATCATACAGGCCTTGAATTAGGTTTTTCCTCTTCCTATTCGCTGCCTTCCTATGGAAGAATCCAGTATTGCGATCACCTTCCTTCAACCAAGTCACTTTAGACCTTTGCTTCCAGAAAGCCTCCTCTTGAGAAAGTAGAGTCTGCAGACGATGCATAAAGTCCTTTTTTTCTCTCTGTACAGCATCATCGATCTTCATATCCATGAGCTCTTCCAGTCGTGCTCTAATACCAATCATAGATTGCTGCCTAGCCCGAAAGGTACGCTTCTGCCACTTATCAAGCTCCATTCTCGTATGAGCAATTTTTTTTTGCAACCCTGAACAATGGAGCTCCAGTGACATCTGTATACCAGGAATCTTGCACCAAAGAATCACACTCGGGATGTTGAAGCCAGAACGCTTCAAACTTAAATCTGTGATACCTTTGACGTGTGAGAATTGGTATCGTACTTGCCCTCAACAAAATAGGGATGTGATCTGAATCACTAGGAGGTAGGTGTACCAGTTTAGCATAACCAAAGATGTCACACCAAGAGGGGGTACAAACTGCCCGATCCAGACGGAGTTTTGTATCTGCATTCCACCACGTTGATGCAGTACCCTGAAATCCGAGATCCAACAAGTCTCCATAACCTAGTGCATCGCGAAACCCTCGCATCTGCCTTTCAGCCCTAGCCGGACCTTCAAACTTCTCCCCATTATTAAGGATCTCGTTAAAATCGCCGATCACCACCCAAGGAAGAGAATCAAGATCAGACAATTCTCTAAGCAGCCTCCATGATCTGTCACGTTCGACCGTTCTGGAATAGCCATAGAAACCGGTCAGCCTCCAATTTGGATCACCCGGATTGCCCAATATCACCATATCCATGTGGTGTGCAGAAGTTGTACGTACCCATCTGGATCTTCACATCGTCATTCCAGAAAATAGCCAATCCTCCAGACTGACCATCACTCAAGACAGTCTCAGCATGCGCAAACCCTAGCGCCAACTGCAAAGCATTGAAATCACGTTGTCTGCTGATCTTGGTTTCACACAGGAAAACTATTTGAGGCCGATTTTGAGAGATCAAATCTTTCAACGCCCTAGTTGTGGTGTCATTACAGATGCCTCTGCAATTCCAACTAATTATATCCATGTCCATGGCAGTTTGTAG
This sequence comes from Rosa rugosa, assembly GCF_958449725.1. Lineage (NCBI taxonomy): Eukaryota > Viridiplantae > Streptophyta > Magnoliopsida > Rosales > Rosaceae > Rosa > Rosa rugosa. The sequence goes on along the minus strand of NC_084821.1, from coordinate 25,962,505 downwards.
CTTGCTTTCCAGAAATCTAGAAAAGTAACCCTAGCAGAGAACGGCTAGGTCAGAGAGAAAAAAAACTTTTTTTTTTTAGTATATATGGAGTTGATTGTTCTCTATGCAATGGTTGATAAATTACCTCTGGATACCATCTCTTGGATTTAGTCAGTTTCTGCTTGTATTTAATCAGTATTAATTCTTTAAGTATATATGGAGTTGATTGTTCTCTATAGTTTAGTTATTTAGACACAAACAGCATTGATCTGTCTTGATATCGGAGTCTATACATTCAAATCAAACTGAACTATATTTATACTCATCCTGCAGCTAGGCACTATGCCGTTAATGCATATATGCTTGGCTCCACTGTATTCTTTAGAAGGGATGCACGTAATTACAGTGGGAGGACTTGGGAATTGGGAACCACAAACAAGGCCCGGCCTGCACCCAATCTAATTAATATATGCTGCTTCCTTCTCCTTTCCCCTCATCCCCCCACCCCCACCCCCACCCCCACCTCCCCATCTTTGTATCTGTTATTTCATTACTAGGAGTTGCTTTTTTATTTTTTATTTTTAATTCTACAGGTATAACTAACACTTGGATATTGTTAATACAAGAGGCTCGAGTTACTTGGTTAGATGAAACTTTTACTGTGTATCTGTCACATGAAAAGCCAATCAAGGCATGATAGAATCATACTTGTCAATTAGGTGCAATACATATCATTTGCCTTTTGGAAACAGGGTTTTTGTTATCGTGATTTTAAGTCGGTGAGGTCAAACTGGGATCGATGTTATAAACATTCAGTGCAGCTAAGTTGTTCAAATCAAAATGCTCAGCTGCTTTTTAGCCTACATTCCTCCAGATATCAACTAGATCTAAAATCTAACATATGCTGCCTCTCACCCTAAGCGTAACCCATTTTGGGATCCCCAACAGATTTTTAACGTACTACTCTTTCAGCATCATATAGTGGTTATACAGTTTAGGGTTCTTATAGTACTTTTTAGCCTACTTTTATATACCATAGTCCAAGTCCTTATCTAGATTCTCACCAATACGAATTTCATATTCCTAAGGAATCATTGGCACAATCTCATGGCTCACAGCCGGGTTTTATCATGTCTGTCAATGCATTATTAAGCAGGTCAAGTGAGACCCCACCTAATGAGGAGAAGATTGAAGAATGTCGAGCAGAAAACTTGTGTCGATGGACGATGCACTGGTTACAGACCTTTCGGCTTATTGAGCTTTTTTTAATCGGACAAACTATAAAAACCGAGTCTCCCTCTGTTTAACATGCAAGGAGAAAAACAAAAAAAAAATTCCCAGTTCTCAATATCCCCGAGACCTAGAGAGTAGATGAAGAAGCGAAAACGCGAAATCGAAGAGGACTGCCGCAGCGGGAAGCGCCGCCGTATCGAAGACGCGCCCGTCCGTTCTGATTACTCCGATGAGATCGAGACTCATAAAGGTACGGTATATATCATGTTTTGGTTTGTGCTGGGCACCAATTTTCCTTTCTGTATTGAAAATTCCTTGCCGCATTTTAGTTCACCACATGTATTTTAATGCCCTAGTGTATACTTGGGCCTTTAAGATGTTCCATTGATCTATAGATTATATGCTGATTGATTGATGGCTACTGCCTTGGCTTGATGGTTGGATCATATATATACCATGTAATTGCTTGCATCCATGCCTCTAGCTTCCCTAGGGTCTTTTGGTTTGTTCTTCTCATCATCATCATCATCACCCTTTCTTTATATTACAGGGGAACCGCTAACACCACGTGGGAATTCGAAGTTGAAACGAAAGCGTCGTCGTGGTCCTCGCTGTTCCGAATGTGGTCTTCCCTGTAGCACAGCCTGTACCAGATATGTGCAGCCTCCTATACCAGAGGGATATGGTTACCTTCCATGGTCAATAGGCGTGGATACGAATGGTCACTACCATGAAGAGATTTCTGATTTGATTGCTTTCATGTCTTGTGACCGTTGTGGCAAGTATGGTGACCACTGGGATGCCCATTGCCCAAATCCCATCAATGACCCTCCAGAACCAGAAGAAATTAATCCTGGTGCTCACCGTTATTCGTGGAAGTATGTATTGAGGGATTTCAAAGGTATGCTATTGGTCATTTTACTTTTTAGAATTGTATATCATGTTTGGAGGATTGAAAAACCAATTTTCACCCAAAAGTTTGAATACTAATTGATTCATATTGAGTTAGAGATTGAACAAGAAGATGAATGACTTTTTGAAAACTTTTGATTCATAAGTGGATGTAGTTTGAGCAAGAAGAATTGAATGATTTTTTGAAGAAGAAGAGTTGAGTTGAATTTTGAATTAGTTGTAGGGTCCGCCCTGTTACTACAATTCCCACTGAGCTAATGCTTTTGAAGATTGAAGGCCTTGTCTTCCCAAATGCTGCTGGGGTTTTGTTTTCCATTGGTTTTCTTTGTTCCAAACATACGCTTGGGTGTACAGTGCCTGGTTTAGTTTGGTGCAGATTGGCTATGAAGATTACCACTCTGGATACTTGGTTGGTAAACACTGTTAGAAAGCTTTCAGATCATATTGGGAGGATCGATTGGACCTTCACTTACTTGGTATTATGGGAAATAAGGAAGTAAGATGTTCGGCTGCTTTTAATGGTGTCCTGCCATCTCTAGAGGCCACAATCATCAGAACAAACAAAGGGATGATTATCAATTTGCTCAGGGGAAGACCCCCCCCCCAAAAAAAAAAAAAATTTCTCCTCCAACCCATTCGTGGACTCCTCCTCCTCCTAGATACATGAAAGTTAATGTTGATGGTTCTTGGGATGAGACCTCTGGAAAGGCTGGTATTGGTGTTGTGGTCAGGGATACCAATGGTAACTGGGTAGCTGGTTCTAGTACCCATATCGCATCCAATTCGGCAATTGAATGTGAGGGAGCTGCAATTATTCATGGATTGCAACTGTCAAGAGCTGGTTCTATTATGTTTGTGGTTTTTGCTGCGCTTGTGCTTACTGTTCTTGTATCTTTGCTCTTTTTGAGTTTTCATTTGAAGTACTTCTCAGATATGATATGACACACACACACACTTACACACTTGTATGTACATGTGTAAGTGTAATTGGTAACCAACCAGTAACAATGTAGTGATTGTTGTAAATCATTATGGCTATATCATGTAAATAGATATAGGGTAAATCATTATGTTGTTATAGGCTTACCCTTTCCATGTTTTATGGATGACTTTAGGAATCCTTGTTTTATGGAGGACTTTAGGGGTCCTTGTTTTATGGAGGACTTTAGGCTACATGTTCCCTATCTTCCACTATATGTAGTCCATTTCTCATCCATGTTATGAGATGAATACAGAAAATACTACACTCCTTCTCTGCATCTAAACTCTCTCTCTCTCTCAAGTTCTTTGAAGCAAAGCTCTCTCCATTTTCTGCATGAAACACTTTCTATGTTCGTTTTACAACACGTTATCAGCACGAATAGCTCTACGATTCGGATTGCAGATTGACAAGAGGAGAGGTGAATAACTTGGGTTGCAGAGAAGAGGCAGTTCATCTTTCAATCATCTTCACTCTACCAGCTCTACAACCAAGTAGGTTTTTTCCAAACAAAAACCGATTTTGCTGTTTCATTTTACCTTCTGTTCTCTGTGTTCCAGTATTTATTTGAAATAGTAAATCAACTCCAAAACTCACCAAATTTTGTATGCTGGAGCCCTTATGTGTTTAGTGCATCTCTGTAAATTTTCGTATTTTTCTGGGTAGTTTTGCTTAATGTTTCAGTTCGTCTTTCGACTGTTATTCAGTAGAAGCTGCAATCATGTTTTTGATTTTTGTTGAAGCATTATGGACTTAATTTTTTGGTTACACTAATTTGAATTATGCCATTATAATTCCTTATGCTAGAAGCATTATGGGCTAAATTATTACGCGATTATTACATAAAGTTATGCGATAAGCATTTACTCAATTTATTACCTATACGAAATGTCAGAAGCATTAATGAGATTTGAACCCATTTCCTTAGGTACATAACCCCTGCATTAATTTGTTTCCGTTATGATGTAATAACATATATTGAATTTGGTTATGTTATAATTGTGAATATTAAATGTGGTTGAGTCAGAAGCTCAAATCAAGCCCAAAGCCACAATAACAAACCCGAGCCAGAAGCTCAGGCCCAAGCTACAAGACCATAACAGAAGCTCGCCATGTGTTGCCATGACAAAGACCAGTTTGAGCCCAGCAGGCCTACTCTCCCTCTGCAGGACCTAGCAGCCCAGCAGGCCTCACACACTCTTTGACTAGTGCATGAAAGCTTTGGTCACGAGCTCACAGCTAAGCCCCGTAGAGTTTATTATCAAGCCCACTCTTTCTTTGGTCCAGCAGAACCAAATAAAAGAAAAAATGATTTGATTCTACTGAGATTTGAACCCAGACAATGTGCATGTCATTATGGCTATTGTAAATAAATTCACCATATTTCATATGTGTAATTAATTGCCAGAAGCATTTATTCACATAATTGTGTGACAATTAATATGTTATATTACTAGCATGCAATTAATATCTCAATTGATTTGTGATTTCCATTTATTCAATTTGTGAGATATTATTTCAATTTGCTCTATTCAATATTATTGTGTTACTTGTCTAAATTTTCGCACTAGAATATATGTGTAGAAAATGTAGGTACCTAATGAATTAGAAGTTCTAAATGAACCAGTAGTTCATTCACATATCGAACCTGTAGTTTCGATAATGCCATTTAAGAAACTTGAAGTTTCCTTCATAAATTCACCACACATGATAAAACCAGTAGATTTTACATGTTTAATCTGATTTTCCATACCATGTTATAGAACCTGAAATTCCTATTAGTTGCTTATGGACGATACTACCCAAAGCACTAAGATTATTTGTTCCTTTCCTGTAAGAAATGCCAAATCTCAACAAACTTGACTTTGTTGCTTTGGAGGTTTCCAGAAGAAACTATCTAAAGTGAACTCAAGATGTGAAAATTCATCTGATTGCAAAGAAGATGAGATCAACAATCAATGCTAACAATGTCGTCATTGAGGCTTTTAATATGAGTGCCATAATTTTCAAAGGAAACATATGGAGAAAACACTCCAAGTTGAGTATCCGATGAAGAGGATACACAGACTCTTTGGGTCGCTCTAGAAGAGCACTTTCACCATCAAATGACCATTTTCTTGCTTGAAGCAAGACATGATTGGCAGAACGAAATTAGCCCATATGACCGTCTGCCACTTGGCCAAAGCCCAAGAGGCCATGTAATCAGGCTCCACGTGGCCAAGGCCCACGTGGTAGGAACCATGATGCCATAACTCAGCAAGCCCAAGTTGAAAGGAACACTGGTCCGGCCCGCTGCCACCAGAATCAGCATGATCTTTGTTATCAATGTGGAGGAATTGACTGCTGGTCCCGCACCTGTTGTGCGATAGCCTAAGCAGTAGATGAGTATTACGCCGGTCGCGGAACTCGAAATACCAACTTTATTAAAGGGTCATTTTCTATCGATTCCACACTAGAGATCACAGATTTTCAGGCAGTTACTGAACATACCGAGGATTAGAACTCGAAGACATGGGTATAATTGGCCCCTTGTGCCATATCTATTTCATCTTAATGAATGAAACATCTTCGGATTTTGGTGATTTATGTTTTCAATTATTTTGGATTATAGAAATGTGGTTATGTTCGAATATATTTAATTCAATAAACTTATTCATACATGTGATCCATTGAATTAAATAAATGCATAGGCATATTCTGTGGGGAAGTTTGTTGTCTGGTTAAAAGTGCTATTACGCACACCATACTCCCAGATCGGAGATATTTTTCAAACTTATTGTCTATTCATACCTCTGTGACAACCGTATCAGGCCAATCCAACCTGATAGAGGGTTATGGCAAAACCCACTATATGTTGTCCAATGGTACTGAACCTACCATTAATGAGGCTTTATAATCTCCACGTTCCAGAAGAACGTTATTGAGTATTAAGGATATTCGAACCAACGGTTATCACGCTGAAACCACTGAGAAAAATGAGTGTAATATCTTTGCATAACCTCCAAAGTGTGTGGCCAGAAGCGTACATTGGAGAAATTGGAATCTGTTAGCTAGATGCTAACTAATTTAAGCAACTACTTGCTATGGCATGACCGTTTGGGACACCCAGGTCAAAGTATGATGCACCGTATCCTCAATTCATTGCAGGTGCATCCCCTTCTGAATAAGGGTCTTGTATATAATGACATGCTATGCCATACTAGACCATCATATGCAAAGACTAGTACATACACCACCATTTTTCTGCACAGAATGCAAGGGAAATTTGTGGACATATATATCCAACCACCATGTGGACCAGTTAAATATTAATGGTTTTGGTTTATGTATCGACAAAGTGATCACATGTTACACTATTGTCCACAAGAAAACGCTGCTTTTGTTAAACTCTCACCCATATCATGAAATTGAGGGTTCACCACTCGGATTATCCCATAAAGTCTATAAGACTTGATAATACCGGAGAGTTTACATCGAAGTCTTTCGATGATTATTGCATATCCCTTGGGATTGATGCTGAACATATAGTTCCCTATGTTCACACCTAAGATGGTCTCGCAAATAGAATCTTGGTAATGCGCACCAAGCTTCTAGTTTTTGCGTGGGGCTATGCAATCTTGCATGCAGCTATGTTGGTCCCGTTGAGGCCCACTGCTACCCAACCTTACTCCGCGTTACAGTTGGTAACTGGGTACGAACCTGATGTTTCGCACTTACTCGCATTTGGGTATGCAGTCCGCGTGCCAATTGTGCCGTCACAACGTACAAAATTGGGTCCTCAACGAAGGATGGGCATATATGTCGGTTATGAATCCCCATCCATTATACGCTTTTTAGAGCCCTTGACAGGCGATCTCTTTACCGCTAGATTTGCGGATTGTCACTTTGATGAGACAGTCTTCCCGCCGTTAGGGGGAGATAAGAACGTTACCGTTCCTGATGAACGACGTGAATTGACGTGGAATGTCCCCACTATGTCTCATCTTGATCCCCGAACCGCACAATGTGATAATGAAGTGCGGAGAATTCTAGATCTACAGAGTGTAGCCCAAAATATGCCAGACGCTTTCTCTGATCTAGCTAAAGTGACGAGATCACATATACCTGCTGCAAATGTGCCTGCAAGGATAGATGTCCCTGTAGGACGCGTCGTCCTAGATGGACGAGGTACGACCATGGCGGCTAACCAGTCACATATCCCTGCCCAGAAGCTAGGTAGACCACTAGGTTCGAAGGATTCTTATCCCCAGAAGAGGGTAAACTCGGCACAAATGAATCTTCTTGACATCGCAATCTCAAACTGATTCATCTCACGAGATAAATCCGGATTATGGGTCCGTCCTAGAAGAGACGACGTTGGGGGACGCTCCAACATTTGAACCCACTCCCGAGAATAGAGAAATCTCGGTAAATTTTGTGAGATTTGGAATTTGAATGAGATTATCATCGATGATATATTAGTATTTGCGGTGGCCACCGAAACTATAATATGCGATGATCTCGAACCTTGCTTTGTTGATCAATATCAACGAAGAGACGACTGGCCAAAAAAGGAAATAAACAATCCAGGTCAAATTAGATTCCTTAACAAAGAGAAAGGTGCTTTGAGCCTGTTGTTCCTACACCTTCCCATGTTAAACCTGTAGAATTTAAATGGGTATTTGTAAGGAAGCGTTATGAGAAAAACGAGATTGTGATACACAAGGCTCGTCTAGTGGCGCAAGAATTTTCTCAACGCCCTGTGATTGATTACGAGAAGGCGTATTCTCCCGTAATGGACGTCATAACGTTCCGCTACCTTTTCAGTTTGGTAGTTTCTGAAAAACTGAATATGCAGCTTATGAATGTGGTCATAACTTATCTCTAGGGGGATCATAATACAGAGATATACCTGAAAGTTCCTGAAGGACTTAAGGTACCCAATGCAAATAGTTCTAGACCACGGAACGTGTTCTCCATTAGTTTTGAGGTGTTCACTTTATGGATTAAAACAATCTAGACGGAAGTGGTATAACCGTCTAAGTGAATATTTGATCGGGATGGGATATGTGAATAATAAACTACGCCTATGCGTGTTTATTAAGGAAACAAATTCCGGGTTTGCAATTATGGCGGTCTATGTCAAAGACATGAATTTGATTGATATTCCTGAAGAGATCAAGGAAACTGCAAAGCACCTGAAGTCGGAATTTGAGATGAAAGCCCTTGGGAGAACAAATTATTGTCTCGACCTGGAGCCCGAGCAAAGTGCAGATGAAATTTTGGTCCATCAACCAAATTACATCCAGAAGATGTTAATATGCTTTAATCAGGATAAAAGCAAGCACACTCATGGTCGTCCGAAGTCTAGAGAGAACCGTATTGTTCTACTGGTGATAACGAAGAGATATTGGTGCCAGAAGTCCCATATCTAAGTGCAATAGGCGCATTATTGTACTTGGCTCAATGCCCTAGACAGGACATCCCATTCGATGTGAACTTGTTAGCTAGATATAGCTCTGCGCCAACACGCCGCCACTGGAATGGCCTAAAAGACATTTTTCGCTACCTTAGAGGTACGGCGGATATGGGCTTATTCTATCCCTATGCATCAAGGAATGAATCAAACCCACTTGATCCTCAGAATGATGCTGGCCTTGTTGTATATGCTGATACAGACTATCTATCAGACCCGCACAAGGCGCGTTCCCCAACTGGTTATGTCTTTGCCATTAGGAATACTGCAATTTTCTTGGAGGTCTACAAAACAGACCCTTGTTGCTATCTCTTTGAATCATGCTGAGATTCTAGCTCTTCACGAAGCAGTACGTGAATGTATATGGTTGAGAGCCATCACAAGGCACATGTGGGCTGCATTCCACCATTGATGAACCAACCACTATCCACGAGGATAATGCTGCTTGCATCAAGCAAATGAAGACGGGTTTCATCAAAGGAGACAACACCAAACATATTGCACCAAAGTTCTTCTTCAATCAGCAACAATAGGAGCATCAGAAAATTAAAGTCAAGCAGATTCGATCTGAAGACAATCGTGCAGACCTCTTCACTAAGTCACTACCAAAGTCTACATTCCAGAAGCATGTACAAGGTATTGGTCTACGTAAATTATCTGAATTACCTAACATGTAATTTTCAGGGGGAGTTGAAATCAGGGGGAGTATCCAGAAGCATACCCACTTGACCATCGTGTACTCTTTTTGTCCTTCGTCTAGGGTTATTTTGTCCCACTGGGTTTTGTTACCTGGCAAGGTTTTAACGAGGCACATCTTTAGCATGGTCGCTCCACTTATACTACATCCTGAAGATGTTTTGATTCAATATATATGCATTTGCTCATCTTTTCCCTTCGACCACGGGTTTTTCCCACTGGGTTTACCGGGCAAGGTTTTGGTGTAGCAAATCTAAATGCATCCCTCTCGTAGACATACTACCTACTTATGATGCTAATAAGAAGACTCCACTTATCTCCGAAGCTGTGATATTACTACTCCACACTCATGCGCGTTGTGCTCTTTTTCTCCTTCGACCAAGGTTGTTTTTTTCCCACAGGGTTTTTATTACTTGGCAAGGTTTTTGATGAGACAACTTAGAAGCGCACAACCCATGCAACACTATTGACATGAAATATCCAAGGGGGAGTGTTGTAAATCATTATGGCTATATCATGTAAATAGATATAGGGTAAATCATTATGTTGTTATAGGCTTACCCTTTCCATGTTTTATGGATGACTTTAGGAATCCTTGTTTTATGGAGGACTTTAGGGGTCCTTGTTTTATGGAGGACTTTAGGCTACATGTTCCCTATCTTCCACTATATGTAGTCCATTTCTCATCCATGTTATGAGATGAATACAGAAAATACTACACTCCTTCTCTGCATCTAAACTCTCTCTCTCTCTCAAGTTCTTTGAAGCAAAGCTCTCTCCATTTTCTGCATGAAACACTTTCTATGTTCGTTTTACAACAGTGATTCATTTTTCTCTCGTTTTCTCCCTTAGTTTTCTGGATTTTCTTCTTCAATAAGCTTCTGCTTTGATATTGACATTTTTTATTTATTTTAATTTTTTTAATGGGATCACAGATAATGTCATTGCATCCATCTGCAGCTAGCATTATAATTGTGACATCACTGGTTTTTTCGTTTTCTCATCTCATCGTTACCTGTTTCTTTATTTAACAGGGAAACCGGAACCACCACGTAGGAAGGCAGTGAAATTGAAGGCTCCGATGTGTGAATATTGTGTTCGTCTCCGAAACCAAGCCTATGCTAGAACTGAAAAGCCTCATTCACCGGAGGGATATGGTTACCTTCCTTCGTCAATAGGTGTGTATACGAATGGTCACTACCATGAAGAGATTTCTGGATGAGATTGGTTTCATGTCTTGTGACCGTTGTGGCAAGGATGGTGACCACTGGGATGCCCATTGCCCAAATCCCATCAATGACCCTTCAGAATCAGAAGAAGATTGTTCTGCTGCTCGTGGTTATTCGTGGAAGTATGTATTGAGGGATTTCAAAAAAAAATTCTTGTTAAATCCCTATGCATTATGTGGTGCACTATCAACTCTTTATCCGTTAAATTAAATTTCTAACCACAATGAACTCTGTATCCAGTAAACTTAATATGGATGCTCGTTTGAATTTTCATCACTTTAGAAGTTATTGATAATATTTGGTTTGTGGTAGTACATACTTTTTCTAGTATGCTCATTCACTGTTCATATCTTTGATTGTATTTTTCAGCTATTACCCATCTTTGCTCTTGTTTCTTGTGCTATAGTCGTGGATCTTGTTTTCATCCTGCATTTCTAGCTCAAACCTATATTACCAAAAGTGAAAGAAAAGCTTGGCAAATTCCATTGCAAAAATTTTGGCAATTAACCTGAGAGCAATCGTTCATACTGTTCTTCTACTCTAGACTGTATGCCTCTAATGAATAAGCTACACTTGAACACTTGGTACTCGCATACTTACAAACTGCTACTCGTTCACTCATTCTAGATTGAACTGATTTTGCCAATATTTTGTAAAGTTTCATTTGATTATATTATTAGAAAAGGTCATTATCAAAACGCTATGTCTAAAAAAACAAAAATCATTGGTGATTTTTGTTTATTTAAAAAAAAATTATTTTTATTCACCAATACTGTGACATATTTAGAAATTTCCGTATATATACTCTCCACTGGAGTATTTACTTTCCTTCTTCTCATAAAAACAGAAAAAAAAAAAAAAAAAAAAGGAGTATTTACTTTCCCTCATTTGGCGCGATGCCCAAGAGGTAACTTTTCAGTTTCCATTTCCTAATATGAAAAAAAAATAGAAAAAGAAAAGGACAAAAAAGAAAATTTCAAATTTGGTTAACCGACTTTAGATTATTCAAAGCCTTGAAATTTCTGCGAGAAGAAAAAACTGGAGCTACAAGGAGTGGAGTGTAGTGATTGAAAGCTGTTGTAAGGAATCAGAGGAAGAGAGAGAGAGAGAAGATAGAAGAATGGGGTCGTTGTTGAAGAGCGAAGAGGAGGCCGGGGAGGAGGAGTCGAACGAGGCCATATTGTATGTTAATGGAATTCGTCGAGTCTTGCCTGATGGATTGGCTCACCTCACCCTCCTTGAGTACCTCAGAGGTTCCGCTCTTGCTTAATCCAAGTCTTCCTTTTTTTCTTTTTCGGAATTTGTAATCTCGATTCCGGTTTGACTTGTTTTTGATGTGGACTTTTTTGGAACCTCTAGTTTTTGAATTGGATTGGATTTCTGTTAAATGGAATTTGATTGCATGTGTAATTGTTTTGCGCTGTTTTTGTGTGGAGAAATCTGTGAACTATTGTTTTTCAGTGGTAGGATGAGATCGTGTTGCTTAGTGGGAAGCTTTCATTTCTATATCAGAATGGTTGATTGTTGTCAATGTCAGTGTGTGTGTGTGTGTGTTATACTGTTTGTTCTACCTGGAATATTGATGTTTAGTATTCTTGAACTATCGAGTTGATTGGTCTCCATGTCCGAAATGGTTGATGTATTTGCTCTGGATAACATCTCTTGTATTTGGTCTGTTTCTGTTTTTTATTGATTTTGTTCTCGTTTTTTTTCTTTCTTTTTTATATATAATGCTCATTTTCGACGTGATATAAAGTTTAGGTTTATGCTATGATGGGAAAGCTGTGAGTATGGAAATTATGCTATGCTGTAATCGAGTTGCAGATCGAGTTATCTTTCCGTTGTGTCACCGCTGTAAAGCAAATAGAGTCGCCTGTAGAGCGCTCTTTGCTAGTTGGTGCATAATTGGATACAATTGTTTAGTAGAGGGTCATGATATTATTTCAGGATGTTCTCTCGGTGCCTATTGTAATCAGGGGTTTAGGCTCAATGTCCCCCCCTTGTATTCGACAGTTTCATTAATCAAGGCTTGAGGGCAGCCGCACCAGCCCTTTATTCAAAAAAAAAAAGTTTAGGTTTACAGTCGCCAAAAAATCTAATTAGAAACTCCATTGTCTTTGTGGCAATTGTTTGGCTCCAAAACCAGTCTGGTTGCAAACAGTCTCTTTTGAGTACGTGCGCAGGCATGCCAGCACCGTGGGGTGCAGTCGTCGGGGAGTCCCTTGACCTGACTTCTTCTCAAACGCTGTGGATGAGGAGAGCACCAACCTCGTCACCAGGTTTATTCTTCTCTATGCCTTTTGGAAAATGACTTTTTGCCTTACGGGTAAGGGCTTGTGTTGTGATCTCTTGCGTCACCAAGTCGATACTCAACGTTGTAGGTTGAGCAGAGCAATCACCAGGAAGTAAGAGAAAGCACGGGTTTTGCTAATGCGTGACTTTAGCTTCGCTGGGTTGCGAGGGCGTTACCCTTGCTTCGCTGGTTTTCAACTAGGTTGAAGGTAGGTTTGCTCCGGATAGACTTTGATAATCTGTGCGATTAGTTGATTGAAGAGTTGTTTTTTGTTGTTCGTCTTTAGCCTCTATATATAGGCTGCTTGCTGTAGATTCTCCTTCCTGATAGGAATGCAATACTATATTTTAGGCCACAGTTATTGGCCTTGAATCAAATCAAAATTCTTAATAGTTTCGATAACTATCGTAGGCAATAAAAGATTAACTCTGTTGTAGCAATCTTCTAAGCAAGGTTAATTACCTTTTAGAGTCCTGGACGTAATCTTCCTCTAGGCAACGTAATTACCTCAAGGACTGATTCCTGGATATGCACAGATTGCCTTCGCGAGCATTCCGTAGTTTGCATGCAATCATAATAAGATCATGTATAGGGGATCTGTTTATTGTAATTCAAGGATAATTATATCCTTCCTTCCATATGTTCCACGTCCACCTCACTCCTTAATTGCATGGGAGACTTGATTGCTTGCACATAATTGGTAGCGAATGATGGCCCACCATGCTATTTACTATTATAGGTGGAGAAGGACACTAGGACAGCACGTTGCCATGTTTAATTGCATGGGAAACTTCCTTAATTGAACCATGCATGAGCCACCATATATATATATATATATATACACCTTTCTGACCGCATATGGCTGATGTTATTGTTCTGTCTTGCATAATCTTGGTAATCAAGCAAACAAATTACCATTAATTATCAAATATTTGATAATTACTAGTATATCAAGGAATATCCAGATTTGCTTCAGGATTGCTTAACCTCCAAGTAGGCTTTATATAGCCTCCAAACAATATATTTCCAACTCATCAAAAATATATAGCTTGGGCAACGGATATTGGCCCGGTTTTCTTCGAGTCACCCTTGTCAGGAAAAAATGTTAATTTTGGGTTCAAACAACAATAAAGATATAGGTCTCACGGGGACAAAGCTTGGTTATGGTGCGTGTACTGTAATGGTTTCGCATTATGACCAAAAACTGAAGATCGAAATGCCTGTGAGTTTCTATTTCTTTGATAATCATGGACATGTGAATGAGTGCACTTGCATGTTAACAGACACATAAACTGTATCGACCTTCCACGAATATAAGTTTGCATTGCAGTTATACACATTTATTCACATGAAACTTACATCATGCATTTATTCTTTTACAGCTATCCTCATGGAATTTGAAGCTTAGAGGAAGAAGCTGTTAAGGATCAGCTAGATTCCCAGGACAACACAGGCTTTTGTTGCATGACATTCATACTCCCGTGGCTAATTTGATTTGTGGTTATGAAGATGGACAGGAGCTCAAGGATGAATGGTCTTGAGCAAGACTTGCATTGGTCAAGTTATCTGTTTATCTACATTTCGTTTACTGGATGAGCCTGATTTTGATCACTAGCTAGGGTTGCTCTAGTATGATTTTGGACTGAGGAAACTAGGGTTTTTTTTTTGGAAATGAGTAACAGATAGATGGGGTTAAGTAATTGGGAATCAAATTCATAGACATGACTCTGTTTTTGTAAGAAAATGGAGATATGACTAATTATATATATGGCACTGGATTTTTGATAATCAATCACATTCATAGCCACAAGCTCTTCTATATATGTATAGGTGTGTTGTCTTGTTCATAAGAATGATACTTTCTCGTAACATGGTGGCCCCTACGAATGACTTTATATGAAACGTCCCAATCTTATAATCTTGACCATTATATGCAAGCTCCTATACTATACAAAGATCAGCCTAAATTGGCTCACAACTTAACCCTGTAAAAGATAAGTATGAATCGTTCAAGCTGGGGATTGAGAGTAAACCTATAAGTTAACGTCAAAACTAAGTATTTATTCACAATAATTATCGAAAATATACAATGGGATAAAGAGATAGAAACAAAAATAAAGATAACGGGGTGTTTCAGTTATAATCTAACAAAGATGAACGCATTCAATATCTCTTTTACATCTTTTAGTTACTTAGCAAGATGAACGCACCATTACTAAGCCTATTGAATATGCAATCAAGGTATGTATGGAACGTTATCCTATCAGTATCACATATAGTGAATCATTCTCTATGCATTAAGATTGAATGAAAGTTTTCTTCAATTTTAGAAAAACAAATAAGTGTGGAACGCCTACCTTACATGCAATCCTAATTGTTGATTTAACTTTCATCCAAAAGCCATACTACTTATGAATTAAGATCACAGAACGCTGCTTTCTTAAAACTAGTTACAATTATATGCTTATATCCTAATTAAGTGTTGACCCAAAGAACATAAACGCATAAGAAATATCAATATGCACGAAATTAACAATCATCCTTAAACAAAATGTGAAATTGAAAACTATGAATCCATAAATCAAAAGATCACAAACATGAATAGGGTTCGAAAACTATTCTTTAACTATAAAACTTTAATCTCACAAAATTTTGAATCCAAACTACCAAAACAAAAAACATATTCTGACTTAAAAGAAAAGAAAACTGTATATATAAAGAGGGATGTCATGGTTACACTTTTGAAGTCTTCAAGAACGCAATAGGTGTCTTCACGGCTATGGATGACAGCTATGAAGGAGTAGGAGGACAGCTTCTTGACTTGAGATGAGGATATCAAAATTAGGAGAGAAAAGGGAGAGTTTGCGATTTGATTCAGGGTCGAGAGATGAAAAATTTGACGTCTAGAGCTCTCTATATATAGAGTACGGCAAGTGTAGGTGACTTGTTATTGTATACATTTTCTACTTTGCTTCCAAGCCAATCTCTGTGTCATAGGAATTTTCTGATTGGTCCGTGTGTGCAACAACCAATGAAACAATGTCATGTCACATTTTCTGCATCATTTAAACGAATTCAAATCCTTGAATATCTCCTTTGTTGTCCAACATTATCTCTAAGACTCACCTCTTGGCCGCAATTAGGTATAGATTCATTTAGGGTAAGATTGAGACGTCATTATCTAGAAAAATTCTTGTAAATTTGTCCAAAATCAATATGTGTCCAATCAGAACTCCAAATCTGATCTTATTCATCTTTCCTTGTCAACATCACTTCCAATCCATATCACCTTTGTGTAGGATGTTTTGGACTTCTTCTAATGCTTCTTGAATGTTCTTAGGCTCTCCTAGTCCACTCAGGTATCCTCGTGTCATCAAGCATCGTTATGCAATCAGGTCTTCTTTGCAGCAAGATTCGGGAACCTTCTTGAGTACTCCTTATGAACAAGGACCCCTAGTCCGTTAGGTTTTTTAGTTAGGATAGGACTCTTAGAGTTTCAATTCGAGTCAGATTAGGAATCCAACTCCAACAAGGACTCCTTTTCCTGACAGGATCAAAAATGCTCCATCTCTTCATTTCTCTTAAGTTATGCGCCTCATTTGCCTCTTGCTTTTCATTTCTTGCCTCTCATGTCCTCTTTAGCTCATTTCCTTCGTCATCTGCTCTAATGTGCCATAAGCGAAAGTGCCAACTATGAGTCTATGACAGGGAGTAATTACATATTTTATTAATTCAACATTCAGGAACAGAACTGTCTATACTTGAATATTATTTACAAGCTGATGAATCAATAAATGCCATTTACAAACTTGGAAATTATTATAAAGAAATTTAGAAGGGTAAAAGAGGGATGGAATTTTAGTTTCGGACGAAAATTGAATGTACTTAGAAATTGGTCAATCTCCTGTGTGTTATATTTGATTGCAAGTGTTTCTATGAGTCCATTACATTACACATTGTTACGAGTACTTGGATACTTGGAGCTTTTAATTAACTTGTTTTCTCATATGTCCTACATTGATTAGTTGATTAATTGGTGAGTTGTCATTACCCGTTTGATTTTTCATTCACAACACTCATTTTTCTCCTCTAGCTAGGTTTGTATGAAGGGGATAGATCTACTTGATAAGAACCATTACCAAAAATAGGAAGACTTCTGTAGAATTTGTATCGTCTTTCCACTTACAGCCCTGTAGGCCATAATAAATACATAATTTAGATTTGCAATTAATTAATAGAAGTCAAGATGTGTGGGTTGGTAGTCATATTAATCGAATGGTATATATATATTGTTTGTTTTACCTGGAATGATGTTTAGTATTCTTTAAGTATGGAGTTGATTGGTCTCTATGCAATGGTTGATAAATTACCCCTAGATACCATCTATTGTATTTAGTCAGTTTCTGGTCGTATTTGTCAATATTGTTTTAGCATGGAGTTGATTGTTCTCTATATTTTAGTTATTTAGACAAACTACATTTATCTGTCTTGATATCGAAGACTGTACATTCAAATCAAATTGAACTATATCTATACTCATCTTGCAGGCACTATGCCGTTAATGCATGCTTTGGCTCCATTGTATTCTTTAGAAGGGATGCACGTAATTACAGTGGAAGGACTTGGGAACCATAAACAAGGCCTGCACCCAATCTATATGCTGCTTCCTTCTCCTTTCCCCTCACCCCACCCCACCTCCCCATCTTTGTATCTGTTATTTCATTACTAGGAGTGCTTTTTAAGTTTTTATTTTTGATTGGTATAACTAACACTTGGATATTGTTAATAGAAGAGGCTCAAGTTACTTGGTTAGATGAACCTTTTACTGTGTACCTGTTACATGAAAAGCCAATCAAGGCATGATAGTCGATTAGGTGCAATTCATATCCTTTGCCCTTTTGAGTCGACCTAGCGCTCTGCTAGGGTAGAGAGCGGCCGCTTCGCGGTGGTCGTATCTGAAACCTTCCTCCATGAGAATGGAGGATCTGGGATGCCGACGTGTTGAGGAGATGTTGGGCGAATCGGGCTTGTGCGTCGACCAACTTATTTTCTCACGGTGGGATCGTTGTTGTGAGGTTTGGAGTCAGAAGTTCTTTGGGTGGTGGTTTCGCCATTTGGATCTGACGACAGAAAGACGGGGACTGGTGGACACAGCAAGGCGGTGTGGGAGTAGGTCGAGCGGATTGCTGATCTGATCTGCCGTTCCACTACGCGGCCGTGGAGAACAAACAGTGCTCTCGATTCACGGTTGTCGTCGCGTGTGGCACTGGCAGGCTGCAGAGCATGGATCCAGGATGAGTCAAAGTGGAGCTGCAGGCGCGGCGGTTCCATGTAGCAGTCGCGGGCTTGACTTGGTTCCTGGCCGCTGGCCGGTGCGGCAATGGTGGACGGCGGCCAAGAGCAGGAGTGGGGCACGGGCTAGGATGCAGGTCTATTGCTGGACCTCGATTTTGGGCTGGGCTAAAGAAGGGCATGTCGGGCCGGGAGGCTGGGGGTGGACTCGGATCTGGGATCCTGATAGGAATTGGGTCTGGATCCGAGCTCATGTTTGGGATCTGGGTCGGGTTTGGAATTGGGCTAGGGATTCTGATTTACTTTGGGCCTATGTTGGTTGTTTGGGCTGGCCCTGGAACTGTGGTACAAGCATTTAGGTGGAAGATTGTCCTCTATTTGGCGTATTTTTTACATTGGAAATGCATGGATGGTCACATCACCAGTTACATTGTTAGAAGATTGTTCTTTTATGGGTAGTCATACTATCGATAACATAGGTGGAAGATTGTTCTCTTTTCGGTGTATGATCTACAAAGAATATGCTTGGTCGGTCATATCACCGATTACTTTGATGGAAGATTGCCCTTTTATGGTCGGTCATACCATTAGTAATTCTTTAAATAGCTCGGTTTACAACCGCTGCGTCTTCAGATGCGTTTTTGCATCCAATCATAGTCCTTTAGGTCTTATTTCCGAAGTTTTATTTTCGAATTTTTCATTTATGATTTAGTTTCTACATCTATTGTTTGTATTCTTTTTTCTTTTTTTTTTGATTGAAAGAGAATTTTATTAACTCAAATAAATGAATCAATATGGGGACAATTGTTCTCAACAGAGAACCCCCACAGAGCTAACAGACTAAACAACATCAATTAAATCATGGAGCCAAGGAGGCCCTACATCTTTGCAAAACATAGCTTGTACCAATGATAAAGTCGATCTCGCCAACTTGTGAGCCACCAAGTTGGATCGTTTCTTCATATGCTTCCAAGAAATTATATCAAACTCCCTCATAAGCAATCTAACTGCATCCAATACTCCTCCAATAGCACTCAAATCCCATCCAGAAGCATTCAGGCCATTTAGCACATTAAGCGCATCACCATACACTCTGATTTGGGGCCGCTTGGGGCACATGATCTCCTCGTGTAGGTTTCAAGTTAACCCGATTCTGATTTCGATGGGAGTTAAGTATGATAATTCCCTGATCGCAGAACCCCCACAAAAGCCTGTTTTCACACAGTCCAGCTACCCTGCTGAATTTCCCTACGCTCCGACAACCGGAATCTTTGGCCGGAACAAGAGGGGGGCAATTCTGTCCAAAAATTTGAATTCTGGGAAGTTGGGATCCTCTGAGCACAATGAACCTGTCAAGACACACAGTTCAACTATTGATGGTGACTTGACTGCCAAGAACCATTCAGCAGGCCCATCCTGGTCATTATGTAACAAGTCCCTTTCACCTTTGAGGCTACAACGTCCTAGAATACCTTTGAATGGACCCCATCTTTGGGATCCGGACGCACATGGAGCTTTTTTCAGGAATGGCAGCGTCACTCGAGCGTTGGGTGGTTTGAGCTTAAGTGATGGGGCTTGGGCTGACCCGGAATGCATTCCACCATGGGCCTTCCAAAACAAGCACGAGTATTACAACTCAAACCCACACTTTCCTGTCCCCACTGAGCTCGACAACTGTGGTGGACTTGTGATTCAGCAAGCTGGGCCTGTGATTAAGCAAGCTGGGCCTACCTCTGTTCAGCTAATTGAATTGAATTCGATTGACACGTATGTGTCGGAGAAGGAGGAGAATACTACTTTCTCTGGGGTGCCTAAAAGGAAGCGAAAACCAAAGAAGTTACAAGAGGAAGGTGAAAACAGTAAGCAAATCACAAAGCGTTCCAAAGTTATACAGAGCCCAGGGCTTAGATTATCAAGCACTAGTGGAAGAGGAAGAGGACGAGGCAGAGGGGGGCGGGGAAAAGGTAGAAATTCTACAGATGGACCGAGAAAGAACCCCAATCCGGTATCATTTGATGATCCTACAATCCTGATCTCAGATTCCCCTCCAGAATTAACAAGTTCTGATCAAAACAAGCAAGTTTTTTGCTCGAGAGGTATGGAGGACCTAACCCCCTCCACGGTTGTGGCAGCTGGCCGAGTGCAGCTGCAAGGGACCAATGAATTGCATCTCTTGGAACTGTCAAGGTTTGGGTAGGTCCTTGACAGTTCAAGCACTTAGGGAGATAATTCGCTCCCATGATTGCAATTTTATTTTTTTGTCAGAAACACACAAAAGTGATTATTATGTGGATCGGGTGCGCCGTCAACTTGGTTTCAGTAAAGGGTACAATGTGTCTCCAGTAAATACTGCGGGTGGGCTAAGCTTATGGTGGAGGCCTGGGTTTTCGGTAGAAGTCACTGATTTCTCTAAACATTTCATTGACACACGTATCCGAGCACATGGATCGAATGAGTTTGTCCGAGTTACGTGGGTGTATGGCCCTCCTTATGGGGAGGAGAAGGCAGCCTTTTGGGATTACTGGTCTAATCGACAAGACAATAATGCTGTTCCTTGGCTGGTGATTGGTGATCTTAATGAGCTAGTGGAACAGCATGAAAGGGAGGGTGGATCCCAGTGGAATTCCAGTCGAAGGCACTATTTGAGGACTTTCATCTCCTCCAATTCTCTACTAGACCCAGGTTTCAAAGGTCAAAGATTTACTTGGGCCAGAATGGAAGATGGAGTGACGACATTACAAGAGCGACTGGATCGCAGCCTGGTGAACGAAAGCTGGCTTCTAAAGTGGCCCAATTCATGTCTCACTCACCTAGCCCGAGTGGGATCTGATCACAACCCACTATTCTTCAGCTCCGATCCCCTTGTCACGAAGAGAATGAGCTCTTTTAAGTTTGAAGCTTACTGGGCCGAAGAATCTGACTCTTTTCAAATTATTAAGAAGAGTTGGCAACCTAGGGGTAACTACCCATGTCTAGTAAAATGGAAGGCTAACTTGTCTGCTTGCAAGACAAACCTTCTAAGTTGGAGCAGAAACAGGTTTCCTAATTGTACTAGAGCAGAGATTAGAGACTGCTTGTTTGAATTGGAGGACCTACAGCAGTCAACTCCCCTTCACTCGGTTGTTAAGCAACAGGAGCTAACAAATAAGTTGGGTACCTTGTGGTTGAGAGAGGAGCGGTACTGGCATCAACGATCTCGTGTCAATTGGTTAACCACGGGTGACTCCAATTCCAGATTCTTCCACCTATCTACAATTCACCGGAGACAGAGAAACCGCATTCTCAAGATCCAAAACGACTCGGATATCTGGATGATTGGAGAACCCCAGATAAGAGAAGAGTTTGAAGCCCAGTTCAAACGAGTTTTCACTACTGCTGGACCTCGACCGTGGGGACAGGCCCTTGAGGGTGTGACTGGGCTGGTCACAATGGATATGAATGCGGAGTTATTGGCCCCTTTTACCATGGATGAAGTTCGGACTGCTGCCTTCCAACTGGGAGCTTTGAAAGCCCCTGGCCCAGACGGATTTCCTGGCCTCTTCTACCAAAAATACTGGACAATAGTAAATGATATTGTGGTGGCTACGTCCAAAGATTTTCTCACAGGGCAGATCCAGATACAGAACATAAACCAGACCCATATAGTGCTTATCCCTAAGATACCCAATCCTGAGAGAACTACACACTTTAGGCCAATCAGCCTATGCAATAACTCCTACAAAATTCTCTCCAAGCTCCTTGCTAACCGGCTCAAACCCTTACTTCCCCTTTTGATTTCCCCCAACCAAAATGCTTTTGTCCCGGAAAGATTGATCCAGGATAATATTATGCTAGCTCATGAAGGCTTTCACTATCTACGACTGAAGAGGGAAGGGGGAAATCATGAATTTGGGTTGAAGCTTGACATGAACAAAGCCTATGATAGGGTGGAATGGGACTTTTTGAGGGCTGCTCTCTATCGCTTTGGTTTTGCTACTACGTGGGTCAACCTCATCATGGCATGCGTATCCACAGTTTCCTTCTCTATCGTTCTTAATGGCAATCCGGGTGGCTTCTTTAACCCGAGCAGAGGATTGAGGCAAGGAGACCCTCTGTCCCCTTACCTTTTTCTTATAGTAAGTGAGGTACTCTCTGTGAGAGTAACCAAGTCTATTGGAGAAGGAAAGATAGGTGGGATTAAACTTGCTAGATCGTGCCCAGTCATTTCTCACCTATTCTTTGCGGATGATTCCTTATTCTTCATGAAAGCCACTCTCCAGAACTGTTGGAACCTTGCTCTTTTGTTTCATGAGTACTGTGAGGCCTCGGGCCAACTCATCAACTTTGAAAAGTCAAGTATCTATTTTTCTCCTAATACTCCAGATCAGATGCAAAGGCTGATGTGCTCCCTTCTAAAAATCAAGGTCACTGATAACCCTGGGCTCTATCTTGGCCTGCCCACTATCTGGGGAAGATCCAAAAACGAGGCCCTTGCCTTCATAAAGGAGAAACTTGCTAACAAGATTGATGGATGGAAACAAAAATCACTTTCCCCTGCTGGGAAAGAGGTGCTCATTAAAGCAGTGGCTATGGCGGTCCCTGCTTACCCCATGAATTGCTTCAGATTTCCTAAAGGAATTTGTGATGACATAAATGCAGCCCTAGGCAACTTCTGGTGGGGATCTTTTGAGGATGGGAATAAACTACACTAGAAGAGTTGGGAACACTTGGGTAGGCCGAAAGAGAGTGGTGGATTAGGCTTTCGTGATCTGCATCACTTCAACTTGGCCCTCATAGCTAAACAAGTATGGAGGTTGATCCAAGACCCTAATTCTGTGTGGGCTAGAGTGCTTAAGGCACGTTACTACCCGAACTGTGGATTTGCTGAAGCTACCAAAGGGTATCGAGCCTCATGGGGCTGGTCGAGTTTGCTAGAAGCCCGGGATTTCATTACAAAAAATTACAGCTGGCAAGTCATCAATGGCTCTTCGATACATATTTGGTCTGATGCTTGGTTACCTCCCCAAAACAATGGTCATACTCCTACTACTGGTCACATCCTAACTACCAGAAATGTCCCCAACAATGCCCCAACCCGGGTCGAAGAGATTATTGACAAAGATAATCGGTCTTGGGTACTTGACAGTATCCTACACATAATCCATCCATCAGAGATTAGTAGAATCCTTGCTATCCCTATCGGAAGGGGCGATGGTCCTGACAGGATTATTTGGACTCTAACAAAGAGCGGGGACTACTCTGTGAAATCTGGATACCATTGGATCCACCATAGATTGGCTTGCAATCTCGGTCCGGAATCGGGGGGCACCTCCCACACAATTGACCGCAATTGCTGGAAGATGGTGTGGAAAATTGCTACACTTCCTAAAATCAAGTTCTTCTTTTGGAAAGCACTGAACAAGGCCACCCCAACCTTTCTCAACCTTTTCAAAAGAAAGATTGCAGCCTCTCCGCGTTGTCCCCTTTGTGGTGAGGCTGAGGAATCAATAGAGCACTCCCTATTGCTTTGTTCTTGGGTTGAACCAGTTTGGTTTGGGTCCCCGCTGGGGTTGAGAATTGACAAACAAAGAGTAACGACACTAGATTGTTGGCTTTATGAGCTAGCTTGTTCTCGGCATAATCTAGAGGAGAAGAAATGGGTACTAACCTTCATAAGTTTCATCTGCTGGACCATCTGGAAGGCGAGGTGTAGCTTTGTCTATGAGCATAAGAGGCCATCTCCTGCGATTCTGGTGCAAACCAGTACTAATTCAGCTTTGGAATTCTTGAGGGTCACTACTGAAGCCAAGGCTAAGCCGTTGATTAGTGCCCCTCCGAAGTGGACTCCCCCCCTCCGGGTTTGTTTGCGGTGAATTGCGATGCGGCATGGCTTTCTCCTGACTCAAGCAGTCTGGGCGTTATCATCCGTGATCATGATGGAAGAGTTGTAGGAGGAGAGGCTACAAATTCTCATTCGAACTCGGCTGAAATGGCAGAGGCTCGAGCGGTTCTCCTGGGCATGAACCGGGCTCTTGAGTTGAATCTGAAAAATGTTAGGATTCAGTCGGATTCTCTTGCTCTAATTACAGATTTGAATTCAAAAGGAAAGTGCATGAACTGGAGGACTTCTCAGATAATAGAGGAAATCAGATGGAGAAAGAATTACTTTAATAAGGTGTACTGGGAATGGATTCCCCGGGAAGCAAACTGTGTAGCTCATGCAGCTGCATTGCTTGGATATCGGACGATGGGTCTTTGCAGATGGGCGGAAACGCCACCACCGTCCCTCACTTTGGTTCTCAGGAATGACGGATTACCATGTCCACATTTTGAGTCTAGCTAATCGGAACTCTTCAGTTCCCCCTCCTTTTGAGCTGCTGGTCTCCCTTTTCTCTCTCTGTTCTGACTGAGAAGGAGATCCCAGCTGTCTTTAGTTGTATTTCGGGCTCCAGTTATTGCTGGGCTTTGTTTGGGCCTTGCACTTTTAATGAATCTTTCTTGACCAAAAAAAAAAAAATACACTCTCACATTTCTCACACCCAATTCTCTACCAAACTTTAGTGCATGCCATAAAGCCAAAGCCTCCGCTGCTATAGGTTTAATAGGAACTGGTAATGGAATGGACATCGCACCCATTAATTGACCTGTACCACTTAAAATAACAGCACCCAGCCCAACACAGCCCTTTAATACGTCAACTGCACCATCAAAAAACAACCTGGGTTCTGCTCCTTCAAACTGTTGACCAGTTTCATGGCCACCCCCATTCTGGCCTCCTTGCAATGTAACGCTACTGGTATGCACTCGTGAAAGCTCAATTTGCCACTCCAAACTCCTTTGCACAATCTGTCCGGCTTCCAATTCTGACTTACCATGAACCACATCATTTCTGCATTTCCAAATCCACCAACTAACCAATCCAAATAACTCCAACTCGTTTTGAGATCCAACCGCAGCCACATGAAGCACAAGATCGGTAAAAGAGAGCTCCTTCCAATGTTTCACAAAGCCTCTCAACCATGTCTTCTTCCAAACCTTCTGGGATTTTGGACATTCCCAGAGGCAATGTAAGACTGTTTCACTCGCTCTGCCACATCTACCACACTCATCATGAGAACAAACTTTGCGTTTAAACAAACGCTCACCACAAGGAAGGAATGAATGGCAAGCTCTCCATAGAAAAAGCTTGACTTTGTTAGGGACCGCTAGACCCCAAAGAATACTCCATACATTTTTGGAGTTTGAATCATCATTCCCCCCGCTACACTCTGTTCTCAAACCCACCTGCTTCAACTCCATTCCAAACCAATACCCTGATTTCACTGTATAATACCCATCTTCCGTAAAATGCCAAATAGCCACATCCCCCCACTTCGTTCACAAAGAGGGATAGAGAGGATTTTCTCAACATCCATCGCCAGAAAGTTTTCTTTAATGAAATTAATGTAGTTGTCATTTTCTCTAAAAAAAAAAAAAAAAAAAAAATATCCTTTGCCTTTTGAAAACAGGGTTTGTGTCCGGTCAAATAACATCATTTGAACTGGGATCGATGTTAATTATAAACATTCAGTGCAGCCAAGTTTGTTCAAATCAAAAAGCGCTCAGCTGCTTTTAGCCTACATTCCTCTAGATATAACTCTAAAATCTAACAAATGCTGTTTGGGATCTCCAACAGATTTCTAACGTACTCTTCTTTCAGCATCATATAGTGGTTATACAGTTTAGGGTTCTTATAGTGCTTTTTAGCTTACTCACACCATAGTGTCAGGTCCTTATTTAGATTCTCACCTAATACCAATTTCATATTCCTAAGGAATCCTTGGCACAATCTCATGGCTCACAGTCACTGTGGATTTTGCACCCCGAGTCTTGTCATGTCCGTCTATGCGTTATTAAGCAAGTCAAGTCAGACCCCACCTAATGAGGAGAAGATTGAAGAATGTCCAGCAGGAAACTTGTGTTGATTGCACTGGTTACAGACATTTTGCCTTATTGGGCTTTTCTCGAACAAAATATAAAAGCCGAATCTCCCTCTGTTTTACCAGAGAGAGAGAGAGGAAAAAAAAAAAATCTCAGTTCTCAATATCCCTGAGACCTAGAGTATGACGAAGAAGCGAAAACGCGAAATCGAAGAGGACTGCAGCAGGAAACGCCGCCGTATTGAAGACGGGTCCGTCCGTTCTGATGACTCCTATGAGATCGAGACTCATAAAGGCACGGTATATATCATGTTTTGGTTTGTTCTGAGGCACCAATCTCCTTTCTGTATTGAAAATATCAAGACATTCCCTGCCGCATTTAGCTCACCACATGTATTTTAATGCCCTAGTGTATACTTGGGCCTTTAAGATGTTCCATTGATGTATAGATTATTTGTTGATTGATTGATGGCTACTGCCTTGACTTGATGGTTGGATCATATATATACCATGTAATTGCTTGCATCCATGCCTCTAGCTTCCCTAGGTTTCGATACTGGTCTTTTGGTTTGTTCTTCTCATCATCATCATCATCACCCTTTCTTTATATTACAGGGGAACCGCTAACACCACGTGGGAATTCGAAGTTGAAACGAAAGCGTCGTCGTGGTCCTCGCTGTTCCGAATGTGGTCTTCCCTGTAGCAACGCCTGTACCAGATATGTGCAGCCTCCTATACCAGAGGGATATGGTTACCTTCCATCGTCAATAGGCGTGGATACGAATGGTCACTACCATGAAGAGATTTCTGATTTGATTGCTTTCATGTATTGTGACCGTTGTGGCAAGAATGGTGACCACTGGGATGCCCATTGCCCAAATCCCATCAATGACCCTCCAGAACCAGAAGATCCTGCTGCTCGCCGTTTTTCGTGGAAGTATGTATTGAGGGATTTCAAAGGTATGCTATTGGTCATTTTACTTTTTAGAATTGTATATCATGTTTGGAGGATTGAAAAACCAATTTTCACCCAAAAGTTTGAATACTTATTGATTCATATTGAGTTAGAGATTGAACAAGAAGATGAATGACTTTTTGAAAACTTTTGATTCATAAGTGGATGTAGTTTGAGCAAGAAGAATTGAATGATTTTTTGAAGAAGAAGAGTTGAGTTGAATTTTGAATTAGTTGATAGGGTCCGCCCTGTTACTACAATTCCCACTGAGCTAATGCTTTTGAAGATTGAAGGCCTTGTCTTCCCTAATGCTGCTGGGGTTTTGTTTTCCATTGGTTTTCTTTGTTCCAAACATACGCTTGGGTGTACAGTGCCTGGTTTAGTTTGGTGCAGATTGGCTATGAAGATTACCACTCTGGATACTTGGTTGGTAAACACTGTTAGAAAGCTTTCAGATCATATTGGGAGGATCGATTGGACCTTCACTTACTTGGTATTATGGGAAATAAGGAAGTAAGATGTTCGGCTGCTTTTAATGGTGTCCTGCCATCTCTAGAGGCCACAATCATCAGAACAAACAAAGGGATGATTATCAATTTGCTCAGGGGAAGAGATCAAATTGGTTAGAAAGTTAATGTTGATGGTTCTTGGGATGAGACCTCTGGAAAGGCTGGTATTGGTGTTGTGGTCAGGGATACCAATGGTAACTGGGTAGCTGGTTCTAGTACCCATATCGCATCCAATTCGGCAATTGAATGTGAGGGAGCTGCAATTATTCATGGATTGCAACTGGCTAGAGATTTAAATATTGACAAGCTGATATTGGAGAGTGACTGTCAAGAGATAGTTAATGGTCTGAAGAACAAGATTTCCAGAGGAAATTGGAAGATTTATCCTTTTCTCAACGAGTTTCATAATCTCAAAAGCTCTTTTTCCTGTGTTAATTGGGATTGGATTTCAAGAGAAGCTAACTGCACTGCTAATGCCGCGACCAAGCTAGCTAGAAAGAGGCTGTGAACACAAGTTTGGACCAATGGTCCTCCAACCTCTGTGATGGATGTTTTGGTGAATGATGGTCTCCTATGTCCACATAGGTCTATCTGAGATTTTATCCGTCCTTAGGACTGTTTTTTTTGCAGCTTGCTGCTGTGTTTTTCTATTATGTTTGTGGTTTTTGCTGCGCTTGTGCTTACTGTTCTTGTATCTTTGCTCTTTTTGAGTTTTCATTTGAAGTACTTCTCAGATATGATATGACAGGCACACACACACACTTGTATGTACATGTGTAAGTGTAATTGGTAACCAACCAGTAACAATGTAGTGATTCATTTTTCTCTCGTTTTGTCCCTTAGTTTTCTGGATTTTCTTCTTCAATAAGCTTCTGCTTTGATATTGACATTTTTTATTTATTTTTTATTTTTTATTTTTTTAATGGGATCACAGATAATGTCATTGCATCCATCTGCAGCTAGCATTATAATTGTTACATCACTGGTTTTTTGGTTTTCTCATCTCATCGTTACCTGTTTCTTTATTTAACAGGGAAACCGGAACCACCACGTAGGAAGGCAGTGAAATTGAAGGCTCCGATGTGTGAATATTGTGTTCGTCTCCGAAACCAAGCCTATGCTAGAACTGAAAAGCCTCCTTTACCGGAGGGATATGGTTACCTTCCTTCGTCAATAGGTGTGTATACGAATGGTCACTACCATGAAGAGATTTCTGGATGAGATTGGTTTCATGTCTTGTGACCGTTGTGGCAAGGATGGTGACCACTGGGATGCCCATTGCCCAAATCCCATCAATGACCCTTCAGAATCAGAAGAAGATTGTTCTGCTGCTCGTGGTTATTCGTGGAAGTATGTATTGAGGGATTTCAAAAAAAAATTCTTGTTAAATCTCTATGCATTATGAACTCTGTATCCGGTAAACTTAATATGGATGCTTGTTTGAATTTTCATCACTTTAGAAGTTATTGATAATATGTGGTTTGTGGTAGTACATTCTTTTTCTAGTAAGCCCATTCACTGTTCTAGATTGAAGTATGCATTATGTACTCGCATACTTACAAACTGCTATTCGTTCACTCATTCTAGACTGAACTGATTTTGCAATATTTCGTAAAGTTTCATTTGGTTATATTTTTAGAAAAGGTTATTATTAAAACGCTATGTCTAAAAAAAGAAAATCATTGGTAATTTTTGTTTATTTAAAAAAAAAATTTATTTTTATTCACCAATACTGTGACGTATTTAAAAATTTCCGTATATATACTCCACTGACCAAGGAGTATTTACTTTCCTTCTTCTCATAAAAAAAGAAAAAAAGAAAAAAAGAAAAAAGGAGTATTTACTTTCCCTCATTTGGCGCGATGCCCAAGAGGTAACTTTTCAGTTTCCATTTCCTAATATGGAAAAAAAAGAAAAGGAAAAAAAAAGAAAATTTCAAATTTGGTTAACCGACTTTAGATTATTCAAAGCCTTGAAATTTCTGCGAGAAGAAAAAACTGGAGCTACAAGGAGTGGAGTGTAGTGATTGAAAGCTGTTGTAAGGAATCAGAAGAAGAGAGAGAAGATAGAAGAATGGGGTCGTTGTTGAAGAGCGAAGAGGAGGCCGGGGAGGAGGAGTCGAACGAGGCCATATTGTATGTTAATGGAATTCGTCGAGTCTTGCCTGATGGATTGGCTCACCTCACCCTCCTTGAGTACCTCAGAGGTTCCGCTCTTGCTTAATCCAAGTCTTCCTTTTTTTCTTTTTCGGAATTTGTAATCTCGATTCCGGTTTGACTTGTTTTTGATGTGGACTTTTTGGAACCTCTAGTTTTTGAATTGGATTAATGGATTTGTGTTGATGGAATTTGATTGCATGTGTAATTGTTTTGCGCTGTTTTTGTGTGGAGAAATCTGTCAACTATTGTTTTTGAGTGGTAGGATGAGATCGTGTTGCTTAGTGGGAAGCTTTCATTTCTATATCAGAATGGTTGATTGTT
The DNA here is from genome assembly GCF_958449725.1 of Rosa rugosa. Lineage (NCBI taxonomy): Eukaryota > Viridiplantae > Streptophyta > Magnoliopsida > Rosales > Rosaceae > Rosa > Rosa rugosa. Next base: position 25,932,595 of record NC_084821.1, on the reverse strand, counting down.
GTCAATATATGTGAGTGTGTGTGTGTGTGTTATACTGTTTGTTCTACCTGGAATGATGTTTAGTATTCTTGAACTATCGATTTGATTGGTCTCCATGTCCGAAATGGTTGATGTATTTGCTCTGGATAACATCTCTTGTATTTGGTCTGTTTCTTTTTTTTTACTGATTTTGTTCTTGTATTTTTTTATTTTATTTTATATAATGTTCCTTTTTGACGTGATATAAAGTTTAGGATTACAGTCTTTATGCGGAACATCTAATTAGAAACTCTATTGTCTTTGTGGCAATAAAGATATAGGTCTCACGGGGACAAAGCTTGGTTGTGGTGAAGGTGGTTGTGGTGCGTGTACTGTAATGGTTTCGCATTATGACCAAAAACTGAAGAAATGCCTGTGAGTTTCTATTTCTTTGATAATCATGGACATGTGAATGAGGGCACTTGCATGTTAACAGACACAGAAACTGTATCGACCTTTCTTGATATTGGATTCTGTACTTTCAAATCAAACTGAACTATTTATACTCTTCTTGCAGGCACTACGCCGTTAATGCATGCTTGGCTCCACTGTATTCTTTAGAAGGGATGCACGTAATTACAGTGGAAGGACTTGGGAACCATAAACAAGGCCTGCACCCAATTCAAGTAAAATATGCTGCTTCCTTCTCCTTTCCCCGCCCCCAACCTCCCCATCTTTTTATCTGTTATTTCATTATTAGGAGTGCTTTTATGTTTCTTTATTTTTATTTCAAAAGGTATAGCTAACAATTAGATATTGTTAATACAAGAGGCTTGAGTTACCTAGTTAAATGAACCTTTTACTGTGTACCTGTTATATGAAAAGCCAATCAAGGTCTGATAGAATCACCCTTACTGATTAGGTGCAATTCACATCACACTTTTGGAAACAGGGTTTTCATTGTGTTTTTAAGTCAGTGAGGTCAAATAATGTCATTTGACCTGAGATGTTATAAACATTTAGTGCAGCTAAGTTGTTCAAATCAAATTACCCAGCTGGCTTTTAGCCTACATTCCTCCAGATATTAACTCTAAAATCTAACAAATGCTACCTCTCACCCTACCGCATAACCATTTTGGGATCTCCAACAGATTTTTAACTATTTTTGCAGCATCATATAGTGGTTATACGCTTTAGGGAGAGTGTTTTTTAGCCTACTTATACCATACTGTCTAGTACTTATTAAGATTCTCACCTAATACGATTTTATATTCTGAAGGAATCATTGGCACAATCTCATGGCTCACAATGTGGATTTTGCACCCCGGGTTTTATCATGTCCGTCTATGCATTATTAAGGTCAAGTCAGACCCCACCTAATGAGGAGCAGATTGAAGAATGTTTAGCAGGAAACTTGTGCCGATGCACTGGTTACAGACCAATTGTTGATGCTTTTCGTGTCTTTGCCAAAACAGATGATAAACTGTACATTGACATATCATCTCTAAGTCTTGAAGGAGGTGAATTTGTGTGCCCTTCAACTGGTAAACCCTGTTCGTGTGGATTAAAAAGTGAGATATCAAGCAACCGTCACAAAACGGGTACTTGTGACGGGAGGTATGCACCTGTATCGTATAGTGAAATTGATGGAAGCACATACACGGACAAGGAACTTATATTTCCTCCTGAGCTCATATTGAGAAAATCAACTTATTTACATTTGAATGGATTCAGTCGGTTAAAGTGGTTCAGACCCTTGAGACTTAAGCAAGTACTAGAGTTAAAAGAAAAATACCCAGATGCAAAGTTATTAGTAGGTAATACTGAGGTAGGAATTGAAATGAGGTTGAAAAAAATTCAATATCGGGTTTTAATTTCTGTTACACATGTACCTGAACTTAGTATACTGAATCTGAAGGATGATGGACTTGAGATAGGTTCTGCGGTAAGACTTTCTGAACTACTTAAATTCTTAAGAAAGGTCATAACAGAACGTGCAGCTCATGAAACTTCTTCCTGTAAGGCTTTTGTTGAACAATTAAAATGGTTTGCTGGGATGCAAATAAGAAATGTTGCTTGTGTGGGTGGAAATATCTGTACAGCCAGTCCAATTTCAGATTTGAACCCCCTTTGGATGGCTGCCAGAGCAACTTTTCGAATTGTTGATTCCAAAGGGAACATTAGAACGACGCCGGCAGAAAAGTTTTTCCTCGGTTACCGTAAGGTGGATCTGGGGAGTGGTGAAATTCTACTTTCTGTATTTTTACCTTGGACTAGGCCGTTTGAGTATGTGAAAGAATATAAACAAGCTCACAGAAGGGATGATGATATTGCAATTGTGAATGCTGGAATTCGTGTTCATCTTGAGGAAAGAGGTGAAAACATTGTTGTTTCTGATGCATCTATTGTTTATGGGGGTGTAGCTCCACTCTCTCTTTCTGCAACAAGAACAAAAGACTTTCTCACTGGGAAGAGTTGGAACCAGGAGCTATTGCAGGGTGCTCTGAAAATCATCCAGAAGGATGTATTGCTCGGGGATAATGCTCCTGGTGGGATGGTGGAGTTTCGTAAGTCTTTGACACTTAGCTTTTTCTTCAAGTTTTTTCTGTGGGTTTCTCATCAGCTGGAAAGGGAAAAAGGCCTTAAGGGGAGTGTACCATTGTCTCATCTTTCTGCTATACAACCATTTGACAGGCCATCTGTTATAGGAACTCAAGACTATGAAATTACAAAACATGGGACAGCTGTTGGGTCTCCTGAGGTTCATCTATCATCGAGACTTCAGGTTTGTCCCATACATACTGGCAATAATATTATTTTTACTTTTGCTATTTATTTATATTTATAACTTTTTGGACCCTGCATATATAAATTAATAACTTAGTTATGTCCTTTCCTTTTTCTTCTCCTTTTGCTTGTTTATTTTTACCACGTATGTTGTATAAGGGGCTAGAAAAGATCAGTTACTAGACTAGACTGTGTATGCATATAAAGTTTGGGTTAGTCATAAGTAGTTCTTCAAATGGAAATGCAAATAATTGCAAGCTTGCAACTGTGTTGAATTTTATGGTCTAAGCATTTTCCCCATAAGATTTGAAATTGCTAAGATATGCATACCATGATATCTGATCTTCAAAGCAGAAGCCAATACAACAATGTTTATTTGAGGGGCTTCTGGAAGTACAGAGAAGGTCATCCTTATAAACATGAAACTTCAAAGGATCCAAACATTTTCAAGAGGACCTTGAATATTTAGTGTAATAAAGTTATCACAAGGATAGGGGCCGAAGGTAGCTCATGATCACCAAAATTCAACTCTTCCTTTTCATGTACACTACTCCATACAAGTGGAACATCTTTCCAAAATGCCATACATATATATGTCAGGTGATATTGTGCATTTAGTTTAATGGCTGACTATTGGGCATTTAGGATAACTAGGATAGTTACAGAGCAGTTTATGTCTGAAATCCTGTATAAATTGGTATGTTGATTTGATTTGAACATACAATACGTTGATATGTTCTTGTTCCAAACTTCCAATAGAGACTTGTTTTTCCCCTCTATATGAATTTTGATTTCGTCAAAATCTTACGTTTGTGCATGGTGGATGAGTTTCTGTATGTTGTATAGCAGTATGATGTTAACATCACAAATGACAATTTCTACTAGGTTTCAGGAGAGGCAGATTATGCTGATGATACACCATTGCCTCCCAATGGCTTGCATGCCGTGTTAATATTGAGCAAAAAACCTCATGCTCGTATACTTTCCATTGATGATTCAGGAGCAAAGTTATCGCCTGGGTTTGCAGGCATATTTTTTGCCAAGGATGTTCCAGCTGATAATAAAGTTGGACCCGTTGTTGTTGACGAGGAACTATTTGCTTCAGAGTTTGTCACTTGTGTAGGTCAGGTACGATGATTAACAAATTTCTCTCTCTCTCTCTCAGATTCCGGATCTAACGGCATCATCCATTAATTTCTGAGAATGCTGTCAGATTATTTGCTTGATACTTAGCAGTATGTTAAAGATAATTTTAGAACCCAGAAAGTTAGTCGTCATGAAATACCATTGATCCATATGTTGGACTCACATGAGTCAAATGCTATTTGGTCATGCTGAACTAATTCCTTCCATGGCATATTGCTGTGTTCCCGCATTTTTTTTTTTTTTTTATATTTTTAAACCCCACTGCACCCCCACCCTTGATGGGGTTCGAACACATGACCTTCTAAATGCGAAGGCACTGCCTTACCACCCCACCAAACACACCTACCCAAAAACTGCTGTGTTACTGCATTCTCTCTCTTAGTGTTTAGTTTGACCATGGTGTTATTGTATATCCTATGCAGGTTATAGGAGTGGTAGTTGCAGATACACATGAAAAGGCAAAATTAGCAGCAATGAAAGTTCACGTTGAGTATGAAGAGCTCCCAGCCATCTTATCGATACAGGATGCCATCAATGCTTATAGTTTCCATCCTAATACTGAGAGGCGTTTTAGGAAAGGAGATGTGGATCTTTGCTTTCAATCATGTCAATGTGACAAGGTCATAGAGGGGGAAGTTCTAGTGGGAGGCCAGGAACACTTCTATTTGGAGCCACAGAGCAGTGTGATATGGACAGTGGATGGTGGCAATGAAGTTCATATGATCTCATCCACTCAAGTATGTTATAATTCTAAAACAGTTTTATGCTTGCATCAGTTTATATATGACAGGATTGTCCGATAAATTTTCATCTAGTGTCTCACGTTTTTTTGGAACTTCAGTTTTAGTAGAAATGTAACATAAGATCATCAATGTGCAGGCTCCTCAGAAGCACCAGAAGTATGTTTCTCATGTTCTTGGTCTTCCAATGTCAAAAGTAATTTGTAAAACGAAGCGTATTGGCGGCGGTTTTGGCGGCAAGGAGACAAGATCAGCTTTCATTGCTGCTGCAGCTTCTGTTCCTTCATATCTATTGAATCGACCAGTCAAAATTACATTAGACCGTGATACGGACATGATGATAACTGGGCAGCGCCATAGCTTTCTTGGAAAATACAAGGTGCTTGTGCCTATTATTGATTCTTGTTTTTGGATGTTGACATTTTATGTCTTGTTCTTTAATTTTGCAATCGGTGTTGGAAGGATCTTAACTGACATAGTTGTTGTTATGAAAATTGTTTGTCATTTACAAGATAAGCTAAAAGGGAGATTAAGATTGGTTTATGGATTTTAGTGTCAAGTAGAAACAGTTTGGCCTCTTCACCGTGCGTGTTGTAACAAAATTGTGTAACCTCCTTTAGTCTTATTAGTGCAAAGAGAATGTCTTCGATAGGTGGGGAGAAATATGACGACTCCATTATTTTTCTGGAAGCAAAGAAAATTTAGGAGGAGATAGGGAAAGAGAAGGGCCTTACCTCCTGAACTTATTGAATTTTGGTGTAGAATATAAGTAATAATTATGCTATTATTGTTTGGGTGGATTTTAGTTTTTTACTCTGTAAAGAGAGATATATGTGATGCAAAATAATTGTTGATGGGATATGTTATTTGACATAGGTGGGCTTTACAAATGAGGGAAAGGTGTTGGCATTGGATCTTCACATCTATAATAGTGCTGGAAATTCACTAGACTTGTCTCTTCCTGTGCTTGAGCGTGCTATGTTTCACTCGGATAATGTCTATGAGATTCCAAATGTGAGAATTGTGGGACGAGTTTGCTTCACTAATATACCCAGTAACACTGCTTTCCGAGGATTTGGTGGTCCTCAAGGGATGATTATTGCTGAAAATTGGATTCAAAGAATTGCCGTAGAACTGAATAAAAGCCCAGAAGAGATAAGAGTAAGTTAAACTTTTTCATGAGGAATGAGTTCTTATGTTGCAGTTGGGCCTCAGATTATAACGGCTGTATTCCTGCTTATGTGCATTGGTAATTTAATTTCCTTTCAGGAGATTAATTTTCAAGGTGAAGGATCAATATTGCATTATGGTCAGAAACTTCAACACTGTACACTGGCCCCGCTTTGGAACGAACTAAAACTATCTTGTGAATTTTCGAAGGCTCGCAGTGAAGTGTGCCAATTTAATACTCATAATCGGTGGCGGAAGCGTGGTGTAGCCATGATACCAACGAAGTTTGGCATATCATTTACATTAAAGCTCATGAACCAGGTAATGGTCTTAGAATGTGATGGTGAAATTTTTCTAAATTATAATTGCTCCTCTTATTAACCTTTACGAAATTAGAGTGATCAGACATGCAGGATTTTGTCGTATTTTCACCTGAATAACAAGCTACAAACTTAAAGCTTTCACAATTACAGGATAGTTTAAGAGTTTATTCTAGTATAAGATGTATGACATCCAGATGTTAAATGGAGTTTCTTTCTGTAACCTATTGTAATTCTAAGTTCCAAATACATAAACCAAAAGGACCCTTCTGTTATATAAATGAGTAATGTTCCATTCTGGTAATTTCTTTATTTATTTTTTTATATTTTTAATCCAAATTCAGCCCCTGATTTTTGGTAGTTTGGTTAACCTTTTTCTAATAGTTTTCTAGTTTTTTTAGGCCAATTAACAATGAGATTATTAGACCTAATTGGCACCGAGAATTATTTTATATTGTTTTTCATTTCTTATATACTACCTATTCTGGTATTGCAACCCTGATTGTGTACTATTTAATGATTTTTAGGCAGGTGCTCTTGTTCATGTCTACACAGATGGAACTGTTCTAGTCACACATGGAGGAGTTGAGATGGGCCAAGGTTTGCATACAAAAGTTGCTCAGGTGGCTGCTTCTGCCTTCAATATTCCTCTCAGTTCAGTCTTCATATCAGAGACAAGTACCGACAAGGTAGTTGACACTTGACAGTATACTGATATAGAAAAGGGACATACCCCACACCCCCCCCCCCCCCCCCCCCACCCCACAAAAGGGAATATATATATATATATATTTGTTGCTGAGTAGACCACCAACAATTTTTACTGCCAAAATTTCCAATTTGTCTACGGTACACTCTTAGTGTTTAGTGGCTGCCTACCGAACACTATTCATACTGGTTGGTGGTTGCCTAGTCTGGGCTCCTTTAGGTTGTTTTTGGAGAGTTTTGGTAGGCAACCACCTGGCACCATAAACAGCATTTGGTAGCCAAGCACCTAACACTATAGAGTCCACTTAACCAGCCATTGAGTACTGCCTGATCCAGATTTACAGAAATGGGGATTTTTGAAGGAAATAATTACGTTCTTGTCAGCAACTGCAGAGGTTCATTTAAAATTTCTTAATTGTAAATGGAGCACTTTGGTATATCTGTACACAAATTGTTTCTGGGCATCAAACATTAGAAAAATACGGTACTCAAATGATATTGAGTAAAACCATATATAGGACTAACCTGATAGGCTTTAAACTCTCTGTGGAACAATGTTGGATTGAAGTATTGTAATATGTATGGGAATTCATCTAAACTAAACCTAATTCAATCCCATAAATTTTTTTCTGTATTGGTTGAGAAGCATACATGTCAACCAAACTACCAAGGGGTTGTTCCCCTTTCTGCTTTCTGAAGATTCTTTAGGAATTCTGTGCTTGTCCTTCCAGAGATTCTTAAATTTATTGCATTTACATGATAGGGTGTTGCTGCTAGCACCGCGTTGATATAACATTTGGCGAGACTAAAATTTGAGAAAATGCATCTATTAAGTGGGTCTCAACTTTGCTGGAAAACTATTAAGACAGTTGCTCCATAATCATGTTTTATCAAATTCTTTGGTCATTTTAACTAATTTGAATGCCCGTGTTTTTATTATTTATTTTAAAAAAAAAAAAAAAATTTGTAATTTTTGTGTCATGTTTGCTGCCAAATTAGGTTCCTAATGCTTCCCCAACAGCAGCGTCTGCAAGTTCTGACATGTATGGAGCTGCAGTCTTGGATGCATGTGAGCAAATCAAGGCGCGTATGGAACCTATTGCTTCACAGCACAATTTCAGCTCTTTTGCTGAGGTACTTACTCTCTTTTATCATGGTTTATGATTCTTTTCTTTGAAAGAAGAGCATTGATGAAATAATTATCTTCAGGTTTACATTTACGGCACTAAAAATTGTAATAAGCCACGAAATAAGCTGAAATTGATGGTAAAGGGAAAAGATCAAATAATCAAGACAGTGTTGTTTACATAAGGTTATGAATTCACAAATCTGATTATATACCTAAATGGTCAATGGAATATAGGAGTTCACCAATCACAAACTTCAGTATAGAATCCTTTTTGTTGACATTCATCCATACTATGATTACCTCTCAAGTCCTGTGTAATGTGCACTATCAAAAACCAACCCAATGAATGAGCATGATTGCTTCTCTCAGTTGCTTAAGAACATTCAGTGTAGTTCATCCTCTTTGTGAAGTATTCCAATCACTTGCTGATTTTTTAAGAAAGTTACAACAGGTCAATGAAGAGGCTACAGATAACATAGTTATTTTTTTTTTTTTTTTTGAGAAGAAATAGCTTTTTATTAAAAAAGCAAAAATAGAGTTACAGGGAGGCGGACAAGGAGTCCGCTTTAAAGATCTAAAGAGAGCAGCTAGGGCAATAGGCCTAACATCTCGTCTAGTAATACTAATCAAGGCTTAGGGGCTTATACTACAGCTGCTTGCCAGTTAATAATAATGGAAGAAAGATTATAATCCTTGAATTCCTTAGAGATAGAAACCCATAAGGATGCCCAGAACTTGACTCCCACAGGTCTTCCTTCTCCACCCCTCCATAGTTTTCAAATAATCTTTTATTTCTTTCCATCCAGACCACCCAGACTACAGCTAGCACCCCACAACCCCAAAGGGTTCTGGCCTTTTTACCTTTACCAAAAGCTATGGGGTTTTCTCTTAGCAAGTCACTTCTCTCTAATGGAGTTGTCCAGTCCACTCTTGCCTCCCTAAATAATTTTTTCCATAAGAAATTAGCCACTTCACAATGCATGAAGACATGATCAGCACTTTCCCCTTGAGCTTTGCATAAAATGCACCAGTGAGGAGAAAAACAACTTGCCGGTCTTCTCCTTTGAAGAACATCACATGTATTCGTCTTCCCCAGCACCACAAGCCATCCCAAAATCTTCACCTTAGTAGGGACCTTGACCTTCCAAATAAACTTGGCAGGAGCAAAAATTGGACCTGATCCACCACTGATTAAGAAGCTCTGGAAAGATTTGCAAGAGAATTTCCCATTAGGCTCAAGCTTCCACCTCCTTTCATCTGGTTTGGACTCCACTAATCGGACATTTTCTAGCTTAACCATCAGCAAGGCAAACTCCTCAATCTCTTGGTCATTTAAGTTTCTTCTGAACCCAAAGTCCCAGCTCATCGGAAAATTGAGAGGGATAGCTAACCTTTCTACTGAGAGGGATAACATAGTTATATCAAATAGGGAATTGACAAAAGTGATTAAATAAGAAGAATTTTTTTGTATCTTATAGAAGTTCTATGTTGGAGTGTTTTATTCATGTGATATTTCCACTAGAGGTTGTGGATGGTGGGCTTCTTTTGCCATGAGCAGTTTTACTCTTAGATGATGGAATCAACTTATGTAATCTTCATATTCCTCATTGTCAGCTGGCAAGTGCATGCTATGTGGCCCGGATAGATCTTTCTGCCCATGGATTTTACATTGTACCTGAAATCGACTTTGATTGGACTACTGGTAAAGGCAACCCATTCAGGTACTTTACCTATGGAGCTGCTTTTGCTGAGGTTGAAATTGACACTTTGACTGGAGATTTCCACACTAGGGTGGCAAATATATTCTTGGATCTTGGATACTCTCTCAACCCAGCAATTGATGTTGGGCAGGTACTTTTCTCCCTTATCCCTACTATTTTTGTTTGATTTTATTTTTATGTTTTATTTACATTTATTTTATATTATTATCATTATTATTTATTTATTTTTATTTTACTGAATTGAATTTTTTATTTTACTTTGTGGTAGAGAATCTATCTTTGGGGCTTAAGATTCAATAATACACCTAAACCTATGCGTTACATTTATGGGAACACAATATTGGGGAACCTAGAAGAATCCGTTCCATAAATGAGCGTGCCCGACATAAATTATTATAGGGCAGAACCTTAGGAGAATGAAAAACATATGAGGATATCTGTTTTATAGCAAGATTATGGATTATGATAAACTGTAAACATGCTTCAATCAAATTCACATGTATCAACTGAAAAGTGACTTTGACAAAAGTTGGATTAGAAGCAGTATTGGTGGAACTTATGGAAATGACATTGTTCATTTTAAAATAATCAGAGATTTGAATGTTTATTTCGGGTCTGCTGGTGTTATTGAGTATCTTGTATTAGCTGCTACAGATGTTAAGTATTTAGATGGTAAATGTGTCTCCTATTTCTTCCGTCATCTAAACATGATGTGCCAACAAACTCATGATTGTGAATCTAAAACTCGCTTTCTATTGGTGTCAGTTTTTATATTGGGGAAGGGGTAGTAGAACTTTCGGTAACTGTAATTATAGTTTTTTTCGATGAAGAAAAGAAGCTACAGAACAAAAAACCCTAGAACTGTAATTATATTTTGTTAAAACTCGCTTTCTATTGGTGTCAGTTTTTATATTGGGGAAGGGGTAGTAGAACTTTCGGTAACTGTAATTATAGTTTTTTTCGATGAAGAAAAGAAGCTACAGAACAAAAAACCCTAGAACTGTAATTATATTTTGTTAGTTTCAGTCTTCTTAATCTTCATTCTCATAGATATAGCTTAATCTTTTTGCTTCTGATGCAGATCGAAGGAGCGTTTATACAAGGTTTGGGATGGGTTGCCCTAGAAGAACTAAAATGGGGAGATCCTGCTCATAAGTGGATTGCACCAGGTTCCCTCTACACTAGTGGGCCTGGAAGCTACAAAATTCCTTCCATAAATGACGTTCCCTTAAAATTCAATGTTTCACTTCTGAAGGTATGCTCATTATCCAGTAAGGGCATGTTATACGTTATATATTGTATCTGTGATGGATAAAAAGCAATTAAGCATGTTGTAATTTTGCATATTAACGAAATAAAGGTATGCTCATTAATCCAGTAAGGGCATGTTATACGTTATATATTGTATCTGTGATGGATAAAAAGCAATTAAGCATGTTGTAATTTTGCATATTAACGAAATAAAATGTATTTGTCGATACAAGTGTTTTCTGATCCCTATCTGCCAGAATTAATAAAGTGAATATGGCGTCTCCCTTATCTAACTAAGCTGCAAGGTCATGATGAAAGAAACTTGGTGGTTAAAATTCTAAAACAAGATACACTCGTTACCCCAAATTACTGGCAGATTTTGGCCTTAATAGTTGTATACCACTATTTCATGACTTAATGGACTGGTCACATGGGAGCATAGGTAACAGGTTTTCTAGTGGAACGCATTAATCAAGCCAAAGGGAACGTACTGGGTACTATAATGGGTATTTGATGTGAGATTATGTTTCGAATTGTTCTGTACCTGCAGTCTGCAAAGAAGAGAAATGGTCTTGCGGTATTGTTGGAAGTATAGAGCTTTGAACTTCTCTGTCTCTCTGTTCTTCTGGTTGTCAAATCAAAAATTAGTGTACTGCTTTTTTTTTTTTTTTCCTCGATCAAATGGAGTATTCTATCTCTTTCTATGTTTTCTGGTGGCTAATTTATGCTATATCAGCTTAATGAATTACAACAGGGTAACATGAATTGTATAGGTCATCATCTTTGGTTCTATAGTGCACAATCTTTGTTTGCATTTCAATTTTTAGAAATGGAATCGACTTTGGCTTGTGAGCATAAGTTGATGACTCATTTTTAAATCTAAAGCAACAATCTTGACCTGTTTGCGTTCTCTTTGCTGATTGACACAGGGACATCCAAATGTAAAGGCCATCCACTCATCTAAAGCTGTTGGTGAGCCCCCATTTTTCTTGGCATCAGCTGTCTTTTTTGCTATCAAAGATGCCATTATAGCTGCAAGAGCTGAAGTAGGGTGTAACGAGTGGTTTCCACTTGATAATCCAGCAACACCAGAACGTATACGGATGGCTTGTTTGGATGAATTTACCGCTGCATTTGCGAGCTCAGATTTTCGCGCAAAGCTTAGTGTTTGATTGCAAGTTGCTTCTTTTCTCTACTTAGTGCTAAACTACCGATATGACTCGGAATACCCCACAATATAGTTGTCCTGGACCCATTCACATCCTTCATGTAACAAATTACACCTTCTGTAACATTAGAAAAGTACCACACAGTTGTTATTCATTATGATGACAATCATGAAATGATTGTCAATACTCAATAATAAAAGGGAGCCATTATAAGGAGAAGTGTTCAAATAAACTTCGTTACGGCAAAATGACTCTGTACTTGGAAGCCATCACTTTCTCTCCCTTTCTCAGTTACATCATTATTATTATTATAGGTGTTGTCATTATCTTTCCTCATCTCTTTGATACAGTAAAAGACAGCAGAAGGCAGAGAAGACTTGGTCGTTTCGTTTGTTTCAGTGCATTTTATGCTAAAATATACTGCAACTACATGAATTTTTTTATAGTAGGAAACAATATATTCTGTCTCTGTAAGGATCTTGTTAGTGTGAAATCGTGGAAGAAGTCTCATTATTTCTGCGTTTATGTCATGTAGTTGACAGGGTTATTCTGCTTCCAGTATTTTCATCTTGTGTTGCAGCACGCAAGGTTACAGACAGATTTAGTGATGTAATGGAAGCTGCCTGGTCGTTTAGGATATGAGTATTAAGGGAAAAACTAAGGATTCGTATCATTACCTTATATGACAGTTTCCTAATGACCTGGGCATTGACAATTGAATCTTGATTTTAAATTACATAAGACGTTTTTTTTTGTTTTTCTCAACAAGTTGATATAAACTGCATTATCTTCTTCACCGAAAACCAAATCTGATCTATGCATCTTTTGCATGATGTGAAAATAATAATAACAATTCTGTTTGACCTCGTTTAATATGGTGAAGGGGAATAACAATATACCAAGAAATGATACCCTCATTTTTTTTTTTTTTTTTTTTTTGTTTACATTTTTTTTCTTTCTCGAAATTGTATATTAGATTAAGATATGTAATATTACGCAATGATCCACTCTTTACAAACTATGTTATGATCGAGCCACAGCCTAGGAAACTGTAAAATAACCTACTAGCGTACAATCTATATAGAATGAAATTTTAAGTAACTAGTAAGTTGACGCTACTAGCGTTATCACTGAGCAATTCAAGTTCCAATTCTACTGCCTAGGACTTCCCTACAGAGTGAATGCTTCCTCAGGGTTGACACCAGACATAACCATCATTGTCTCATCAATTCATCATCATTGAGTTTCAGCTCACGCTGAGCCCCACGAACTTAATTTGCGCTTCAAGGTTCGTTTCTTTCTGGTTTCTTCATCCCAGCAGTAGGCTAGCAGCAGCAGCCAGCATTCATGGCTTCACCTCCTCAAGTTATGTAAAACGCCTTGTTACTTGATTTAATATGACCCAATAGTAGCCAAATGGCAGAGTAGAGTAACCATATGACTAAGTCCTAATTTTACACTAGTGAAATCAGCCTACGGTAAAACAAAACAAATCCCTTCTTTTTCCAGGCCACATAACTGAGCGGGAATGCAAAATATCTTCATATTGATTTTGTCTTTTCAACACCAACTCCAAGTAACAATGGCAAAGTCTAAATTATTTATCAAACATGTGCTCGTTATTGATTGAAAATCGCTAACAATCAGTAGATGGCTAAATTATTAATGCGCAAGATATTAACGTTTGGGATTCCTTCTGGAACATAATTATTGAGATTTTGACCATTTACACTAATTATAGGGATTTTTTTCCACTTACCCCATTAATTTTAATTCCCCATTTTTGAATCAATATCTATCAATGATTGTCATTAATAAACTCAAGCCAAAACGGCCATTACATACCCCTGCGCTACCATTCCACAAGAGGTTGTGGAGGTATCACATGGTACATAGGTATAAACCATTCATTATACAATCAGTGCTCACTTAATAAAGTGAGCCTATAAGCTAGAACTAGCAAATAGGCGAAATAAAAACTATATTCATTAGCGCTCATTAAGAACTAACAAGCATAGGTCCCTAGAAAAGTAGGGAATTATTAGAGGAACTAATAAACTAAATAGAGGTCCAAAAGCTCAAAGGAATCATGCCTAGGCCAAACAGTTAAGCCCAGCCCATCTTCTCTCCACAGCCCAAAGGCTTTCATGCTCCACGCACACCTGTTGCCGCTGTGACCCTTCACCGACGCCACCGCCCCGTTTAGCCGCCCAACCATCTCGCGCCACCACCCAAAAGACGAAGGATGAGCTGCAACACATGCCGACCTCAACCCAAAACAGGTAAGGGTCTCTGCATCGAAGCCTCCAACCTATCAATGGTGGCCACAAAGGTTACCGTCGTCTAGAGTGAAACTGACTGCCTTCGTCGTCACCTTCCTTGAAACCGGCGCGCATGAAACCTCCATCCCCAAAGCCATCTCGATCCGAATAGGCCCAGCTACAATTGCCATAAAGACTAATGAAGACTAATAAGGAATTCCCTAATACCCAATTAATTAATTTTTTTTATTTATTATTTTTTAGACAAATTTACCCTCACCTCTTTGTCACAGAGAGAGAGAGAGAGAGAGAGAGAGAGAGAGAGAGAAGCCATAGGAGACTTCGCGCAGAGTCCCCTCACTGGTCGCCAGATTCTGGCCAACTATCACAGGAATCCGATAACCGCTCGTCGGATTCCCACCACCGGTTACCTGCTACCACCCGCCGGACTTCTCTAAAAACCTCGTCGGAGGTCCCCTAAGGAGGTTATCAGAGATCTCATAGGTCGCCGGAAAGGTTTATTGCCCCTAAATAGACATGTATTGTCCCCCAATAGAGGGGCAATAGAGGTTTATGAAACCTCACCGGAAGTCTCCAAAGAAGTTGTCAAAGAATCTCATATAGGGCTGAAGATGTTTATTGCCCCCTAATAGACCTTTCCGTCGCCGAAATGGTAACTAATCTCCCTAAAATTACACAAATAAAATTTTGATTAAGGAAAAAAAGAGGAGATTACATCAGTTCAAAACATTTATTGCTCCCCAATAGGCGTCTATTGCCCCCAATAAACCTTTGTTACGAGATAATAAAAAGTTTTTTTTTTCTTTTTTCTTTCCTTCTGGGCCGAAATCTAAGGAGGCACCATCACCGGAGGAAGCTTTTCTGGCACCTTCTGCATGTAGTCCTAAAGGCACCGTAGCCTCCTCTTCCTCCGCCATATGCAATGTAGTCCTAAAGGCATCGTCGCTGAAGTCGGCGTCATGGAGAACCTCACCATATGTTGGATTTTGTTGGCCTTTTCCTCGGCTTCTTGGGGAATGAACCTCACCATCTACTGGATGTGCTTGGAGACATTGGCATCGTTCATGGTGGCTGAGATAAGGAGTCGAATCGGAGAAGATCGATGGAGGAAGTCGGCGAGTTGTCAGCAATTGAACCTTGATCAACATCTGCTGGATCTACTTGGAGATTAAGAGTCGAATAAGAGAAGATGGATGGAGGAAGTCGGCAAGATCGATGGGGTTACTTTTTACTGTTTAGGGTCACTTTTCGGTCGCATGTCCATATCTCGACCGTTCAGTTTTTAGATATTAATGTATAGATCATCTCTGCAAATTTTCAACCAATGGATGAATTGAATCTGTCCAACCTGAACCATACTAGCTTTATGGTAGTCATCAATGCCTTCGCGATCAACAATTTAGCTGAAAATTTGCAGAGATGATCTATACATTAGTACCTAAAAACTGAACGGTCGAGATATGAACATGCGACCGAAAAGTGACCCTAAATACAAACTCCGCACTGGATAAGATCTATATGTATTTATGTATGTATGTATACATATATATATATATATATATATATATATATAGGCCCGTTCTAGAGAGGACATCCTTACTTTAAGAATTTGAGGATTTTTGTTATTTTACACAAGTATGTGACATTTATAAATCAATTATCTCAACCGTTGATCCTTTAGATTTCTATGCAAGAATGATGTCTACAAAAAATCATAAGGCGGTGGTGATTTATAGACATAAGGCGGTGGTGGTGATGGTGATGGAGACTTGTAAACATAAAGAGGGGGCGGGGAAGGGGATGGTGGTAGCGGTGATTTATAGATATATAGTGGAGGTGGTGAAGGTGATGGGGGTGGTGGAGACTTGTAGACATACGGAGGAGGAGGTGATGGTGAAGGTGGTGGCGGTGATTTATAGACATACGGTGATGGAGGAGGAGGTGATGGTGAAGGTGGTGGTGGTGATTTATAGACATACGGTGGAGGGGATTTGTAATGATATGCAGGATGTATCACATGCTTTGGTGGAGGTGGAGGAGGAGGTGACTTGTAATGGTGTGGAGGGTGCTTTGGCATCACGCAGAGTGTGGCCCGCGCACCGGTGGATTTGGCTTCCAATCCCCCCCACCCCCAACCCGAAAATGCTCATCTTACTCTATCATACTGCTGCTCCCCCTCCTTATTGTTTCCTTTAGTCCATGTTCGATTCTGTTCTTTGTTTCTGTGTTTTGGCTTTCCAGGCATTCTGTAATCGTTGTTGCATTAATACCAAAAAAAAAAAAAAAACAGATGTGACCTAATTGTCTATCTTCATGTTTATATTGACCGGGTGGGGAAGATTGTAGATTAAAGTTAGTTCTGCCCTAATATCCCATAAAACATGCCAAACAATGTATGTCAGTGTATCGTTACACTCAATTTTAAATCAGGATGATAAACCACATCAATTGTATTTTGAATACACTAAACTAGTGTGAGTGTAAATTGTGTTCTAGATACACCAATAGTTACTGCTTCTCTCCTTATAGAATCTACCTAATGGAGTTTAAGTCTTAATTAATAAGTCGATCTATTAGGTAATTGTTACTTTTACAATTGATAACTTCCAATGAGGCCTCTAGGCAAAATCAATTTTGATACCAAAGATTGTAGAGGATCCGAAGGATGCAGCATCATTCACTTGCACTTAATTAGGCACCGCATACATAATTGAAAACCCAAAGATCATATGTAACAAGTAAACATGAAACAAGTACGTACACATAAAGATTCATCCGCTTCGCTTTCATTTCTTTAAATAATGTAATACAGTGAGTGCTTACAACAGAGACGATATTACACGAAGGGTCGAGCTACACGTACCCTTATAATTATCATTCATTAGTGAACATTTTTTTTTTTTTTTTTTTTTGAAAGGGTGAACACCTTTTGTTTTGGTAAGAGAAACGATACTAAAAAAGGGAATAAAAAACAATTGTATACCCACATCCAAAAGCGAAGAAGTTATTCCAATTGATTCAAGTTGTTTTACGTAACTGTAGCCGTACGTAGGCTTAGTAGTGGTTTGGAGGTGGAGGGGACTTGTAGTAGTATGGTGGTGGAGAGTGAGATGGGGGAGGAGGAGACTTGTAGAGATAAGGAGGAGGAGGTGAGGGAGATGGTGGAGGGGGAGACTTATAGACATATGGAGGTGGCGGTGATGGGGAAGGTGGAGGTGGGGACTTGTATAGATAAGGAGGAGGAGGTGACGGTGAGGGTGGTGGAGGTGACTTATAAATATAGGGAGGAGGTGGTGGTGACTTGTAGACGTATGGAGGAGGCGGTGATGGAGATGGAGGAGGTGGGGACTTGTAGACGTATGGTGGAGGCGGTGATGGAGAAGGTGGTGGTGGAGATTTGTAAACATAAGGAGGTGGCGGTGATGGAGAAGGAGGAGGTGGGGACTTGTAGACATATGGTGGAGGCGGTGATGGAGAAGGTGGTGGTGGAGATTTGTAAACATAAGGAGGTGGCGGTGATGGAGAGGGAGGAGGTGGGGACTTGTATACATATGGTGGAGGCGGTGACGGTGATGGTGGGGGTGGAGACTTGTAGACATAAGGAGGAGGAGGTGATGGAGATGGTGGTGGTGGAGACTTGTAAACGTAAGGAGGAGGTGGTGATGGAGATGGTGGTGGTGGTGATTTATAAATGTATGGCGGTGGTGGTGAAGGTGATGGGGGTGGTGGAGACTTGTAGACATAGGGAGGTGGCGGTGAAGGTGATGGGGGTGGAGGAGACTTGTAGACATAGGGAGGAGGAGGTGAAGGTGATGGAGGTGGTGGAGACTTGTATACATATGGAGGTGGCGGTGAAGGTGATGGGGGTGGTGGAGACTTGTAGACATAAGGAGGTGGAGGTGAAGGTGAGGGTGGCGGGGGAGACTTGTAGTGATACGGAGGATGTATCACATGCTTCGGCGGTGGCGGGGGTGGTGGTGACTTGTAATGGTGTGGAGGGTGCTCAGGATATTTTGGTGGTGGTGATTGATACTGGGGAGGAGGGTATTGAGGGGCATGGTGAGGAGGTGGTGGTGAAGAATAAGTGTAAGGACTGTTAGCAAGAACAGTAGTACTAGCTAAGAAGCACAATGCCAAACCATAAAACACTGAAATGAGCCAATAAGGCCTTGGCTGTCCCAAAGCTCCCATTTCGGCTCTTCGTACAACTTGTTTGTAGTGATGAGTAGGAGTAGAGGTGTGATTTATATGGATGATAGGTAACCCTTTTATAGTAATCTCTGTACCCATTTTGGGATGTGACATGTTCATTTTTTTCAAGATAACAGGCTGGATTGGTACTTCAATTTCTCTTCATCTAAATGAAACTTGAAGATTTGAAAAATGCCAATAAAGAAAAGTCATCTATTTCTTTCAACTAGTGAGTTTTGTATTTCAAGTCTTGTTGTTTCATGCATGGACGCCACGATCCCAGTCAAGTTGCAATTAATTTGCATGGTAGGTAAGTTTGTGTTCGGCAGCTGGAATTATAAGCGCATAATAAGAATGAAGTCGTGAAAGCGTGTTGGACCCAGACAGGGGCTTGGGAGGAAGGAGGAACGTACTCTTTGGGATTTTAGGCGAATTCATTCTCGTAATCTTTTTATAGTTATTTCTCTGTAAAGTCTATGCTTCATCATAATACTCTCTTCATGATCATAAAGTAACATTCCAGGATATCATTTTAAAACAATAACTAAAAGCAAAGCTAAGCTACCGGGGACTTATATATGACAATAAGTTGGTTATTTCAAATTAATAATTAGAGGTTACAGATTTAATTTTCACTAACACCGTGAGATGAATGAGGTGGGGTCAAAATTTGTCGTGTTTCCTGTAAGAAAATACGAATTAAGTTAAATTGATTTAGAGTTATTTATCTTCACCTCATTCCAATATCATTCATCTTCACTACATTCAAGGGAACAATTATTCACAATAATTCATTAGTTGGTGGAAAGGTGGTGTGTGGCTGCTGCTTATATTTAAAAGCGATTTTTAGGTGTTACAGATAATACAAGATAATAAGAATGAACAAATGATCGATGTCGGAATCGGAGATTGTACGTGAGGAAAGATCCATCTAAAGTCAAATTCGTTTGTTTATAAGCTTTTGGCTAGTGTTTAAGGATATATATCAAAAACTTCCAGTAGTATTATTAATACCTTTATTTATTGATTAAATAAGAAGTTCAATCTGTCACCGACAAGAAGGATGCTCAAACTATTGCATTTCTGGAGTTCAATAAAGAAAAAAATACAATATGGTTGACTAATCTTATAGACTTGAGAGGCGACTAATAATCAAACATGTCCATGATTGATAAAGAAAGTTAAGAAGAAGACATTTTATTTTTATTTTCTATTTATCTATCTTAGACGGATTTATTTTTGAGTTAAAATGCAGGATTTCAAACTTAAACACATCAAAGACTTATGAGACTAAATCAAATAATCATACAAAATAAAACGCATTTAATTAACTTAAAGACTTAAACCCGCTTCTCGATCTGAAACTTAGAAAATTTGTGGTTGTTGCATTGAGCTCGTGGTCTTTGGATAGACAGTACGACTTCCACCAGCTATGTCAGCCCAGTTCATGGCGACCTAGCTAGTCTCTTGCTTCCTCTCATCCTTTGTTTTTCATTTGGAACTCAGCATCATCCCATGCCAAGCCATCAGTAACGTGTGTGTGTACATATATATGCCCGATCGAAGCGGGCGTCCGCAACTCATAAAAAGTGCAGACGTCCCTCTTCCGGCCTCAATCAGGCAGCGATGGAGGCGCTGCGGTTTCCGGACCCGAATCAGGCCTCGATGTCGGGACTCTGCTTGCCGCTGGATTCGTCGATGAAGAGTTCGAAGTCGACCTCGATGGGCTTCCATGATTTCAGGCGAGCTCGCCGCACATACCTTCGATTCCGATCAGCTGAGCCTTCGCCTTGATGGTGACGCCGTCCGGGACGTCCAAAGGGAGGAGGTGGGGACTTGTATACATATGGTGGAGGCGGTGACGGTGATGGTGGGGGTGGAGACTTGTAGACATAAGGAGGAGGAGGTGATGGAGATGGTGGTGGTGGAGACTTGTAAACGTAAGGAGGAGGTGGTGATGGAGATGGTGGTCTAATAAGGAGGAGATGGTGGTGATGATGAATATGTGATCGAAAAGTGGGTCTAATAAGGCAAGAAGCTATCACTTTAAATGACAAAAAAAAAAAAAAATTCTCTCACTAGACGGGCGCATATGTGTGTGTGTGTGTGTGTGAAGTACAGTATACATAAAATTAAAGTTCAATTTATAGGTAGATTGTCTCTATATATTGGTAGATTATTCTATGTTTGTATAAAACTAGTCAACCTCAATATGTTTTTCACATTTGCTGGTGCTAAATTTAATAGGTCCAAATTGGAAAAGCTCTAATTAACTCACAGAAAGAGGGAAGGAGAGAAAAATGGAGCGTTTTAGGGTTGGGGTTTTCAAAACGTTTTCTATTGCTTGTCCGGCGGCCCTTCTGTGCAAGCGACGGCGCCATGCCTCGCCGGCATGAGATAGGAGCAGCCGGACGGGCCTCTGGTTCTCTTGCTCTCTGCTATGAAAAGGTTGGCTGTTTGGGCATGGTTTTCTTCCATTCTTCGGTGGCGGCGTTGCTGGTATTGCGAGCCGGATCGGGCAGATCTGGTGCGGGCTGGGGGATGGCTTCAGGGCGACTTGATTTGGTTGGGGCTGTCCTTCGTTGCCGTGGTGGTTCTGTCTGGTGGAGCGTCGGTGATCGACATGATGATGGTGGGATACCTTGGAGATGGTGGAGGTGGATGACTCTTGGCTTATGGAGGTTGCGCAGAGGTGAAGGTGGTGCTAGGATTTTGATGGACGAGATCTGTGGCAATCTCGTCTGGTTTCATGATGCGTGGAGGTGGTTGGTGGATCTGTGGGCATGGAGTCTGAAACTGGGGCGTTGGCTTGGGATTGGGATGATGGATGGAGCTTGGTCAGTCACCGACGGTGGGTTGGGTATCAGGTGGTTAAACAGATTAGGGCAGTGGCTATGCAGTGGTTGGGGGGCCGTTACTAGGTGGGTGGAGGTGGCGGTGCCTGAGCAGTTGGTCAATCATGGTAGTTTCGTTAAGTTTTTTATTAGGGTTTTAGTTTCAGGTTTTTGGTTAGGTCAAATAAAACGTCTCTACTCAATTGAGCTAGGGTTTGGAGGTTTTGGTCGTTTTGTGGAGCCATCTGTATGGTGTTACTCCTGGGAACAATATGTTACAATTTCGATGCTGTTTGGTTATCAATGGAAAGGTGGATTTCCCTTGCACATGGTCTGGCGGTTTATGGACACGATGTGGAAGAGGGTGGAGTGGTTCGTCTGGAGTTTGGTGACGAGGTCGTATCGGGACACTCGGGATTGGTTATCGTTCTTCGTAGCCTGGGGTGATAGGCGTAAAAATTGGTTAGGGGTTGAACCTTTTCGGTTCATGGATGTTACTATTAGTGACGGACCCATAACTAGGGATCTTGGTAGGAATATGTGTAGTGGTGTTGATACCACAACCGGTTATTCCAATGCTTTGTAATTTTTTTGGTTATTAATGGATTCTATTTCTTCTCAAAAAAAAAAAAAAAGTCAACCTCAATATTAAACTAATTCTATTTAATATTTCGATTTGGTGTATCATAAAATTACTTGTATAAGAATAGTACATAAAACTTGTCAAAGAATCACATAGTTATATAATCTATCTACACTTCAATTGTCAAAGATAGACCATTCTTGGAACCTTCCCCAAAGAATAATTATGAAATCTCTTTCATAACATTATTATTAGACGACGGTCAGAGACCAAAAACAAATCAGCATATATATATAAACAAGGGGTTTTGTCCATTTACACTATTTTTAGAGATTTTTTTCCCACTTACCCCATTAAGTTTTTTTAATTCTCTCTTACCCAAAACACTCTAAGGAGGTCTTCCCTAATACAAATTTTTTGTTTTTTTAATTTTTTTTAATACCATTTTACCCTTACCCCTTTGTTACTTAGAGAGAGAGAGAGAGAAAATGGAAGTTTGCCCCCCAATATACGACTATCAACCATGTATTGCCCCCCAATAGATGACTATCAGCCATGTATTGCCCCCCAATAGAGGGACCCCGAATAGACGACTATCAGCCATGTATTGCCCCCTAATAAACGTCTATTGCCCCCCAATAGGACTTTCAGTTGCCAAAATGAGAACTAATCTCCCTAAATTTAGACAAATAAAACTTTGATTACAGAAAAAACAAGGAGATTACATAAATTCAAAACGTCTATTGCCCCCCAATAGCCGTCTATTGCCCTCCAATAGAGGGGTAATAGACGTCTATTAGAGGGCAATAGACATTCAAAACTTTTTTTTTCTTTCCTTCTGTCCTGTTACTTAAAAAAAAAAATAAAGAAATAAATAAAAACTAGAAATTGATTTGGGCACCCAGAGAAAAGTTTTGGGCACCCAATCACCTCTCTCCTCTGCCACAGCCTGGGTCGAGCACCGGCGGCGTCCAGGAGGCCATCGAAGACGTCGTGTGGTCGTCGTTGTCAGCGCCGGCCGAGCTTGGGCGAGCTGCAGCAGAATCCTGGCAAAAGTCGACCCGCACCGGCGAGGCGGTTGGACGTGGTCGAGCTCACCGGCGAGTTGCACGGAATCTGGGCGTTGCAGCAGTTGGACACGGTCGTTGTCAGAGCGACAGCGGTTGGACGCAGTCGAGCTCACCTGCGAGTTGCAGCAGAACCAGGGCGAGAGGTCGAACCTCTCCGGAGTTGGAGATCCGGGAGCGATGAGAGAGAGAGAGAGAGACGGAGAGAGAGCAGATCGGAGAGGAATGAGAGAGAGAGAGAGAGAGAGAGAGAGAGAGAGAGAGAGAGAGAGAGAGAGAGAGAGAGAGAGAGAGAGAGAGAGAGAGAGAGAGAGAGAGAGAGAGAGAGAGAGAGCAGATCGGAGAGCGATGAGAGAGAGAGAGAGAGAGTTCAGATCGTGGAGAGAGGAGAGAGACATAGAGGCAGATGTAATTAATTAATTAAGTCAAGGGCAAAACTGTCATTTTGCTTTAAACATGGTAGGTGGGAATAAAAATTTGTTACTTGGGCAAGTGGGATATTTTTTGTCAATTTTGGTGCTTTGGGTCAAGGACCCTAAAAACAAATATATATATATATATATATATATATATATATATATATATATATATATATATATATATAGTCCTTCTTGGCTAGGGACATCTTTACCTAAGCTTAGGTACGGATTTCCAATTTTTGGCCATTTTTCGATCACATATTCACATCTTAACCGTTCAGTTTTTAGCTCCTAATGTATAGATCATCTCTGCAAAATTTCAGCCAAATTGATTATCGTTAAGGCATTCAAAACTGCAATTTACAACAATGAAAACGAACGGTTCCGGTTCGACAGATTCAGTTCGTTCGTGTAAATTGCAGTTTTGGATGCTTTTACGTACGATCATCAATTTGGCTGAAAATTTACAGAAGTGATCTATACATTATGACCTAAAAACTGAACGGTTAAGATGTGAATATGTGATCGAAAAGTGGCCAAAAACTGAAAATCCGTTCCATAAGCTTAGGCAAGTCCTTACCTGAGAAAGATCCTATATAACTAGCTAGCTAAGTCAAAAACTATAAATTAAAGTATAGATCATGTATTATAATTAATAAAAAAGAAAACTAGTCTTTGACATCATTAAAAACAAATTCTAAAGGTAGTTGTTAACGGAACCAGCTAAGCATGTAGCTAAAGTTAACATTAGGACATGTTAAAAATAGACTTGCATTTGATATTTCGTAATTGGTGACATTTTCGGGCTGAAACAGAAAAAGAAATTTGCTTCATACTTCAAAACCCTAATTATTTATGAACCAGACTGGAATTATGTTCTTTGTTTATTTTTTTCACCCAATTTCAACTCAGCAAAGACTACTGACGAAATGTCAACTTCAACAATGTCGAAGTTGACATTTGTTAAGCCGCACTAACAACTAGAACCCCATATTACCAAAATAATTCTTGAACCGTAAGTAATCCCACACAACTTAAAACAACAAAATCCCAAAAGATCTCGTAAACCTAAATTATTACTACGATAAAAACTAAAACAACGTACGCCGACCATATACCATTGCATTAGATTTCCTAATGCATTGTTTTGCTCATGGCAATAAGCATCAGATTTTTGACTTTATTCAAACTAGTTGAAATATGTTCATTCTTACATGTATAATCTACGTCTCTATGCTTGTAAGATTAGCCAAAGAAAAAATTTGAGCCAAGTCAATATGCTTAAAATTTTATTGCAGTGCATTAATGCTGCAAAAATTTCAGCTCAACCTGCTTTTCAGTGAAGGGTGTCTAAAGATATGACCTAATTCGTGTAAACTGGCTTTGGACCAGTAGAAATGCAAATGCTGCTGCAGACCTGATAGATGGCGGCTTTGGCAATACGCAGGGTGTGCCCCGCGCACCGGTGGATTGACCAGTAGCCCATGTTTCTGTTCTTTGTTTCTGTGTTTTGGCTTTCGAGGCATTCTGTAATCTTTGTTGCATTAATACCCAAAAAAAAAAAAAAAAACAGATGTGACCTAATTGTCTATCTTCATGTTTATATTGACCGGGTGGGGCAGATTGTAGATTAAAGTTAGTTCTGCCCTAATATCCGATAAAACATGCCAAACAGTGTATGTCAATATATCGTTACACTCAATTTTAAATCAGAACGAGAAACCAATTGTATTTTGAATACACTAAACTAGTGTGAGTGTAAATTGTGTTCTGGATATACCAATAGTTATTGCTTCTCTCCTTATAGAATCTACCTAATGGAGTTTTAGTCTTAATACGTCGATCTATTAGGTAATTGTTACTTTTACAATTGATAACTTCCAATGAGGCCTCTAGGTAAAATCAATTTTGATACCAAAGATTGTAGAGGAGGATGCAGCATCATTCACTTGCACATAATTAGGCACCGCATACATAATTGAAAACCCAAAGATCATATGTAACAAGTGAACATGAAACAAGTACGTACACATAAAGATTCATCTACTTCGCTTTCGTTTCTTTAAATAATGTAATACAGTGAGTGCTTACAACAGAGATGATATTACACGAAGGGTCGAGCTACACGTACCCTTATAATCATTCATTAGTGAACACTTTTTGTTTTGGAAAGAGAAACAATACTAAAAAAGGGAATAAAAAAAATTGAATACCCACATCCAAAAGCGAAGAAGTTATTCCAATTGATTCAAGTTGTTTTACGTAACTGTAGCCGTACGTAGGCTTAGTAGTGGTTTGGAGGTGGAGGGGACTTGTAGTAGTATGGTGGTGGAGAGTGAGATGGGGGAGGAGGAGACTTGTAGAGATAAGGAGGAGGAGGTGAGGGAGATGGTGGAGGGGGAGACTTATAGACATATGGAGGTGGCGGTGATGGGGAAGGTGGAGGTGGGGACTTGTATAGATAAGGAGGAGGAGGTGACGGTGAGGGTGGTGGAGGTGACTTATAAATATAGGGAGGAGGTGGTGGTGACTTGTAGACGTATGGAGGAGGCGGTGATGGAGATGGAGGAGGTGGGGACTTGTAGACGTATGGTGGAGGCGGTGATGGAGAAGGTGGTGGTGGAGATTTGTAAACATAAGGAGGTGGCGGTGATGGAGAAGGAGGAGGTGGGGACTTGTAGACATATGGTGGAGGCGGTGATGGAGAAGGTGGTGGTGGAGATTTGTAAACATAAGGAGGTGGCGGTGATGGAGAGGGAGGAGGTGGGGACTTGTATACATATGGTGGAGGCGGTGACGGTGATGGTGGGGGTGGAGACTTGTAGACATAAGGAGGAGGAGGTGATGGAGATGGTGGTGGTGGAGACTTGTAAACGTAAGGAGGAGGTGGTGATGGAGATGGTGGTGGTGGTGATTTATAAATGTATGGCGGTGGTGGTGAAGGTGATGGGGGTGGTGGAGACTTGTAGACATAGGGAGGTGGCGGTGAAGGTGATGGGGGTGGAGGAGACTTGTAGACATAGGGAGGAGGAGGTGAAGGTGATGGAGGTGGTGGAGACTTGTATACATATGGAGGTGGCGGTGAAGGTGATGGGGGTGGTGGAGACTTGTAGACATAAGGAGGTGGAGGTGAAGGTGAGGGTGGCGGGGGAGACTTGTAGTGATACGGAGGATGTATCACATGCTTCGGCGGTGGCGGGGGTGGTGGTGACTTGTAATGGTGTGGAGGGTGCTCAGGATATTTTGGTGGTGGTGATTGATACTGGGGAGGAGGGTATTGAGGGGCATGGTGAGGAGGTGGTGGTGAAGAATAAGTGTAAGGACTGTTAGCAAGAACAGTAGTACTAGCTAAGAAGCACAATGCCAAACCATAAAACACTGAAATGAGCCAATAAGGCCTTGGCTGTCCCAAGGCTCCCATTTCTAAAAACTTGTCGGTAGTGAGAAGTAAGCAGTAGTAGTTGTGTTTGAGAAGGGAGAGAGCTCTGCCATTTTATTGAGAAATATCACTCGTCTGTGATAATTTGGTCATGTTTGTTTATTGAACATAACAGGCTGGACTGGAACAATTCTTCCAAATAATATTGTTGGAAGATAATGAATTAAATGTGGTATACTTCAACGACTGGGTTGTTTAGTGGAGGCCATGAATGAGTCAAGGTGCATATACGGTAGGTAAGTATGTGTTGAACGGCTGGATAATATCCATTTGTATATATTTTGGGGGAGTGAAGATGTAAAAGCCTATGGGAAGAAAATGAAGGTTTGGACTGTCTCGAGCAATTATATATATGTGAAGAGAAAGCTGGTTAAGAAGTTGAATGTGAAATGATGCAATTAATACATATGTGGTCAAAATGCACATGCTTGAACAATAGCTTGAATGTAACTAAAGACTTGTGCGTTTATAGTCCTTTTCTTTTGCTCTTACCAATGCATGAGTAGTTCAGTACGGATACTTCTCTAGAAGGAGCATCTATGATACATGTAATGCTGTAAAACTAATCCGTTAATTGCATAGTAAAAAGTTAATCAATTTTGCCTTTTACTAACCGATTAGTTCTCCCTAACGTCAATTAATCCAAGGCCATGAGTTGCATAGTATAACCCACGGCCAACCCACGGCCACTGAGTTTGAATGCTGAGAGGCCAATCTCCAATATGGTGCAAGAAAATTTGTGATAAAATTAGTAACACTGAAAAACAAAATAATAAATTTGGTATAAATGATAAAATATCAAAATTTTGGTGAGTAATTAGTAGCATTGTAGTAGCTCAATTTGAAACAAAAATTCTAATTTTGAAGCTAGTAATTCATATAATTGATTTGAATTGACAGAGTAGAATCCCTATTGTATTAACAGTCCCCCCCCCCCCCCCCCCCCCCCCCCGATACAACGAAATATTAATAATAACAACATGGGCGTGAGAATGAGTAAACCCTAAATATGTTATTGACTTATTGAACAGGGCTCGAGTCTGGTTCGCTTGAGTCTGATTATCTCAGTTTGGCTTTGGCCGTCTCCAGCTCCTTCGAGTCTTGGAGTTTGTGGCGTGCTGGTCAGCCAGTTAAAGCTTGGTTTGAACGTGGTCCGATTAAGAACAAACGTAATGTGTTCCTTTTTGATGTTCCAACGTCAATACATTTCACATTGTTAATCAATAATTGTAGGGATCTGGTGAGTAATCGAGGAGTGAAGCGAGCTGAGATCGAAGGTCGGTAAGCTGTGAGGTAAAGTCAAAGGTATGCTAATGATAACCTACAAAGCAAATGTGGAAGTCCTAGGATCAGGACACCTTATGGTACAATTCCTTGAATAGTGCATATGACAATTTTTTTTTGTGGAATTTGGGAATTATTTCTAACAGCTTGTAATTGATAGAATTATGGAGTTCATTTGACTCGATACGTACATTCAGATAATGTTCGGTATTTTTTTGTGAGGAGTTGTATGGCCGGCATACCGGACTTAATTGGTTCCTTCCCACGGTAATCCTGACTTAGTGGATATGGTGAAGTCTAGTCTAGATGAGGTAGTTAGAGGAGAATGAATTCTCCATTGGTGGGTGGGTACCAAATTCTAGAGAAGCTGATCGAGTTCTCTAAACCGTACTTGACGAGAAAGTTCGTAGGTACCAAATTCTTGAGGTTTGGTAGTAGAGAGCAAGTTGACATATTGTAAATCAACATGATTGGCCGCCTATCAAATCATCTTCAGATCTCGATCCGGTTGGGCGACGAAGGTGGTTTCTCCATGCGACGGAGATGGCGTTGCTGCAAGGCTGTGATCATAGGTTCCCTAGGTGCGTCAGAGATACCCGGTCGTCGACGGTGTTCCGGCGAAGGCAAAGGGGCGGCGCTGTGCGGGTTCCGGCGACAGTGGCTGTGGTGAAGTTGGGCCCGACCTGGCTAGTAGTTTGTGGGCTCTTTTTCCTCAGATTGTGGCTTGGGCTTGGGCCCCCTTGGGCCTGGCTTGGTCTAGCTATGTTTTTTCTGTTTTTACTTTTATTTACTGCAGTTTTTTATTTTGGTCGCATCTTTGGCGGGAAATAAGTGTCTACACGTGTTGTGTAGGACTCATAGGGCCTTGTGCCAGTGTATGCACTCAATGTGCCTTAGTTGCTCTAGGTTGGCAACGAGTTGTTTGCTTTGTCAAATGGTCGCTACCACCTAGTGGCAGGATGAAACTAAGTGTCGTCGGATTCGTCATCTGGCGGCAACATAGTAGGAAAGCTGTGCTAAAGCTGGCAATTATGCTACGTTGTAATCGTGTTACATATCGAGTTATCTTTCCGTTATGTCACTGCTATATATTTCAAAGCAAATGGAGCAGCCAGTAGTGCGCTCTTTGCTAGTTGGTGCTTGTTAGAATACAAGTATTGTGTAGAGATTCCTGATATTATTTCTGGACATACTCTAGTTGCTTATTGTAATCAGGGGTTTAGGCTCAATGTCCCCCCCCCTTGTATTCAACAGTTTCGTTAATCAAGGCTTGAGGGCAGCTGCACCAGCCCTTCTTTCAAAAAAAAAAAAAAAATTAACTGAAGTAATATGAGATCACTCTAACGTACTCCAATGTCCAAATAGTGCATCTGCACTCACATATTTCATATTTACACGTCTGATCCGTTGTTGGTTTAGATATTGGATTTGATAATTCAATTTGTTAATCGTTAATTCGTTAACGATTCAGATCCGTTAATAGATTAAATACAAATCAACATTAATCCGATTCATTAATAACCCAATCATTCACTATACCGTAATAATAGAAATTTATATTTTTTTATACATAATTATTCTTTTAATATAAAATTTTTAAATTGTTTGAATATTTAATTGTAGTTCATTGTGTTATTATCTATTGTGATAGAAATTTGATATTTTTTATTTAATACTTAACATAATAAACGGGTCAAATTAGTAGACCAAACATCTCGTTAATTTGCTGGATATAGATTTGAATTTGACTACTAATGATCTACCGGATTATCAAGTTGCGTTGGGCTAAATTTTCTTTAGGCTTTATAGCCAATTTACTACCCTAAGTTTCATCTTAGTGTCAGAATTAGCCAATTTGCTACTCAAGGTTTATGTTAGCTAATTCACCCTTACATCAATTGGTTGAAATAAAATCTAGGATAGCAAATTAACACTACGGTGAAATCTAAGATACCAAATTGACAATTATGCATTTTCTTTATTACTAAGCGGATATAGAGTTAGGTTAATCTGCTCCAAATTCAATCCATTAACAAGTCTACTTAATAGATTTCTGAGGGAGCTCCCCCAAGTTTACTATTCTAATTCATTACATTAAGAGTACTTCTATCCAGAACCACCAAACTTAACACTTGGACCTCTCCTAATTTGTCACGTCAAACTTCTACGGTTGCACTCCGCACAATAACCAGCGTCAAAGAGATTGAATAGAGAGGAACAAAAAATTCAACTGATAATGAACCTCCAGTACTTCCCGAGTCCTCCCTGTTAGTGAAAATAAAGTAGCTACAGTTAGTTAGAATGGTTGTTAGCTATTTTCCAGATAAGTGACAAGTGTCGTATTTCTGTACGTTAGATTAGCTATCTCTCTTACTATAAATACCTACACAGCTGTAATAAATTCATTACGTCCAAAAATCAATAACAGAAATCTGTTTGTTCTCTCTACTCTTCATTTTCTTCATGCTTGCTTTCATGGTATCAAGAGCTCAGGTTGATCGGTGATCTCATGCACAAAGCTCAGTCATCCTCTCTAGCAGTTCAGTTCTTCGTTCTTGAAGCTTTTCCAGTGTTGATTTCTACTTCATCTCTGCAAATCATACAAGATAAGTAAAGCTGTTCATCAAATTTTTCAGATCTAGCAGTACAAATTCGTTGAGATTTGTTGTTAATATCATTGTCGAAGACTTGGATTTACATATAGAGCAATTGTAGAGGAAAAAGTTGTTGATTCATACTCAGAAACCCTAGTTTTTTTTGGGAAAATTGAAGAATTAGCTCAAGCTTAGCTACTGTTAGTCTCGTTCTTCATTCTTGCCTCAGATTACTTTGAAAGTACTACAAGATTCAGTTTCTTGAAGAATTTTCAACTCAACTCAGAATTTACTGTGAATTTTCCTGCAAATTTACTCATACTCTCTAGATCTACTCATGGCTTCCACTACTGTTACTCAGACCACAGTTTACCTACCAAATATTCTTCTTGATGAGTCTAATTACCCTACCTGGTTGTTTAGACTTGAATCATTCTTGAAAGGTCAGAATCTGTATGGATTTGTTGATGGTACTACACCTTGTCCTGCTCAGTATGTCACATCCTCTGATGGCTCTAATAGATCTGTATCAAGTGAATATGTAGCTTGGAAAACTCAGGATCAAAGCATTGTAAATATGATTGGTCAAACCTTGAGTCCTATTGCCATGTCCTGTGCTGTTGGTAGTCGCTCTGCTCAAGAAATGTGGACAAACCTCAAGAATAAGTTTGCAGCTCCAAATAGGCAGAATATCTTACAACTCAAGTCTAATCTACAGAATCTAAAGAAAGGACATGATAGTATTGAGACTTACCTTGACAAGATTAAGGCAGCTAGAGATGCTTTGGAAACAGTTGGTGTGTTTCTAGATGATGAAGATATAGTTGTTACTATGTTGAGGGGGCTTCCATCTGAGTATGCTGCAATCAAAACAGTCATAAGAGCTCAGTTTGTTAGCTGTTCTGTGGGAGAATTAAAGACTTTACTCAAAGCTGCAGAAATTGACATAGAAAATGAATCATCTGCTATTTTATCAACTCCTCTCTCTGCAATGATGGCTACTGCCAACTCGTCTGCACCAAAACAATCTCAAGCTAGCTCTTCTGCTAGCACTAGCTATTCTGTTACTCCAGCTGCATCCTCCAGTCCACCATCTCCTGCTAGCTATGCTGTTACTCCAGCTGCATCCTCCAGTACACCATCTCCTGCTATTCCTCCTGGTTTTACACCTGTCTCATCTCAGACACCATACATTCCAATTCCAGCTATGCCATATGGCTTCAACTTGTTCAATCCCTTTAATACTTTTGATCCAAACATCAACATGGGAGGCTTTTATGCTGGCAGAGGCTCACCAAGGTTTAATACTGGCAGAAATAACTTTGGACCAAGGGGGAATGCAGGCAACATTGGTCTCATCAATGGTTTCAACCCCAATGCTGGAAATACTGCTGGACCACCCATCAATCTGGGATTCAACAACTACAGAAACAATGCTAGTGGAATTTCATGTCAACTATGTGGCAGAAATGGGCATGGAGCCAGAACTTGCAGGTCCCTATCAAATATCTTGCCAAATTTAATAAACCAACAACAAAATGTCAATGGTGGCTGCCAAGTGTGTGGCAGATTCAATCACACAGCTGAGAGGTGTTATCACATCATTGGATTTCCAAATCAACAACAAGCTGCTTTTCCCAATCAACAACAGCAACAGGCTCAACCAGCTCAGTTTCAATCCAATGGAGGCAATGGCATGTTGGCTGGTAATGCAATGAATGCAATGATGGCAGCAGCTACTCAAGCACCTCAGTACTGGTTAGCTGATACAGGTGCTACTAACCACATGACCAATGAAGTCCAACTGCTCAACAACATTGCTCCATACCCACATGTTGACACTGTTCAAGTTGGTAATGGTAAACAAATGAATATTTCTCATATTGGTAATGCTATGCTGGGATTTTTAAAGTTGCAAAATGTGTTACTCATACCTGAGCTAGCTGCTCATCTTTTGTCAATTTATCAATTATGTAAAGACAATAATTGCTCAGTCTGGTTTGATGAATTCATGTGTGTGATTCAGGACAAGGTGCTGGGCAAGATACTGTACAAAGGACTGAGTAAGCAAGGGTTGTATCCCATTCCTTTTGATCTGCCATCACTCAAAACTTCTACTGTTCCTGGTAATGTTTCAGCCACTGCTACTGTTTCTGGTAATGCTTCAGCTACTGCATTTCTGGGAAAGTGTATCAAACAGTCCATTTGGCATCAAAGGTTTGGGCATCCAGCTGCTGATATAGTAAATAAAATGTTAAATAAGTGTAATATTCCCTCCAAAACTGAGTCAGGAACCTCAATGTGTGAAGGGTGTCTTTTAGGCAAGTTTAAGAAATTACCTTTTTCAGAGTCACAAAGCAGAAGTGTAGCTCCTTTTGAACTTGTTCATTCAGATGTATGGGGGCCTTCTCCTTGTTTGTCAATTGATGGATATAGGTATTTTGTCCTCTTCATTGATGATTGTACAAGGTATACTTGGATGTTTCCAATGAAGCATAAGAATGAAGTGTTTTCTTACTTTCAATCCTTCTGTGCCTTTGTGGATACTCAATTCTCTCTGCATATTAAAACATTCAGATCAGATGGTGGAGGTGAGTATGTTAACAATGCCTTCAAAAAGTTTCTCAATCAAAAAGGAATAAATCATCAGCTCTCATGTCCTTATACCCCTGAACAAAATGGGATCTCAGAAAGGAAGA
This sequence comes from Rosa rugosa, assembly GCF_958449725.1. NCBI lineage: Eukaryota > Viridiplantae > Streptophyta > Magnoliopsida > Rosales > Rosaceae > Rosa > Rosa rugosa. Next base: position 25,899,104 of record NC_084821.1, on the reverse strand, counting down.
ATAGACATTTGAGAGAAACTGCTGTCACTTTATTGCAAACTGCATCACTTCCAAACCAATTTTGGTACCATGCATGTGCTCTAAGTGCATACCTCATCAATCGGATGCCAACACCAGTGCTTCACATGCAATCTCCCTTTGAGAAATTATATAAATCTCAGCCCTCTCTTGACATACTCAGAGTATTTGGATGTGCATGCTACCCTTTACTTACTGCCAGATCAGATAAATTGCAACCAAAAACAGTCAAATGCATTTTTCTGGGTTTTGCATCAGGATACAAAGGGTACATTTGCTATAATATGCATACCAGAAAGTATATAATCTCTCGACATGTACTGTTTGATGAAGAGACTTTTCCATATGCTACAGTCTGTAGGCCTCTTCAGTCTACTTCCATGATCACTCACTCAGATTCAAGTACACCTACAACACCTTGCTTTACTCAAACTCAGTCTATCACACAGTATCAGATGCCTGCACCTGTCACACCTACATCCGTCAATCCAGGTCAGTCCTCTGTTCCTCAAACTCAAAATATTAATATTCTTAATTTACCAACTGAGTCACACATCCAAGATCAACATCAACATCACAATGTCTCAACTGCTACTTCCACTAGTGATACACAGTCTCATTCACCTGCCACACATACATCAGCCAATCCAACTCAAGTTCCTGCCTTTAGTCCAACTTCCAATACATGTGTTCACTTTGATGAAGATGATGGTTCACTAGCTATTACTACTCAACCTGGTGCAGGCAGCATATCAGTTGTGCTAGAGCGTAGTCCCTCTAGATCTCAATCTCAAGTTTCAGAGGCTAATGTTTTACATCCAGTAGCAGGCCTAACTAATCCTCTTCACAATGCTCACCATATGCTCACAAGGGGGAAAAGAGGCATCTCCAAGAAAAAATGTTTTCTGTCTATCATGTCTTCTGATTCTACAGATTATGTAGATGCATCTTAGACTGAACCCATCAGCTATAAAGTAGCCCTGACCATACCCCAATGGAAGCAAGCCATGCAGGAAGAGTTTGATGCACTGCAACAACAACAAACTTGGACTCTTGTGCCCTTACCTCCTCATAGAAACTTAGTATCATGCAAATGGATTTTCAAACTAAAGAGAAATGCTGATGGATCTATATCTAGGCACAAGGCCAGGTTAGTTGCAAGGGGGTTTAGTCAAGAATATGGTGTCGACTATGAAGAAACTTTTTCTCCAGTGGTTAGACATACAACTGTTAGGCTACTTCTCAATTTGGCTGCTCATCATGGTTGGAGGTTACATCAAATGGATGTTAAAAATGCTTTTTTACATGGCCAACTTAATGAAGAAGTGTATATGTCTCAGCCTGGTGGTTTTGAAAGTTCTGAATTTCCTTCACATGTTTGCAAATTACAGAAATCACTCTATGGATTAAAGCAAGCACCAAGGGCATGGAATGAGAGGTTTACTGCTTTCTTGCCATCCATTGGATTCAAATCATCCCATGCTGATCCATCCTTGTTCATTAAAACATCATCTCTCTCAAAGGTTTATCTCTTACTTTATGTTGATGATATTATAATTACTGGAGACAATGAACAATTAATCTCAGAGGTCAAAGAAGCTCTACAACAAGAATTTGATATGAAAGACTTGGGGGATTTACACTTCTTTCTTGGTTTAGAAATTCAATATGTTGCAGAGGGTCTCTTTCTTTCTCAACATAAATATGCTAAAGACTTGTTACACAAAGCAGGAATGGATGCATGTCATTCTCATCTTACACCCTGCCAATCTGGAGTCAAATTGCTCAAAGATGCTGGTACACCTTTATCTTCTAGTGATATTCCTCATTTCAGAAGTTTAGTTGGTTGCTTGCAATATTTGACCTTTACACGACCTGACATTGCATATAGTGTCAATACTGTGTGTCAATTCTTACACAATCCTACAGATGTTCATCTCAATGCTGCTAAACGTATACTTAGATATGTCAAAGGTACTATGAATCATGGCATTTTGTTCAGAAAACAATCATCGACTGTGCCTATGTGTCTACAAGCCTACTGTGATGCTGATTGGGCAGGGGATCCAAATGATAGAAAATCCACAACTGGATTTGTTATTCTTCTTAATAATTCTCCAGTTTCATGGTGCAGTAAGAAACAAACTGCTGTCTCCAGGTCTTCTACTGAGGCCGAGTATCGAAGCATGGCTGACACAACATCAGAATTACAATGGCTCAAACACCTACTTACTGATTTACAAATTCCTCTTTCTCAAGTACCTACATTGCATTGTGACAATATATCTGCCTTAGCACTTGCTTCTAATCCAGTACATCATTCCAAGATGAAACACGTTGAAGTTGATATTCACTTTACTAGAGATAAAGTCAAGGATGGTTCTATCACACTTCAGTTTGTCTCCACTCAAGAACAACCTGCAGATCTTTTCACTAAAGGCCTCTGCTCTCCTCAACATTCATACTTGTGCAGCAGCTTGATGGTTGTTTCACCACCCATCCAGCTGAAGGGGGGTGTTAGTGAAAATAAAGTAGCTACAGTTAGTTAGAATGGTTGTTAGCTATTTTCCAGATAAGTGACAAGTGTCGTATTTCTGTACGTTAGATTAGCTATCTCTCTTACTATAAATACCTACACAGCTGTAATAAATTCATTACGTCCAAAAATCAATAACAGAAATCTGTTTGTTCTCTCTACTCTTCATTTTCTTCATGCTTGCTTTCACTCCCACTACCACTGAACCCAAGAATAAAAGAATGGATGTATGACGTCAATTAAAGAAATCTAACACACCATAATTGTTGCTAGATGAATCAGGTTGACGAAGCTCAAGCAACAATAACTTCGGGATGCAGATCAGTTTTAACTTTTTGAATTAAACCCTAAGGATACGAATCGATACTATAGTATTTTGGCCAGGCCACTGTTTTCCGTATTGCCCAAATGCCTTCCAACATGCCAGAGCTCCAAAGCCAATGCTATAAGATATCATCTGATCAACAGTTCAGATAGACAATCTCGCATTATAGTACACCAGATTTCTGGAAAAGATAATCTTCCTATTTTAGTAATATGTTCGAAATCAGAAGCTAAGCTTTTTGTTTCTAGGATCAGCACCATAGAAATCAGACAACTTATGAAATTAAGAAGTCATTTCATGCTTCCAAACACTACCCTAACCAAGTCAGCGTGGACAATAAAAGAAAAACATCTCTATATAAAGTATAAACCAAATTTGAAGAGAAGATAACAGTATATGAAGGCTCCTCTTCTTAAAAATCAGAACTACTTCTTGCTCGTCGATCCATTACCAAATACCTCGGTGTAGCATATTGAGCAAGCCTGGCAAGGAAAGATAGTGTCAGCCAAACTTGGGTCAATAACCCAAAATGATTGTAAACATATTCGTCTTAAAAACAGCTTGCCTTGTTCATGCTAAGCCATCTGGTTCCACATCCAGCATGATAGAGGTGTTTGCAAGGTAGAGTGATCTGCCGATCCCCTCGTTTATATTCCATCTGGCAAATCACACACCTGCAACCAACAAGAATAGTAGTAAAGCCGATGAAAAGAAAAAGAAAAAAAAACAAATAAAAACAAATAAACAAAAACAGACAGCACAAAAATCTACCACATACATGAAATGGAAAGTTACAGACATAAAGATTTTTGCAATTCATGCATGTAGAAAGCCTCTTGCTGTAACAGAGATGGATCCAAAAAACTTCGAGTAGGGGATAGAAGCTAAGTAAATAAAAGGAAAAAATTATGCTTACTACCCTGTACTTTTAAGTGTTCATCAGTTCAGTCCCTGCATTTCTAATTTAATTAGAAAAGTCTTTGCGCTCTCCAATTTCATCAAATCGATCCAATCTGTCACCACTCCGTCAATTTTTGTTGATAATTCCCAACCTACCCATCTGCATTCACAACACTGACGCGTCGGCGGGCTGCCTAGCGGTGAGTAGTTTGGGAATTTTCCCTGTGAGAAGGTCCCACGTCAGCATTTTAATAGCAAAAATTGACGGAGTGGTGACAGATTAGATCGATTTGATGAAATTGGAGAGTAGAAGGACTTTTATGATTAAATTAGAAGTGCATGGACTGAATTGATGAACCCTTAAAAGTACAGGGTAGTAAGCAGAATTTAATCCTAAATAAAAATACTAATCAGTACTAAATTAAAAATCTACCACATACATGAAATGGAAAGTTACAGACATAAAGATTTTTGCAATTCATGCATGTAGAAAGCCTCTTGCTGTAACAGAGATGGATCCAAAAAACTTCGAGTAGGGGATAGAAGCTAAGTAAATAAAAATACTAATCAGTACTAAATTAGTAGTGTTGATATTGAAACCATTAAATTTTAGGGAAAAAATTTCAATCGAACTAATAGAGTTTTGCAATCTAAACTAATTTGATCTGATGTAAGGACGGATTAATTAGCTTCTTGAGGAATGATAAAAAGCCATCTTAAAAATATTAAAAGGTGTCATGAAATGTCAGACATGAGTTATACGATATGCATATTTACAAGAAAAGTAAAAAGGACCTTTTGGTCTTGCAGCTTAAGTCTTGTCCTAGTAACAAGTAAAAATGACCAACGTTTTCTTATACCTTCTCACCTCTTACAACGAAAGAATAGTCTACTGTAGTGATGAGTGGCTGGACATAGAATCTTACCACAGATGGAAAAGCTCAAGATTGCGTAAACCCAAGCAGGGGCGCAACAAAGAATGTTGATTATAACATGTCCATACTTTTAACACTTGACATTGACACACATTGCCAGCAATATGAACTACAAGCATGTGATTTCCAACTTTCTACATTACATCTTTCTTCTATTGCAGAAACATTTTAGAAAAATAAAAATGTATACCCTTGTGCAAGAAGGGGATTCCGGACTAATACAAAATATTATGATTCCCCAAATAATTCCCTACAGTATCTTGTGTGAATGAAAACAATGAAAAACCATTTTCCTTGTCCTTTACAGGTAAATTTATTCAAAAATAGATAAAAGAGCAAGTTATTCCTGCAAAACAAACCATAAATGTACCATTGATTTTCAATTATTAGAAAGAGAGAGAGAGAGAGAGAGAGAGAGAAGGAGTTATCACATTTCCGCAAAAGAACAATAAATAATAACGGACAAGCCAACGGGACCACATGGTCAACGGTCAAAACGCTGGTGTTGGCACACCGGCGGTGCATAGAATACTTCTCGGATAAATATAAGCATCAAATAAATTTTCATAACAAGTATCAGATGTAACCATATGATACGTCCACCGCAAACAAGTACTGCAGAATGTAAGTCTTATCTTTTGACAATTCACTCACTAATGATAATGGAGTCAGATCCCTCCCATGGATAGAACACTACACCAGATCCAAACTCAAAGTCTTGAGTAAAATCTGATCCGACTAGCCAGGTATATAAATTACTCGCTCAAACTTCTATTCGAGCAGACACTAGATAAATTGATACAATCCAATTTATAAAAGAACTAAACATCTAAAGTCAGAAATGACTCCATATTATTTGTATCATGATCACCATAAACTATTCCATCAATTCTAACATGATGATGCGGGAAGCGTGAACACGATAGTAAGAGGCTCGGTCAAGCGTCGAAAGCCATATAAGATGAGCTAGAATCCACTAGCAATTACGGGCACAGCCGTAAGAAACATAGAGAAACTTCTCTAATATTTAGTTTTTTTTTATTGATAACTTGAATGAATATTACAATCTAAGAGGTGCCTTATATAAGGCACATAGCATAAACCTAATACAACTAGAAAACATAAAGAACAATTTATTGTAGACTAAAACTAGAAAACCTAATTAAACCTGATTAAATAAAAATCAGAAATAGAATCCTAGATATTAAAGAATATTACGCCTGAAATTTCAATCAAGATTTTGCTCGAGAATCCTGATATATCTAAAAGAGTAATTTATGATTAATTTCATCATTAAGAAGCCTATTTGAATACCAATTTCCAATATTCAAATTATTCTTCTTAATGTGAAGACGCTTTTTTCTTTTCGAGATTTTTTGTTGAAATTGGCTAAAATCTCGTCCTACATCACATGATTTTGAGGAGTGGGAGGAAAGACGCTAATGAGATGTTCAAGCATCATGTAATTGGGCATCAAGCAAGAAACTGAACCTTCGATCTACAATGTTATGCATGGAATGTAGCATGTAAGAAAACAAAAATGCACTTAAAATAACAAAATAAAATTTGAACTCAAGGATATTACCAGTTCCAGGCATCTGGAGAATTAGAGTTCATGGAATCTGGAAGAGTTCTGTAAGTACAAGCAGGTTTACACTTGATGTGTTGGCATCCCTATACAAAACACTGAAGAAGCTTACAAAGTTCATCAAAACTGATCAGTCCTAGTCAACCCTACGTTTTTTGCAGTCCGATTTTGGAAAGTATCTTTTGGTTTTTAGATGTTATATTATAAAGATATTTTCTAACTGATAATATCGTGCTTTTGAAGTCCTAAGTGATTTAGGATTTATTTATTTTAATTGGTTATCTTTAATCAAAAAGATCTTTTCCTAATAGGAATATAATTAGGGTAGAATCTTGGTTGATTGAGTATTGCGTTGGTCTCTCATATATTCAGAAAATGGTCATAGTTGGTGACTAGAGACGCAAGAATTATTTTGAGAGTCTAGCTTGCTTAAGATCGAGTTTCATAGAAGTTCAAAACACTTGTTCCATGTAAAAGTGTCTCATTCAACATTCATATACATGCATTGATTCTCTCGAGATTAGTAGAGAAGATTGGTGTTACAAGAGGAGCGATATTTGCAGATCGTTCAAGTGAAGAAGGATTTCAAGGTTGAAGACAAACTTCTCATTAGTTGAGTATAGTGATTGTAGCTGAGCTAGTGCTACTTGTGTTTGTAAAGAACATATCCTTCATCATAAGTAATTGATTTTATTTGGGTTCTCTAGAGTAAGAGCCCCGCAGTGTTTTTAATCTCATATTTGAGGTTTTCACTACGCAACCAAAATTCTGTGTTCTGTTTGAATTTTTGATTTCTACCCAGTAAGGATTGAAACGTGCCTACCCTTAAACCCAGAAAAATGTTTCATCCAAGTATTTTCAAGTTCCCTCATTAGTACAAACCAATAAATTTGATAGACTCATTCTATGATTGTTTAGCAAACAAGAAATGCTGCTACCAATGAAGCTAATCTGTACCATCAACAGAAGGTACCGCAGCACACAGTTAAATTCCAAGGTTTCTTGAATGAAAGATCAATTGGTTCCAGTATAAACCTTAGCTAAAACATTCCCTTGTTACCATAATATCATTTTTTTTTTATTGGAACCATAGTATCCTATGGAATAGAGAATGTAGTGAAACAAATAGATCAATAGATTCAGATCAGATGAATTGATAATAGAATTGTATCATCTAATTGGTTCCTAAGAGAAAGTGTGGAACTACTAGCTCTAACCTCATAAGTCATGCTATCAGGGTCAATGTTGTCTTCCAAAATAACCTGCATATTTCACATTACAAAAGCTTCTATTTATTAACATTTTAAACTATCGTGATGCTTCTTAGATAAACACAAACTTATAAAAATAGTTTTAAGGCAATAATAGCGAGAGCAAAATTTCTGGTAACGGAAGCTATGATTACCAACACCGTGGATAAGCTACATTACCTGATAATTATGGGAGTTCTGATATCTTCGAGGGGCTGAAATATAAGAGGATACTTCAATATGAATGAAAAGTTGTCAAATGTCAAACATATATTACATTGATGAGAACACCAAATGAAATTAGGATCGAACAAGGACCCAAGCAGAAGAGACCATAGCAGCCATGACCAGTAGACCAAACATGTCCAACATGAACCGGGATAGAATCCAGAACTTGTTTTGGAAACGCGCGGGCATATCCCTTCCCAATCAAGTAGTCACTTTAGTGAGCGTTTCAACCTTATTGTAAACGCGCTCCGTGGTCTAGAGCCTCTTGACTTTGGTAAATGAAGTTCACCATGAACCTTCATATATATTCCGTATCTAGATCCCCATAGAGATATGTAATGACCACATTTGTAAGCTTCAAGTTCAGTTATTTGGAAACTACCAAACTGACAGGGTAGTGGAGTGCAATGACATCCAATTACGAGAGAATATGTCTCATCGTAATCGATTCCAGGGTGTTTTGTGAGAAGCCTTGCGCCATAAGGCGAGATTGCCATCTCTTTTTCTCATCACGCTTTCTAATGAAGACCCATTCGTCAATAGGTTTTAGGTTAGGATGTGTTGGCTTCACTGGCTCGAAAACCTTCCTCTTCGTTAGAGAATCCATCTTAACCTAGATCGCATCTTTCCATTTAGGCAAGATTTCTCTATGTTGGAATTCATTCATCAACGGAGCGTGGTTCGATATCATCGGACTCAACAAACTCATGCGCAACGAAATGAGCAACTACATCATCAATTATGACGAAGTTTCTATCCCACGTCTCATGTACACTAGTGTAATTTTCAAAGAGCTCTATATTCTCAGGAATAGGTTCTGATGTTGAGGCGTCCCCCAACGATAACCAGAATCCGGAAGATTCTCATGAGATGGATTTTGAGTGTCGATGATCCAAGGATTGGGTTGTGCCAAAGTATCCTTCAAATCCACGGGCAATCCACGGGCCTCCCACGCATCCTAGCTGGGGCCATGACCTGTAATGCCAGAGTGCCACTCTCTTTGGCGTTGGCGCCATGCCTACCTCCTTGTAGGGTGGCATGGCTCTACGTCCTCTTGTAGGGACATTCATCCTTGCAGGCATATTTGCAGAAGATATGTGTGATCTCATCACTTTAGTGGGGATCGAGATGAGACATAGTGGGGACAGACCACAACAATTCCTGTCGTTCCTGCTAAACATTAGTGTTCTTATCTCTCCCTAACGACGGGAAGACTGTCTCATCAAAGTGACAATCCGCAAATCTAGCGGTAAGGAGATCGCCTAGCAAGGGCATTAAGTGGCGGATGATTGTTGGAATCTCAAATCCAACGTAGTTTCCCATTCGTCTATAAGGACCCTTCATCAAGCGCTGTGGCGGCGTAATTGGCACATAAATGGCACACTCAAAGATGCGTAAGTATGTGATCGTACCCAGTCACTAGCTGTAACGCAAAGGTAGATTGAGTGGCGGTGGGTCGTAGACGAATTAGCATAGCTGCATGCGATATTGCATCACCTCAAGCGGATATAAGGAGATTGGTGCGCATTACCAATGTCCTGACTACCATCGTAGTCGTTTCCGCAAGACCATTTGGGTGTGTACATGGGAATATGATGTCCAACATCAGTCCCATTGCAATAACCATTGAAAGTCTTCGATGTAAACTCTCTAGCATAGTCAAATCCAATTGGAAGGATTAGGAACTTTGCTTTTATTCTTGTGTGTTTGTTCTAGTTAGTCTTTGTTTTAGTTTGTTTTGCTCAAGGACTAACAAAGTCTAAGTGTGGGGGTATTTGATGTGCTCATATTATCCTATATTTCTATGCCTCTTAATCTTGATATTTATGTTTAATTCTCCTAATATATGATTCATTTACATCTTTTAGTGTTTTTGTAGGTTTGTTCCATAGAAAGAAGAAAAGAGGCCAAAATGAGCTAAGTAGGATTGAAAGGCAATGTGCAATCTGAGACTGGGAATCTGTCTCTGCAGAACATCCAACTTTTCCGAATTACTGGGAAAGTTCCAGATCTAATCAGACAATTAGCTTTATATCATTGGAAAGCTATGGATGTCTACTTTCTGTAGAATTTTACGGATCTTGATTTCGATACTTCTGGAGAAAGTTATGATTATTTGAGTGAAGATAGGTCGGAAAGGAAATCTGCTCGGGAATTTACAACCATTCGTGGAGAACTCAAGTTCCGTGGCACAAGATCGTCAATCCTAATGTTTCAAGGAAGTTAATTCATATGAGGATTCAATGAGGAACTTATTCCTACTTGTACAAGAGATATTTCAAGGTTTTCCCATTCCAAATGAAGAAAGGAATCTAAACCCAAGTTTTACAAGGAACATGAAGCCTAAGATGGGCAGAAATCTTCCCTATATAAGGGAGCACGAATTTTACATGAAAAGGGGGTCTCTGGAGCACATTGAAGACGCCTAAGGAGCGGAGACGACTCACCCATCTTCCCCTTCTTTTCCCTTTCCATTCTTTTCATGTTTTTCCTCTGTTTTATTTAGTTATTTTTTGCTAAACCTTTTTCTAGGGTTAGGATGATGCTCTATCATAATTGTTTATGTACTTTGATGTTTTATTGATGGATTTATAGTTTCTTTATGCTGAATGCTTAATCACTATTTGAATTGATGCTTTATGTTTAAGTTCTTTGCATATAGTAATTGGAAGACAAATGGTTTGCATATAGTAATTGGAAGACAAATTTGAAGCAGAGATGCAACATAATTTGATTAGCTTCTTGTGATTAAGTGTGGTAAATTACATTATTACTTGAGAAAGACTAATGGTTTGCTTGATTCCCTTGTTTTCTAAAGCATAATGAGTCTTGCATGTTAAATTTATACCTGAGAAGGATAAACTGCATAGTTAGGATATAAGATCTTTACCCGAGAGGGAGAGCATCATACACTTAGGCCCCGTTTGGATGACAGGATATCATGGTATGGAATGAGAATTAATTTCATTTTCCATTCAGAGGTGTTGTTTGGTTGTAAATAGAGATTGGAAAGGAAATAAAAAATGAGATTTGACTGGAAATTGACTCCCTCATAAAGCCTGAATTGAATTACCTAGTTAGGGGTGGTATTCTAATTCCATTTCTCCCTGTCAAGGGCAAAATTACATAAATTGCCCCTCTAAAAAAATTAAATTCCCCCACCATTATTCTTTTCGGGATCATAGTTCTCGCTATTGGATCAGCATATAAGATATCGCATAACCCTTCTTCTCCCGACAACTGCCGTCATCTTCTTTAAGCAAATTGTCGAAGTCTTCTACTAACAAAGGTAATCTTCTACAAAATTATTTTTGTTATTTTTTATTTTTTAATATATTCTCTTCGAATTCCTTTCTTCTGCTCCTGAAGGAAGAAGATGATACATCAAGAATATGATTTTCTTCTTCAGATCTGAGCAAACAAGATACAAGTTTTTTCATTTATGATTATCTATTGTTTTATGTATGTTTCGATCAATTTTGTGGGATTGTTATTGGATTACGAATGATAGAATACTTGTTTCAGTGAATATGAGTTCTTATTAGTTATTGTGTCTAGTGAAAAGTGAGGTCAAAGGTCTTCTCTCTGTTTTATCTGTTCATTTGGAGTAATTGTACCTATTTTTTTTGTTCTTTATCATTTGAGTTGGACGTTCATTTGATTACAAGATTAGAAACACTATTATGTTTATATAACATGAATCATCTGTTTAGGCCCGTAGGGATCTCAAAATCTAAGGGCTTAGTTACTAGAATATGGGTTTTCTGGTATATACATCAAATCATCAATCTGTTGTTTCTGAAAGTGATATGATTTGCTTTTTGAGGAAATAATCTAGTGTTTATAATTACTTTAGTTTCAGCTGCATTGGGCTATCTATTGTGTTTAATTTGTTTGTTCTTTATGTTTATCAGAATGTGAATCATGTAATGCCCAGCTAATCTTGATTTCCTATTATTTACAATTATGTTTTCTAACCTTGCAGCATGGCACGTAGAATTATGCAAAGAAGGGAAAAAGTTAAGCTTGCATTAACATTCATGATCAATGTATTCAATATTATATATGTGTATGATGTGTCTTGCCGTAGAAAGACATTATAGAAAATATTGAAAGTAAGTATCCAAAGTTGAAGGTTTAAGTACCTCTTCTAAATTGAAAGTAAGTCAGATTATCATGGCTGATCCAATGAAAGTGAGTCTTCTTCTTAGTCTTCCTAGCTGGAGATGTTAAAAAAGAATGGGTGGAAGAATTGCTTCAATAAATTATTTTGAGTTTTGAATAAAGCCTCTTGCTGGGTTCAAGCCACCAAGACATGAAGTTTTGGTTGGTTTTAGTTATTTATAATTGAGATCATTCTTATTTCCACTTGGATTGAACACAAATGTATTGCTTTTGCTGTTTAATAAAATAATGTTTACTTGGCATATTTATCTTTCTGTTTTTACGTGACAAGTTCAATATATGATGAAGTTGATGAGTTGATATCGAGATGGCTTGATGACTTGCTTATGTAGTTAATCTCTTGTATGAGAGTTTGATTGTGTTCCAAACTTTCAGCTCATACAATTGGGTCAAGTCCCTATATACAATATGATAGACGTAAGCAATTTCTGTGGTTTTTTGTTTTGATGTTATATTTGTACTTTAAATTAGTAAAAGGGTGTTATTGGAAATTACAATTTTCTATTTCATTCTTATGACTTACCAAACACGACGATAGGAATGGAAAAATTAAGGGGCCGTGACCACTTACCCAATTTTAGCCCAAAAATTGCCCACTTACTCCACCAAGAGTTTTTTAACCTCATTTACCCAATCTAACAGTGTTTGACAGTATTGCCCTCATTTTAATTAACAAATTACACTCATATCTCTCTCTCCTCCCCCTCATTGATTTCTCTCTCTCTCTTTCTCTAACCTCGTCTCAGGCTCTCTCTCTCTCTAAGCCACCACGCCCACCACTCCACCGTCAATGTCGGCCTCCACCGCCGCCGCTCTGTCCCACCGTCGAACCACTAGAGGATGACGCAATCCAACTCCACGATCCCAACCCCTCTGGGCTTCGCCAGTTTTGTTCATCAGATGTCCGGGAAGCTCCGAAGCTCCACGCTTGAATCGGGTCTGGGCTTCGCCGGTTTTGTTCGTCAGATGTCCGGGAAGCTCCGAAGCTCCACGCTTGAATCGGGTCTGGGCTTCGCCGGTTTTGTTTGTCAGATGTCCGGGAAGCAACGAAGCTCCACGCCGGAATCGGGTCTGGGCTTCGCTTGCAGGTCTCTGACGACGTCAAAACTGTGGTCTATTGGGGGGCAATAGACAGATTATTGCCCCCCAATAATTTCTTAATTGTGGTTAATTAATCATTGAAATTAGAGTTTTGATAAGTCTTATGTTGTTTTGAGTTTATTAAAGTACAATAATCTGTCAATGATAGAAACTGGTGATTTTTGGGGTGGTCTATTGGGAGGCAATAGACAGATTATTGCCCTGCAATAATGTCTTAACTGTGGTTCATTTATTACAGGTCATTTCAACAAAAAGCTGCTAGATTCATTAACCAAAATAATTAGGTTTATTGGGGGGTCATAAAAAGTTTATTGCCCCCCAATAATTTTTTTATAGATGGTCAGAAGTAACTCAGTTTGGTTTTAAATTAGTTTACAAAAGTACAGGTATTCAAATTCAATACTTGGTGAATTTAAGTCCCCAAACAATCAGGTTATGAGCGCCCATTTTGGCACAACGACCACAACGAATTGGCTTTTTTTTCACACTCACCACTTGACTTGAACCGCTTCACCCTAGGCCTCCCGGGTGGCCTCTTAACAAGAATAAATGCACCTAACAACAAAAGGATCACCCATATTCCTACAAAAAATAACAAAATAAATATATTATTGCCCCGCAATAAACAGATTATTCCCCCCAATAATATATCAGAAATACCAAAACACATTAGAAGCAGTCTTTAATCACAAAGGAAAATATCACTGAACACAATTATAGAGACTTTATAACAATTAAGACACATTATTGCCTCTCAATAGGAAGATTATTGCCCCCAATAATATTGCCCCCCAATAATCTTGACTCCGGTTGACGATTTTGCCCACAATTCCAGTCATTTTGCAACAATTCTGGTTGACCATTTGCCTTCACACTGATTTGATGTGACGTCCCGAACCTAAATTTACCAGTTTACGAGTCTTTCGATGGGTAAACGACATTTACATTTACTTTTTTGGCTCCGTTTCGACATTTTAGAGGCCCTAAAAGTTGGCTTTTTGTTCGGGTCAAAATTTGAGAAAATGTTCTTCATGAAAGTTGTAGAGAACGTTAAACCGAGCGCGTGCATATGTGGTACGTAAAAATCGGAGTTCGTATGCGAAAGTTATAAGCGAAAAGGTAAAATTACTGTTCATGGTAACTTTCTATAAATAGGACGAGTTACTGTGGTAACTCGTCATTTTCTCTCTCCCCGATTTTCTCTCCCTCTTCCCCCGCGTCGCCCTCTCTCCTTCTTTTTCCGATTTCTTCACCGTCCGGCGTCCGATTGACGTGATTCCAGTTGTCCTTGGACCGTCTCTTCCTCCTCTACACGATGGTACCAGTGGGTATCGGCGATTCGGCCGGCAAACCCCGAATTTATGCAAGCATTGTTACTGTAGCAGTTTGTTTCTCCGGCGAAATTCTCCAGTTTCCGGCTATCTTCGGCGGTGAAATTGGCTCTATTAGGAGCGCCTCGGGTCACTGATCATCTTCCCTCAAGACTTCTAGTTGGAATTTCCACGTTTGGAAGGTGAATTTGAAGGATTTCCAAATTTGTGGGTTTGGAGATTTCCGGGTTTGTGTTCATCGGCAAAATTGGAGCATTTCAAGGTATTTTCTCACTTGGTCACAGTTAATGTTGAGATGATTCTGTGGTTGAAATCTGGTGGCCGGAGGAGGAGTTGGCCGCCGCATGAACAGTGTAGCTGCATGAATAGTGCGACGGTGAATAGTGCGGTGTATGAACAGTGATTTATATTCTGTTTTTTTTAGCTAGTTAAATCCTATAAATATTGTAGAGCTTGTATATGAAATTTGGTGAATTTTGGAGAAGCTTGGAATTAATTATGAATTTTTGAAGTTTAGGGTTTCGATTATCGAATTACGAGAATCCGGCCGTCGGATATCTCTCGGTTCTGCCTTGGAACCTTTAAATTAACGAAATGGTATTAGTGGTAAAATTTGGGTTGAATCAGAGAAGAAGTGGCGAGATGATTTATGAGGATTTGATTTTGAGAATCGTATTTAATTGTTGAATAGTTATTCACGAATTATAATTGTGTACAGGGCGATATACCGAACTATTGCTCGATGAAGGAACTCGTATGCGTGATCGCCTAAATAGTACTGTGAGTGGACATTTGTTTTTAAATTAATTATGCATGCAGTATTATTATTTCCTTCCAATTGAGATTTAAATTATGTTTTGAATTATTGGGTTTTATGGTTTATTGAGCGTTGATTTATCGGGATTTATTCATGAATTACGAGATTAGTATTGAAATTCCTTCCCGAGGGCTTTTAGTAGATTTTTGAGATAGTTATTCAGGAGTTATTGAGTTGAGAAATGATTTTCGGGAAGTGACTGATTAAGAAAATATTATGAGAATTATTGATTTCGAATATCAGTTGATACGATGATATACGAGTACGAAGGATTTAGTAAATATTTGAGCATAGTTGAATTATCGAGATTTATTGAGTTTTGAGCTTTTCAGCCTTGAAGTAAGATTGAGTTTTCTTTCCGAAAGCATTTATTGATTTACAGAGTATTTGATTTATGCTTTCGAGGATTTATTGAGATATTGATGTATGAGTTAGCGGGATAATCCTGAGTTATGCTTTCAGTGGATTATTAATGATTTATTGAAGTATTATCGAGTTTATTTCCGAAAGCAGGTAATTGTAAGAGGCTGTTTCCAGTTTATTGAGGAGGCTATTCAGTTTATTGAGGAGGTTATTTACGGCGCATGCGCATATTACCTAGTTGGCAGTCCCTTCTAGGTAATAATCTGGTTGGCAGTCCCTTCCAGACTATATTCCGGTTGGCAGTCCCTTCCGATGCGTCATTTGGGTGGCAGTCCCTCCCAAATGGCATGAGATGGTTAGTTGGCAGTCCCTTCTATCCACCGCCTCCTATTCCGGTTGGCAGTCCCTTCCGATGCGTTATTTGGGTGGCAGTCCCTTCCAGATGACATGAGGTAGTTAGTCGGCAGTCCCGTCTACTACCTGTGGTTAGTTGGCAGTCCCTTCTACCACCGCCTCCTATTCCGGTTGGCAGTCCCTTCCGATGCGTCATCTGGGTGGCAGTCCCTCCCAGATGGCATGAGATGACTAGACAGCAGTCCTTTCGAGTTATCAAGCAAGCCTCTTGAAAAGGATGTTTTTATAAGGATTGAGGATGAGATTTTAAGATGTTTTATTTCTACGCGATTAGATTGCAGTAAAGATGATGATTAAAAGTATTTTTCAAGATTGTTACTGCATGCGAGATTTTAGAGAATAACTTGGGAAAACATTAAGTTTTACTTATTCATTCGAAATTACTTATTTTTCGTCCACTCACTCTAACGGATTTTAAATGTTTTCCCCTGGGCCCTTCGGTTTTAAATGCCCAGTTTGCAGGCCAGTTTAGCTTGAGGTCGAGCGTACTTGGGGTTGAGGCATAGCTGTCATAGCTTCCGCATTATAAAAGCATCGGTCATTTATCTTGCTTTCTATTCTCTTGTTCGCCTGTACATTAGATTGCTCTGATAACCTATGAGATTAATATTCTTAAATTCAGAATTGTTTATGAAATGAGATATGTGAGATGTTGTGATATAGGGAGCAGGGTGGCTCCAGGAGAATAAGGATGGATGATTTAGAAGTGTGGATGTTTTTCTACAGGTTTTGGGTTGTCCATTTTTAGGGGAAGTTCTGTCAAATTTTTGGTAGAATTTCTTCTAAAGTGGGCCCCGCAGGGCCTCTTCGGATTTCAGGGTGAAATCCGGGGCGGGTCCTGTCATTTGACTCCGATTGTAACGACTCTGGTTGCAGCCCGGGACCGGAGATACAATCAAGTTGCGATTTCCGAGATGATCAGTCGCCGGCGAGAGAGACAGAAGCAAATCGAATACGTACCCGATTCTACTGGCGGTCGTAGATTCCTTCAGAAGGTCCAACCCGGCCTCGCCGAGCTTCTCAGCGACGAGGACCGTCGGTTTGGCGTCGAGCCTGGCCGCGAAGAGCACGACGACGAGTTTCGGCGCGGCGATGGTGAGAGCCGGCGTCGTGGGCGACCAGCTGGAGGGATGGAGGGAGGGAGAGAGAGATCCGACGTCGTCTGGAGAGAGAGAGAGAGAGAGATAGAGAAATCAGTGAGGGGGGGAGGAGAGAGAAATCGGTGGGGGAGAGAGAGAGACTGAGAGGAGAGAGATTGATCAGGGCAAAACAGTCCAAAAATATGAAGAAAACAGGTCCAACTCTTAGAGTTTTGGGTAAGTGGAGTTTAAAAATAAAAATTGTTGTGTAAGTGGGCAATCTCTTAGAGTGTTTGGGTAAATGGGGTTAATTAACCCCAAAATTGGGTAAATGATCATTTCCCCAAAAATTAATTCCAGAATTTAATTTCCAATATGTTCCAAACACCCACATGGAAATTCCAAAACCTATTCCATTCCATATCAGTTTGGAAAGGAAAATAAATCATTTTCCTGTTTCGACATTCCGGCCAACCGAACGGGGCATTAAGGAAAACTATGGTCTAGAGTACCTGAGAAGGACTTAGATACAGGAATTATCATCTAGAGAAACACAAGAATCTGTTAATTGCATTGAAACATAAATAAGATTGTTAGTGGTTGATTCTGAAACCTTAGGTTTTATCATTATTTGTTTGTTTCTTTCTTTCTTTAATTTTCACATTATTTGTTTAGTCGAAAACCTTAAAACCATATCTTCTTTAGTTTGATTGTTTATGTGTTTGGATTAATTAGGTTAGGATTTAAATTAATTATCAATCCTCTGTTGGAACGACCCCGTACTTGCACACTATACTGTAATCTGTACCATCAACAGACGGTACCGCAGCACACAGTTAAATTCCAAGGTTTCTTGAATGATAGATTAGTTCGTTCCAGTATAAACCTTAGCTAAAACATTCCCTTGTTACCACCATAATATCATTTTTTTTTTTATTGGAACCATAGTATCCTATGGAATAGAGAATGTAGTGAAACAAATAGATCAATAGATTCAGATCAGATGAATTGATAATAGAATTGTATCATCTAATTGGTTCCTAAGAGAAAGTGTGGAACTACTAGCTCTAACCTCGTAAGTCATGCTATCAGGGTCAATGTTGTCTTCCAAAATAACCTGCATATTTCACAGCACAAAAGCTTCTATTTATTAACATTTTAAACTATCGTGATGCTTCTTAGATAAACACAAACTTATAAAATAGTTTTAAGGCAACACTACAACAAATATGGCCTATAGATACCATTCAATCCCCACAATTACATCAATGGTGACAGCACCCAAAAAATACTCACCATTCCTTTTTTTTCTTTGGTCCGACACTCACCAAAGCCCACAAACGTGTCCCTGCAATCTAAAACAAATATTTGTCTAACTATTCACAACTCACCAAACGCGTCTTTGTGTATATCAATCAAGGGCAAAGCCCTCTCCTCAGAAACAAAACGCTAATTCCTGTTTGGATCTCTCTCTCTCGTCCTCCTTCTCCTTCCTGTATCTCTCGATCTCTCAATCATGAACAAGGTAGTAGATCCAAAATCCATGCAGATCCCCCACTATCGATTTTGGATCTGCTCCGATGGTGAAGTTTCTGCTGGAGCATTTGGAGAAATCTGGGTGTGGGATATTAGACGGGTCTTGCTGGGCCGTTCATTGCGAGAAGAAGATTGCCGGAGTATACACCCGCCGCGGATGGGTACTATACATTTTACCTTTTCTCTTTGTTTCGACTACTTTGTGTTGAAATTGGAATGATTTTGATTATTACAAATGTGACAAACTTCACTTTGTAGTTGAGGAATGAACTAAAGTCTTTCCTAGGATGAGTGTTTGCGTCATTTGGGTTGCTCTCTACCTCTTTTAAGAGTTCGGCTTCATCGATTGTAAACTATGGCGAGAATTTCATACCCATATAAAATCTTTGTAATGAATCTCAGATCCGCCCAAAACGTACAGCAAATTATCTCTCTTTTTGAATTTTAGGATGATGTTTGGTTGGTATTCTGGTTTGTGCTGTTGCATGCTTCCTTCTTCATGGCAGATCTAAATTTTGGGTTTATTAAAATAACGAATCTTTTAATGATTTTATAATTTGATCAGCTATATTCGTTGCAACTCATAACTCTCTAGATAAGGTTTCCATGATGTGAAGTACGTATAGCATTTGTGACTTAGGAGTCAAAGATGTATTTGTGTGATACAAATTAACATTTGAATAGTTAGCTTACTGGTCTTAAGTCAATTTCTATTAAATTGATTTGATTCAGATTTACTGCTTTTAGTTTTCCGATCATTGTAAATATTTAATTTCTCAAGTGAAGTGCTCATTAGATTGCTCAAGGTATCCGGGCTTGAAAGATTTGAACCAATTTGGGTAAAGTTTCCCTGCCACTTAGTGTGCCCGCATTAATGTGAAACCCTTATCTTGGATGGATCATAAATCCTTAACTTACTCATACATCCCTTAAATCTATGTATTGCAGATTCTATATGCATGTGCCTTGATGCTCACTTTTTGTTTGCAGAAAAGCTCATTTCTTTACTAGTTTTTCAGTGTTGTTCATCACTATTGGCTTCTTTCATGTTGGTTATCCAAGATCTTCTGGTATACTGGTATCTGACCGCCCATATATTCTTTTCAGATACATGCATATTTCAGTTCCAGGCAATCAGTACAGGTATGTAATCTTCTGAGTTATAAACTGTCTTTGGCATTATATTTTATTATTGCTTTTTAGTTTTTCTCAATGGTTCACCTGGAATTCTTGTGTTAAACTGCATGTGTTCAGGATATTTGCAAACTCTAGTAATAATGGAACCAGTGAGCAACCTCTTGGTATATTACCTCATCAAATCCGTGGTTCCCTTGGACAGTTTTCGGAGATGACACTTGTGGGCCACTCCTCAGACAGTTTTGCACGACTTGCTGCAGCGCGCATTGTAAGTTTTACGTTGAATCATCTATTTATATGAAACTTATATGGGGTTTATATTTAGTAATTGGTGCAAATACGAATTGCTATTACAACCATTGCATATGATTCAACAAAACTTGTAGTTTTCAGTACTTGTACCTGGTAGCAGTCTAGCAGGCATCTCATTCTATTTCTTTGTGTCAATAAAACTAGAGAACCCTCTACAATATATTTTCTAGGTATTGAGTTAGACGAGAATGAAATTAGGATTTCATTATGTAAGCAGCAATAACATTTTTCTTTTTGCGCAGAAACTGAGGCTTTGTAATATAACAAAGGAGGAGTAGGATAAGGGCCTCTGAAGAATTATTATTCTCTGTGGACATGGCAGCTTGGAGACTCTCCTCCTTACTCTCCCACTCTCTCTCTGCTGGGTCTGCTTCTAAGCTTCTCTCTCAAGGTGTGCATGACACTACCTTCACCTTTTTATTCTTTACTTTTTGCAGTCTTCTGTTTAGCTCTCGTGGGTTTAGGTTCTATACTGCACCTGTGAATCAACATACTTCTGGAATAGTACACATGCTTTGTGAATAAATATAGTAAATAAAAGCTAGCCTAGTGTTTATGTCTTATCTCAGCAATGAAAGCTTCCCCTGAAACAATAGTCTAATGTTTAGTTTATTTTATTTATGCATGATCTGATCATCTTACAATGGTTGAATATGCAATATTTGATCATCTTACAATGGTTGGTTCTCTTGTCCACATCGAAACTGAAGGTGGAAGCTCATTCTAATGTTTTTAGTTAACCTATCATTCTATTGCGTTCTATTTAATCCAGTGGAGCTGTGTATTGAAGTTGGTGTTTTATTGGAAGCTTGAGCAGTTTAGTGATTTGGTAGTGCAGGAAAATCAAGGAGACTGATTTTTGTTTTGAGGTCTCCTTTGTTTGACTAGACTGCTATATTTTAGTACTATAGTTGCACTTGTATATTCGAAGTTTCCTGTCTAATATAACCTGTGAATTTTGCAGGTGCAGGCAAATGGTATGGCAGCATACTTTGTGACATTGACTACATATCTTGGCCTTTGGTGTGGCAGAATATTACTTGCGTGACATACTTTCTCCACCAAATGGTATGGCAGAATATTACTTTGCTTGACAGTTTCTTCTGGATATCAGACGTATATAAGGTAATCATATACCCATTTCCTTAAGCTTGTGTTTTCGGAATTTCAATTGTTCCACAACAAAAAATTTTAGTTGATATTTCATATTATGGCTTTGTAAGTGTTATATATTCTAAATATTCCTTTCATTTTATTTGATGTAGTCATCCATGGAGGAGAAGAGGAAATTGCAGATACCATGCCTAGAATTAAGGCTGCCAAGAATTGTTCTTTTCAGAGAATTGAATTTGTATATTAATTTTAATTTTTTTTTAATATGAAATATTGCAGTCACCATTGCTAGAATAGTGTGTTTTCTGGTCATGGGGCCCACAGTTTGAAAGTCACCAAAAAATATGATAGTGCCTTTTTGAGTCTTTGTCACGCCAGCAATGGCAACCCTTCAAATTTTGGTGTCTAAGATGGTGGCTATTGCCATTACACACCAATCATATTTGTCTTTTACTTCAATCCACACCGTTGTGAATGGTGTTTATAGCTCAGTTTTGTTGTAGTGCAATAATAGCGAGAGCAAAATTTCTGGTAACGGAAGCTATGATTACCAACACCGTGGATAAGCTAAATTACCTGATAATCATGGGAGTTCTGATATCTTCGAGGGGCTGAAATATAAGAGGATACTTCAGTATGAATGAAAAGTTGTCAAATGTCAAACATCTATTACATTGATGAGAACACCAAATGATATTAGGATCGAACAAGGACCCAAGCAGAAGAGACCATAGCAGCCACGACCAGTAGACCCAAACTAAAGAAGAGACATGACTGAAAAAATAGGACAATATTCAACCAATTCATAGCTCAAAATCATATACATAGTTGAAATATAAAATTGAAGAAATCGTTCCAACCTTTGAAATAAGATATCCAAGTATATGATCAATTTCTTTGCCAAAAAAAAAAAAGAGTATATGATCAATTTAAAGGCAACGCTCTATTCAAAGAAAGTTTATTTTACAAGAGAGAACATATTAAA
The DNA here is from genome assembly GCF_958449725.1 of Rosa rugosa. NCBI lineage: Eukaryota > Viridiplantae > Streptophyta > Magnoliopsida > Rosales > Rosaceae > Rosa > Rosa rugosa. The sequence continues at coordinate 25,876,951 of NC_084821.1, read as the reverse complement.
TTTTTCTGTAGAATTCAAGCAAAGAACTACTTTCAAGAATGCAACCTGACTATCCATGTTTGGAAACTCATGACCATTGAACATATTTAGTCAATGTTTCATTGTTTTATCTTCTAAATCATATTTTTACTCTTCTACAGGGCCACTCATTTAGTTAGGACCCAGAAAGAAAACAAGTAGACTATAATTATATATATCACCTCCCGGAACCCCATCTCCCATCACAAAAAGAAAAGCACATAGAACATACACTCTCTGGGGTTGTCACATGTGGAAGTGTTTGCACTTCCTTCGCATGGTGGATCCCTTGCCACATTCTGTTCATTAGGAATAGTTGAAGTGACGGAGCATAAGAAAGCATGCTATAATCTAGAAGAGATAGTTCTGCAAGGTAGTTTGCCAAGCACTCCAACTGCATTGATGGAAGCTCATTGGCCCCTTGAGCAGCACGAACAAATCGCCTTAAGAAATATTTAGTTGTTGCGGCTGTCATTTCAAACTTCAAGTAATTCAAAACAGAAGATTCCATTTCCAAGACCTCTTCCTTGAAATATGTGTTATCAGTAATGTAACAAAACTCTTCAACCTGGCGTGCACAGATCTCCTCATATTTTGATGCAATCATCATCCAAGCAACACCAAGTAACTGTAACCGTTGTCTATTCATAGGATTCCGTGAAAGATATCGGTCTATGTAGTTCACAGTCAAATATAATGTAAAATTGTATTTTGAATACACTAAACTAGTGTGAGAGTAAATTGTGTTATGGATACACCAATAGTTACTGCTTCTCTCCTTATAGAACTCCATTAGGTAGATTTTAGGGGGTGTATTCAATCTAGATTTTAAATGATTCTGTTTGATTTTTTATAATCCGTGGATTATATATCATGGATTTTGCAGAATTCGTGGATTGTTTTTATTCCATATGGATTTAAACAGATTCTAATGTATTGTATTTTGCAAGATTTGTTTGAATTTTGATAAATTCATGGATTGTTACTTTGAAGGGCTTTCCTAATTTACATGTTGCATAGCATCAAAAGAGAATTCAACTCCTGCATTTTTTTGCTCGACTAAAAGAAAATTTTGAAGCAGATAAACAATTGAACATGATGAGATTGAGATAAACAATATAGCTTGATGAGATTTGTTGGACAACATGTATTAGCATTTCAACCCAGCTATTTACCTTTTTAATTACACTCGAACTGGTTAATGCTTCTCCTTATTTTGTAATGTTATATCCATGATTGTCATGAACTACAAATAAATAAACTTGGCACAAAGATAACCAACTATGAGCTGTTGGGTTCCCTTTCTACAAATTGCATATAAATCAAGAAATTGTTCCACATAATCTAGATGAGAATTCTAAGTGGCTCGAAGTGATACCTCTGATGCAAATAAAGTATCACATAGAAAATTGGGAGCAACATCAGAGTCAATATGGAAATAGCACTGCATTGGAGAATTAGGCAGAAGATACTAAAATGGCACAAAAAGACTATAGTAACCAGTCATTTGCAAAATCTACTGCACTAAGCATCTAGAGCTTTACATGTCCTCCTATAGAAAAGAGTTTCTGCTTTCGCGAACAAGTATGAGAATAACAGAACTGGTGCAAGAACTATTCTACAAATACATCAAAATGCAAATAAGCATCATTGCATCAGTAAATCAAGCTATAACTATCTTGTGCAATATTAACAAAAGATTATATGGAGGGGGCGGCAAAAAACAACCAAGTAACATTAGAATAAAGATAGTAGAGCTTCTGTTGATAACAAACATTGGTGGCAAAATACCTATTACTTTTTTTTTAGCATCTTTCAAATTAACAAGGCAAGCATACCCTGTCTGCAAACTCAAATACTTCTATAAACAATTACGTTATTGGCAAATACAAAGTCATTACTCATAACAAACCATGCTTTTCCTTTTCAACTGAAAGATTACACATTATCCATAAACACATTAAGCTGCACAATAGAAGCATCTGGCAAAGTGCTTAAAGAAAAAAGGGAGAAGCAAACAGTTTGTCGAGAAAGACCTTGATAGAACCTCAACTCAAGCTAATCAAGTCTAGCAAGTAGACACTGCACTTGAAAAAAAAAATGATTCAAACAAGATAACGTAGTACAATAAAAGTCCTGAACACTTAAAACTGTCAAGCATTGAGATGAAATTTAAATGGGATATTCTCAAAAGCACCATTGCAATCACACAAGACCAAAAAGCTCCTACCTTCGCTGGAAACCAATGCTTAATACACAAACTTTATGTATGATACTGAATAATCAACATCAACTATAATTCATTGTTACATATGAAAAATTATACTCAGAAGAGGCTTTACTTTATTGCTCTGCAAATTCCCAACAAAAGGCCTCTCTAAATCTTCAGAGAGCTGAAAAACCCAAAACCAATAGTCATCAAAATCATACCTATTTCAATTATCTTGCTCAAAGCAGAAACTTGAGGAGCTTTCTCGACGATTCCATGGACGTAGTTCTCGCCGAAGCAGCGGTGGCCGGCGTCATATACTTGGTAGAGGACAACGGCCAGATTCGTCTTGCTCACTGCCACCACTCGGATCTCGTCGGCGCGACGACTGGATTTTTCTGCTGAGATGGATGGGGTAGAAAATTGAGCAGAGCGCGGTAGCTGCGACACGGTCAACTGCGGCAGAGCTGGACATATCTGATCGTCTTCTCCATATTGTCGTTCGTATTTTCATCTTCTCAATGAGAGAGAGAGAGAGAAAGAGAGAGAGGAAGAAAAAAAAAAAGGAAGACGTCGAAAGCTCAGCTCTAGAGAGCAGATTTCTGAAAGGGTTTGCTATTTATACCGAGGGTCCTAAAATCCTTCACAATCCATCACCTAACAGAAAGCTAGCCATTGCCACTATGCATCTCACAGAGAAGGCCTCGGACAGATGGTTCATGTTTAAACATGAATTTCCTAACTCTTGGCCAGGATTAGCTGATCTTCTGATGCGGGAATTCAGTGGCTACAATGTACTAGACTACCAAGCTGCCTTAGCCAGGATGTCCCAAACCGGTTCTGTTGAACAGTACAAGGACCAGTTCACCAAACTTTCTAGGAGGGCCCCAGGTTTCCCACAACAGGTGCTTTTGTCTTGTTTTCTTGGGGGATTGAAAGACAGCATTCGAGCTGATGTCAAGGCTCAAAAGCCTAGGACCCTGTATGAGGCATGTGAACTAGCAAAGATTTATGAGGAAAAGGAGCTACAACATCGAAGTTATGCCAGGAACACCTTTGGGAACAGGCAAAACACAGGCCTAGTTCCTAGGCAGCCAACCCCTCCAGTCCATAATCCAGCTCCTTTTCGACCTCCTCAACCAGCTGCTCAAGCTAGGCCACCACACAATCCACAGCCAGCTATTGGGAATAATATGGGGGGAGGTAACAGAAGACTGACTCAGGCTGAGTATCAAGAAAGGAGGGCCAGGAACCAATGTTTTTTCTGTGATGAGATTTTCAGACCTGGCCATAATTGTAGGAGAGGCCAGGCTATGATGGTCATGGAAGTAATGCAGGAAGAAATGGACATCCTCGACCCCAACCTCCAGGAGGAAGCCGGAGACCATGTTGGTAGGTTAGAGGAAAATGAGGCCCCAAATATCCACCTCAATGCAGTGGGAGATGGTGGTTGCAACTCCACTATGCAGCTAAAGGGATCATGCAATAAGAAGAAAAACTTACATGTCTTGATAGACTCAGGTGCATCCCATAATTTTGTCCATCCCACAGTATTAAAAAATGTGAAATCTTGTACACAGGTCATCAAACCATTGCAGGTAAGACTAGCCAGTGGGGAAATTAGGCAAACTTCCAAGTTGGCACAGCTTGAACTCAACCTGCAAGGCTACACTTTTACTGCAGATTATTATGTACTGCCGGTTTCTGGCTGTGAGCTTATCTTGGGAGCAAGCTGGTTAAAAACACTTGGGGATATCATCTGGAACTTTGAATTCATGACTATGAAATTTTATATTGGAGAACACATTTATTCATTACATGGTGAGACTGAAACTCAAGCCACTTTGATTGGGTGTAAAGCAATGACAAGATTACTGAAGAAGGAAAGAGAAGCAGTGTTGGTGCAATTATGTAGTAGCAATATCCTTCAACCTGACATGGCAGCCCCTCCAGAAATCCAAGAAGTGATATCCAAGTACCCTGAGATTTTTGAAGCTCCACAACATCTCCCCCTGCTAGAAAACAAGACCACAAGATAGAGCTGCTGCCTAATACTGCCCCGATTAATGTGAGGCCCTATAGGTACCCTCACTTCCAAAAGGGTGAAATTGAGAAAATCATTCAAGAACTACTAGACAATGGGGTGATCAGACCTAGTGTGAGCCCATTTTCCTCCCCTGTGCTGTTAGTAAAAAAAAAAGATGGGACATGGAGACTTTGTGTAGATTATAGAGCTTTAAATGCAGCCACTGTGAAAGATAAGTACCCAATCCCAGTGGTGGATGAACTTCTGGATGAAGTCAAGGGAGCAGTGATCTTCACTAAGTTAGACTTAAGATCAGGCTACCATCAGATAAGAATGAGTGAAGATGACGTCAGGAAGACTGCATTTAGGACTCACTCAGGCCATTATGAGTTCCTAGTGATGCCGTTTGGCCTCACCAATGCACCGTCCACATTCCAATCAGTAATGAATGACATTCTCAGAGATTTCCTCAGAAAGTCTGCTTTAGTTTTTTTTGATGACATCCTGATTTATAGCTCCTCTATGTCTGACCATGTGCATCATCTAGAACAAGTTTTTCAGAGACTACAACAACACTCTAAAAATCAAAGGAAGTAAGTGTAAGTTTGGGGTGCCTCAAGTGGAATACCTAGGCCATATCATAAGTGCAGAAGGAGTGGCAGTTGATCCTACAAAAATTGAGAGCATCAGTAAATGGCCAAAACCTGAAACACTCAAGGAGCTTAGAGGATTTCTTGGCTTAGCAGGGTATTATAGGAAGTATGTTAGAGGTTTTGGGATTATTGCCAAACCTTTAACTGACATGTTAAAAAAGGATGCGTTTCACTGGACCGCACAAGCCATATCTGCCTTTGAGGAGCTAAAGAAGGCACTAACCTCTACACCTGTCCTGGCTGTGCCTGATTTTCTAAGGAGTTTGTTATAGAGTGTGATGCATCAGATTTGGGCATTGGGGCTGTGTTGTCACAAGAGGGCCATCCGATTGCGTTCATGAGCAAGGCCCTGGCACAAAAGCATCTTGCTTTATCAGTCTATGATAAGGAAATGTTGGCAGTTGTTGCTGCAGTTCAACATTGGAGGCCATATCTCCTCGGACATCATTTTAAAATTTTTACAGATCACAGGACTATTGAGTATTTTTTGACTCAAAAGGTAACCACACCTGCTCAACAAAAGTGGCTGTTGAAGTTGCTAGGGTATGACTACACTATTCAGTACAAGTCTGGCATGAATAATGCGGCACCCGATGCTCTTTCCAGAAACCCCTCAATTTTCACACTTACTGGGGTATCACAACCGGTTCATACGTATGTATCTGAAGTACAACAGGCTTGTTTGAAAGATGCAGAGGCTCAAAGCATTTTGCAAACTTTACAGCAGGACCCTAATGGTAAGAAGCACTTCTCCATCATCAATTCCCAATTATTTTACAAAAACAAAATTTTTGTTCCTCAGATTGATGGCTGGAGAAAAAAGATTATTGCTGAGTTTCATGAAGGGCTAACTGGAGGCCATGCTGGCAGATCTAGAACTTACAAGAGAATCTGCAGAAATTTTGCATGGTCTGGGATGCAAAAAGATATTAAGGCATTTGTGGCAGAATGCGAAGTTTGTCAGCGAAACCATTATGAAACAATCAGACCTCCAGGCTTACTGCAACCATTGGCAATACCTGATAAAGCATGGAGTGACATTTCCATGGACTTCATTGATGCTTTACCTAGGTCTGAAGGTAAGACAACAATATGGGTGATAGTGGACAAGCTAACCAAGTATGCTCACTTTATTCCCTTAGCACATCCCTACACGGCCTCTACTCTAGCTCAAGTGTTTGTGCATAATTTTTTCAAGCTACATGGGATGCCAGCAAACATCATATCAGATAGGGACCCTGTGTTTCTAAGTTTGTTTTGGGAAGCTTTCTTCAAGTTACAAGGAACCAAACTCAGCAGGTCCTCTGCTTACCACCCTCAGTCTGATGGCCAAACTGAAAATTTAAACCGAACTCTGGAGCAGTATCTAAGATGTGTTGTGGGGGAAAAGCCACAGAGCTGGGTGCAGGCTTTACCTTGGGCTGAGTGGTGGTATAACACTGCCTACCACTCTGCCATTATGATGTCCCCTTTTGAGGCTCTTTATGGATATGCTCCTCCTCCTATCTGTCCATATTCACCAGGGTCCTCCACACTTGCTCAGATTGATCAGCAGTTAAGAAGTCGAGATGAGCTATTGGCCTTACTTAAAAGGAATTTAGTAAAGGCTCAAGCCAGAATGAAAGGGTTTCATGACAGGAAGCATTCGGAAAGAACGTTTGCAGTCGGGGATATGGTCTATCTCAAGCTGCAACCATACAGACAACAAACTCTGCATCAAGGTGCCTTTCACAAGCTCTCAGCCAAGTATTATGGCCCCTTTGTTGTGACTAAGAGGATAGGATCAGTGGCTTATCGACTTAAACTGCCAGCTAATGCAAAAATCCACAATGTGTTTCACGTGTCATTACTTAAGAAAAAGATCGGAGATAATGCTTGTGTGGCCACCCAGCTCCCTCCTATTGTTGATCCAGCCAACCCCAAGTGGACACCTTCTGCTGTCCTTGAGAGAAGAATTGTTAAAAGGCATGGAGCAGCTGCCACTCAGTGGCTTGTGCAGTGGTTTGGCACCACCCCCGAAGAAGCAACGTGGGAATATGCTGATGATATTCTTCTCAGGTTCCCAGACTTTGATTCTGAAACTTGAGGACAAGTTTCACGTGCAGCAGGGTGCAATGTTATGAATCCACCTTACTTTATCTTTGTTTGACCAGAATTAGTCTCCTATTATGCTTAGGCGTGCACATGCTTTGCACGTGTTTTGTTCTGGTTTCCTAGGGTTTAGTTAACTAGTTAGATGGTTGCCAAATGTCAAGATCGTATCCATCTTGGATTGGCTATATTAGGAACCTTGTATTGCCGGCAGCAACGAGGAATGAAAATCCAGTTTTAATTTATTTCTTCTTCATTTCTTTTATTGCTCTCTATCTTTGCTCTCGAAGGGTTCAGTACCATATCAGAGAATGTGTAGCGAATGGCGAAGTCGGAGAACGAATAGTGTAGGGGCGGAGGCGGAGGCGGCCTCATGGCGGCGAAATCGAAGAAGTAGCAATAAATAGAGCTTCGGGATGATCATTTGAGAGAGGAGGGAGATAAACAAAAGGAGAGAGAAGGGATAAGCAGAAGGAGGAGAGAGATGGGGAAGAAGAAGATATAAACAGAAAAAAAATAAAAAATAAAATAATAATAAATAAAAAAAAGAAAGTGAGGGTAGAATAGACATTTTGGTGCGGAAGAATTGCCACGTCATCGATTTAACAGAGTTTTTTTACGGAGACTAACGGAAAAGACCTATTTTTTCGAAATTCTGAAGTACAAGGAGTAAACGTGTGAAATTAGAATGTGAGGGACTGAAGTGTTTTTCGGGCAAAAGTTCAAGGAGTAAACAATATTTAACCCAATAGAATAATCCAACACCCTTGTCATTAACTTTCACTTGCTAATTTTGGTATTTCTAGATGAACCATAAGTATAACTGTATAATTTTTCCTATCGTAGAGGTGTTAAATATCATGTGAGTTTTAACATAAGCAAATAATTTAGGTACCTATCATTTAGGAGTTCACATTTTGTACCTATCAATCAGGGAATAACTTAGGTAGAATGAACCATAGGTAAAATTGCATAATTTTGTCTATCATTCAGGTGTTAAACATCGTGTGGGTTTTAACATAAGCAAATGATTTAGGTACCTATCATTCAGGGAGTTCACAATTTGTACCTAAATTATTTCGAGAATGACTTAGGCACCTATAATTCCAGCTTTTGAATATGGAGATTACATAACCTCCAACCCAGGTATTGATTTCAATTGCTGGAATCAAGAGTTGATTTATTCTGGGCGATGTCTTTGCGCAACCGTTTCAAGAGTTGCATCTGCAAAAAGTTTGGGGATAGTGGCAGCTTTAGTAATTCTTAACAACAATGAGTTTTAATATTTATCCTATTTAATAGTTTTTTTTTTTTAGATAAACCTAATTAATAGGTTTGGGTGTATATTAAAACAATCTTATAGATGGGTTTAATCTAAAAGGTGTGTGTGAATTTGGGTGTAGAATCAAATTCTCCTAAAATAAATTTTGATACCAAAGATTGTAGAGGAGGATGCAACATCATTCACTTGCACTTAATTAGGCACCACAATACATAATTGAAAACCTAAAGATCATATGTAACAAGTAAACATGAAACAAGTACACACACAAAGATTCATCTGCTTCGCTTTCATTTATTTAAAAAAGTAATACAGTGAGGTTACAACAAATATATATGATATTACACGAGGGGTCGAGCTACACGTACCCTCATAACCATTCATTAGTAAACACTTTTTGTTTTGGTAAGAGAAACAAAACTAAAAAAGCGAATAAATTGTAAACCCACATCCAAAAGCGAAGAAGTTATTCCAACGGATTCAAGTTTTTTACGTAACTGTAGCCGTACGTAAGCTTAGTAGTGCTTTGGAGATGGAGGGGACTTGTAGTAGTATGGTGGAGGAGGTGAGGGAGATGGTGGAGGGGGAGACTTAGAGACATATGGAGGTGGCGGTGATGGGGAAGGTGGAGGTGGGGACTTGTATACATAAGGAGGAGGAGGTGACGGTGAGGGTGGTGGAGGTGACTTATAAATATAGGGAGGAGGAGGTGGTGGTGACTTGTAGACGTATGGAGGAGGCGGTGATGGAGATGGAGGAGGTGGGGACCTGTAGACGTATGGTGGAGGCGGTGATGGAGAAGGTGGTGGTGGAGATTTGTAAACATAAGGAGGTGGCGGTGATGGAGAAGGAGGTGGCGGGGACTTGTATACATATGGTGGAGGTGGTGAGGGTGATGGTGGGGGTGGAGACTTGTAGACGTAAGGAGGAGGAGGTGATGGAGATGGTGATGGTGGAGACTTGTAAACATAAGGAGGAGGTGGTGACGGAGATGGTGGTGGTGGTGATTTATAAATGTATGGTGGTGGTGGTGAAGGTGATGGGGGTGGTGGAGACTTGTAAACATACGGAGGAGGAGGAGGTGAAGGTGATGGGGGTGGTGGCGACTTGTAGACATAGGGAGGTGGCGGTGAAGGTGATGGGGGTGGAGGAGACTTGTAGACATAGGGAGGAGGAGGTGAAGGTGATGGAGGTGGTGGTGAAGGTGATGGGGGTGGTGGCGACTTGTAGACATAGGGAGGTGGCGGTGAAGGTGATGGAGGTGGTGGTGAAGGTGATGGGGGTGGTGGCGACTTGTAGACATAGGGAGGTGGCGGTGAAGGTGATGGGGGTGGGGGTGGAGGAGACTTGTAGACATAGGGAGGAGGAGGTGAAGGTGACGGAGGTGGTGGTGAAGGTGATGGGGGTGGTGGCGACTTGTAGACATAGGGAGGTGGCGGTGAAGGTGATGGGGGTGGAGGAGACTTGTAGACATAGGGAGGAGGAGGTGAAGGTGATGGAGGTGGTGGTGAAGGTGATGGGGGTGGTGGCGACTTGTAGACATAGGGAGGTGGCGGTGAAGGTGATGGGGGTGGAGGAGACTTGTAGACATAGGGAGGAGGAGGTGAAGGTGATGGAGGTGGTGGTGAAGGTGATGGGGGTGGTGGCGACTTGTAGACATAGGGAGGTGGCGGTGAAGGTGATGGGGGTGGGGGTGGAGGAGACTTGTAGACATAGGGAGGAGGAGGTGAAGGTGACGGAGGTGGTGGTGAAGGTGATGGGGGTGGTGGAGACTTGTATACATATGGAGGTGGCGGTGAAGGTGATGGGGGTGGTGGTAACTTGTAGACATAAGGAGGTGGAGGTGAAGGTGAGGGTGGCGGGGGATGTATCACATGCTTTAGCGGTGGCGGGGGTGGTGGTGACTTGTATTGCTGTGGAGGGTGGGTAGGATAATTTGGTGGTGGTAATTGATACTTGGGAAGAGGGTATAGAGGAAGTAGTGGTGAAAAATAAGTGTAAGGATTGTTAGCAAGAACAGTAGTACTTGCTAAGAAGCACAATGCCAAACCATAAAACACTGAAATGAGCCAATAAGGCCTTGGCTGTCCCAAGGCTCCCATTTCTAAGAACTTGTAGGTAGTGAGAAGTAAGCAGCAGTAGTTGTGTTTGAGAAAGGGTGAGAGCTCAGCTCTTATATAGAGAAACTAGTTTTCTGCTCACATGCATGTGTAGAGCATGTGTAAAATTTTTATAATTATTACACTGAGGAAAAAAAAATTTTGAGAAAAAAGAAAGTGGGAGGTTATCTGAATTGTAGGTGGTTATTGCAGACATGGGTAGTTAACTTTCTGAAAATTATTTAACTTCTTTTTTATAGGATTTTTTATTTTGCTATTTACTATACTACCACTAAGTTATTAAAAATTATTTAAAATTAATATAAGGTCTAAGGATTTTATTGTACTTTCACAACCACTTTGACTAACAAAGTCTCTTCTCTTAATAATAGTATAGATATTACTCGTCCTTGATAATTTGGTCATGTTTGTTTATTCAACATAACAAGCTGTATTACCAAAAAATAATAATAATAATAACAGGCTGGACTGTTGCAATTTTTCCAAATAATATTGTTGGAAGATAATGAATTAAATGTGGTATACTTTAACGCCCACTTTCTTATAGGTTGAGTCAAGGTTGTTTATTATTTAGTGGAGGCCATAAATGAGTCAAGGTTCATATACGGTAGGTAAGTAGGTGTCGTACGGCTGGGTAATATCCATTTGTATATATTTAGGGGAGTGAAGATGTAAAAGCGTGTGGGAAGAAAATGAAGGTTTAAACTTGTCTCAAACAATTATATATATGAAGAGAAAGCCGGTTAAGAAGTTGAATGTGAAAATGTGAAATGATGCAAATGCAAATGCTTGAAACAATTATATATATGCTATTGATTTATTGCGCAGGGCTCGAGTCTGATTATCTCAGTTTTCGCTTTGGCCGTCTCCAACACCTTTCGAGTCTTCGAGTTTGTGGCGTGCTGGTCAGCCAGTTAGAGCTTGGAGTTGGTTTGCACGTGGTCCGATTAAGAACAAACGTAATGTGTTTCTTTTTGTGGTGCACTAGCTCAGCTGCTACCCGTGGAGGATTTAAGGATGTCAGATGAACTATAGGTCCTCAGTTTGTGTTACTTTTCTTAATTAAGTTCTAAGATATGTAATTTTATTTTTAGGCTGTGCAAGTTAGAGGAGGATGAATTCTCCAGTGGTGGGTGGGTACCAAATTCTTGAGGTCTGGTAGTAGAGTGCAAGTTGACATATTGTAAATCAACATTTGCAAGGAACTAGAAATTGGCCGTCTATCAAATCATATCATCAAAAACCACTGCAAGTGGTTTAGTGGTTCTTGCCTAGTTGGGTGTGCTCCCCAACCTATGTTCGAATCCCGAAGCTGTCAAAGTGGCCAGACACTGTGCTGCAATGCATAATTGGACCATTTCACATGCGCTAAAGGGACATCTTGGGCCTAGGAAGCCTTTGGGTTCCTCTTGACAAATTCAAAAAAATCATATCATCAAATTGATAGCCGAGTAATACGAGATCACTCTAACGTACTCCAATGTCCAAATAGTTCATGTGCACTCATATATTTCATATTTAGACACGCACGTCTAATTCGTTGTTAATTAAGATGTTTGGATTTAATAATTCAATTTGTTAATCATTAATCTGTTAATGATTCGGATCGTTTAATAGATTAAATAGAAATCAACATATCCAATTCAATAATAACCCAATCATTCACTATACAGTAATAATATAAATTTGTATTTTTTTATACATAGTTATTCTTTTTTTAATATAAAATTGTAAAATTGTTTGAATATTTAATTGTAGCTCATTGTGTTATTGCCTATCATGATAAAAATTTAATATTTCTTATTTAATACTTAACATACTAAACGGGGTCAAATTAGTATACTAAACATCTTATTAATTCGCTGGATACGGATTTGAATTTGACTACGAATGATCTACCGGATTATCAAGTCGAGTTGGACTGAATTTTCTTTAAGTTTAATAGCAAATTTGCTACCCTAAGTTTCATCTTGGTGTCAATTTGACGGAAGGGTAGCGAATTGGCTAATATAAAACCTAGGATAGCAAATCTAGGGTAGTAAATTGGTTGAAATAAAATCTAAGATAGCAAATTAACACTACGGTGAAATCTAAGATAGCAAATTGACAATTATGTCTTTTCTTTTTTAGTAAACAAATTTAGATTTAAGTTGATCCGCTCCAAATTCAATCCATTAACAAACCTGTTAGACTTCTGAGGGAGCTCCCCTAACTTTACTATCTTAGATTTGTAGTCTTTTCATTACATTAAGAGTAATTCTATTCAAAACCGCAAACACTGAAAATTCTAGTATGGACCAAGGTGCACATGAACCACAGTGTAATTCGGAGCATGAATAGTAAGCAGGGCCTGAATAGTACGCAGAATACAGGTGGACCTTGGACCTCTCCTAACTCTTCGGCCAAACACTTGGAACTCTCCTAACTCTTCGGCCAAACACTGGGACCTCTCCTAATTTGTCACATCAAACTTCCAAGGTTGCCCTCCTCCGCGGCCAAACACTTGGACCTCTCCTAATTTGTCACATCAAACTTAACTTCCAAGGTTGCCCTCCTCCGCACAATCACCAGCGTCAAAGAGATTGAATAGAGAGGAACAAAAAATTCAATTGATAATGAACCTCTAGTCCTCCCACTACCACCGAACCCAAGAAAAAAAGAATGGATGTATAAAGTCAGTTAAAGAAATCAAACACACTATACTTGTTGCTAGATGAATCAGGTTGACGAAGCTCAAGCAACAATAACTTGGGGATGCAGATCAGCTAACTTTTCTTCTTTTTTTTTCGGTACAAAGATCAGCTAACTTTTTGAATTAAACCCTAAGGATGCGAATCGATACTATAGTATTTTGGCCAGGCCACTGTTTTCCGTATTGCCCAAATGCCTTCCAACATGCTAGAGCTCCAAAGCCAATGCTATAAGATATCATCTGAATAACAGTTCAGATAATCTGGCATTATAGTACACCAGATTTCTGAAAAAGATAATCTTCCTATTTTAGTAATATGTTCGAAATCGGAAGCTAAGCTTTTTGTTTCTAGGATCAGCACCATAGAAATCAGACAAATTATGAAAGAAGTCATTTCATGCTTCCAAACACTACCCTAACCAAGTGCTTCTAAAAACAGCGTGGACAATAAAAGAAAAACATCTCTATATAAACCAAATTTGAAGAGAAAAGAACAGTATATGAAGGCTCCTCTTCTTAAAAATCAGAACTACTTCTTGCTCGTCGATCCATTACCAAATACCTCGGTGTAGCATATTGGGCAAGCCTGGCAAGGAAAGATAGTGTCAGCCAAACTTGGGTCAATAAGCCAAAATGATTGTAAACATATTTGTCTTAAAAACAGCTTGCCTTGTTCATGCTAAGCCATCTGGTTCCACATCCAGCATGATAGAGGTGTTTGCACGGTAGAGTGATCTGCCGATCCCCTCGTTTATATTCCATCTGGCAAATAACACACCTGCAACCAACAAGAATAGTAGTTAAGCCGATGAAAAGAAAAGAAAACAAAAACCAAAATAAACAAATAAACAAAAACAGACAGCACAAAAATCTACCACATACATGAAATGGAAAGTTACAGACATAGATTTTTGCAATTCATGCATGTAGAAAGCCTCTTGCTGTAAACAGAGATGGATCCAAAAAACTTCTAGTAGGGGATAGAAGCTAAGTAAATAAAAGTACTAATCAGTACTAAATTAATAGTGTTGATAGATTTGAAACCATTACATTTTAGGGAAAAAATTTCAATCCAACTAATAGAGTTTTGCAATCTAAACTAACTTGATCTGATGCAAGGATGGATTAATTAGCTTCTTGAGGAATGATAAAAAGCTATCTTAAAAATATTAAAAGGTGTCATGAAATGTCAGACATGAGTTATACGATATGCATATTTACAAGAAAAGTAAAAAGGACATTTTGGTCTTGCAGCTTAAGGCTTGTCCTAGTAACAAGTAAACATGACCAACGTATTCTTATACCTTCTCACCTCTAACAACGAAAGAATAGTCTACTGTAGTGATGAGTGGCTGGACATAGAATCCTACCACAGATGGAAAAGCTCAAGATTGCGTAAACCCAAGCAGGGGCGCAACAAAGAATGTTAATTATAACATGTCCATACTTTTAACACTTGACATTGATACACATTGCCAGCAATATGAACTACAAGTATGTGATTTCCAACTTTCTACGTTACATCTTTCTTCTATTGCAGAAACATTTTAGAAAAATAAAAATGTATACCGTTGTGCAAGAAGGGGATTCCGGACTAATACAAAATATTATGATTCCCCAAATAATTCCCTACAGTATCTTGTGTGAATGAAAACAATGAAAAACCATTTTCCTTGTCTTTTACAGGTAAATTTATTCAAAAATAGATAAAAGAGCAAGCTATTCCTGTAAAACAAACCATAAATGTACCATTGATTTTCAATTATTAGAGAGAGAGAGAGAGAAAGTTATCACATTTCCGCAAAAGAACAATAAATAAGGGCAATTATACCTCTCACTCCGTGATTTCTTTCTTGAGAAAAAGCTGCACTTGTACTTCGAGATTGGAAGCAAAGAAAGCATATCTTGGGAAAGACCTCGGCTTTCAGTTCCAACTGCCTCACCTAATTCTAGTAACTCCTGAACAGAAAATTATTGTCAGATATTCATTCAAAGTATATGCAGCATTGATAAATATAAGCATCAAATAAATTTTCATAACAAGTACTAGATGTAACCATACGATACGTCCACCGCAAACAAGTACTACAGAATGTAAGTCTTATCTTTTGACAATTCACTCACTAATGATAATGGAGTCAGATCCCTCCCATGGATTAACACTACACCAGATCCAAACTCAAAGTCTTGAGTAAAATCTGATGAGACTAGCCAGGTATATAAATTACTCACTCAAACTTCTATTCCAGCAGACACTAGATAAATTGATACAATCCAATTTATAAAAGAACTAAACATCTAAAGTCAGAAATGACTACATATTATTTGTATCATGATCACCATAAACTATTCCATCAATTCTAACATGATTTTGAGGAGTGGGAGGAAAGACGCTAATGAGATGTTCAAGCATCACGTAATTGGGTATCAAGCAAGAAACTGAACCTCCTACAATGTTATGCATGGAATGTAGCATGTAAGAAAACAAAACTGCACTTAAAATAACAAAATAAAATTTGAACTCAAGGATATTCCCAGTTCCAGGCATCTGGAGAATTAGAGTTCATGAAATCTGGAAGAGTTCCCTCATTAGCACAAACCAATAAATTTGATAGACTCATTCTATGATTGTTTAGCAAACAAGAAATGCTGCTACCAATGAAGCTAATCTGTACCATCAACAGAAGGTACCGCAGCACACAGTTAAATTCCAAGGTTTCTTGAATGATAGATCAATTCGTTCCAGTACAAACCTTAGCTAAAACATTCCCTTGTTACCATAATATCCTTTTTTTTTATTATTGGAACCATAGTATCCTATGGAATAGAGAATGTAGTGAAACAAATAGATCAATAGATTCAGATCAGATGAATTGATAATAGAATTGTATCATCTAATTGGTTCCTAAGAGAAAGTGTGGAACTACTAGCTCTAACCTCATAAGTCATGCTATCAGGATCAATGTTGTCTTCCAAAATAACCTGCATATTTATTAACATTTTAAACTATCGTGATGCTTCTTAGATAAACACAAACGTATAAAAATAGTTTTAAGGCAATAATAGCGAGAGCAAAATTTCTAGTAACGAAAGCTATGATTACAAACACAGTGGATAAGCTACATTACCTGATAATCATGGGAGTTCTGATATCTTCGAGGGGCTGAAATATAAGAGGATACTTCAGCATGAATGAAAAGTTGTCAAATGTCAAACATATATTACATTGATGAGAACACCTAATGATATTAGGATCGAACAAGGACCCAAGCAGAAGAGACAATAGCAGCCACAACCAGTAGACCCAAACTAAAGAAGAGACATGACTGAAAAAATAGGACAATATTCAACCAATTCATAGTTCAAAATCATATACATAGTTGAAATATAAAATTGAAGAAATCGTTCCAACCTTTGAAATAAGAGATCCAAGTATATGATCAATTTATAAGGCAACGCTCTATTCAAAGAAAGTTTATTTTACAGGAGAGAACATATTAAACTTTTCTGTAGAATTCAAGCAAAGAACTACTTTCGAGAATGCAACCTGACTATCCATGTTTGGAAACTCATGACCATTGAACATATTTAGTCAATGTTTCATTGTTTTATCTTCTAAATCATATTTTTACTCTTCTACAGGGCCACTCATTTAGTTAGGAGCCAGAAAGAAAACAAGTAGACTATAATTATATATCACCTCCCGGAACCCCATCTCCCATCACAAAAAGAAAAGCACATAGAACATACATTCTCTGGGGTTGTCACATGTGGAAGTGTTTGCACTTCCTTCGCATGCTGGATCCCTTGCCACATTCTGTTCATTAGGAATAGTTGACGAGTACTGCAAAGGCCTTGTTTCTTCACCACTTCTTGAGACAGGATCATTGAACTCATAGGCATGACGAAAACCAAGATCATAATATGAAGTATTCCCAGGTTCAGTTAACCCAAACTTGTAATAGTTCGTATTCATTGATGGGTAAGTGCTCTCCTACACATGTAAGAAGGAATAAAATCTAATGTGCAATGAAATTGAAATATCTGAAGTGATTTCTGATTACAAGCAAGAAACGAACAGATTATACAGAGTCTATATCACAGATGACCATACAATGTCCAAAGATTTGCATTATTAACAGTAGGAAAGTAAGTAATAAGGCAACACCATCTGTGAGTGATTATCATGGCAGTCCATATAACCATTCATATTTCAATGTAGAACTGGAACTGCAATCCAACAACAATTACATCTGGGAAGCATAATAACAATCAATACCACAAACTAGGATATTTGAATCTGATTTCCATTCTCAACCTATTTATATATTATTTTTGGCAACTATTTAAACACTAAATAAAAGAATCACCGCTTGCCAAAAAAAATAAAATTAAATCACCATGTTTGGACAGCTGAAAATGAATAGATACTTGACTACAGTACCTGAGCATGTGAATCCCCTGAAAAAATAAAGTTCACATGTTCGTAGGTGAGGCCTTCAACATAGTCCATAAAGCTACCCACCGTGCTGTAGGGACAGCTGTTGTAGGGGTAATGAACTCCCATATGCGGGTTCCAACTCATCTTCAGCTACTACAAGTCAGACGAATAATCTAAATAGCACAAATAGAGAACACAAGGAATGAGCCAGCGATGCGGACACAATGAAATGAACAAATAAGCATAACATGAAATCAGCAGATGTAAACAACCTGATATTTCGACAAATTACAGCTCCCAATAGCATGTGGTTCCAATTCCAGGCCAGTCAGTTTTGCGAGAGAGTCCTGAAAATCAAAATCACCCCAGACATAAATTTAAGACTTCACAAACAATCAAATCACATCAAAATAGCAAATAAATCAAGACACATTGACGAAACTTAGACGAAAAGAGAAAATTAAAAGCCAGATTCCTACATCCAAATGTCATTGTTAGATCTAAGATGCGTAATAACGAAGCCTCCAGTCACCTACTCCTACATTTTTCCTTGTCACCAAATCACTACTGCCTTCAATTTTTTTTTTGTTCCTTATATTCACCACACAAATCTCTAATGGAATAGTTTTCTCCGCAAAAATAAACACAGTCATTCAGAAACCAAACGAAAAACTAGGAAAACAAAATGCCGATTGCGATTGGAAAGAAATTCAACAGAAACGGCTGTAGAAATGAGATCATGAAGCATTTGATCCAAAACAGCCGTCTAATTTCGTTTGCTCTACTCTCAACTCTCTCAACAATCAAACCGAAAAGGAATCCATACGCCAAATCTAACCTAATCACACCGCATTGATCTCCAATCGCACCGTATCAACCAAAACAAAACAAAAAAAAAAAAATCAGAGAAACACTGCGGAAAATGAGAGAGAGAGAAGAACAGACATTGCAGGCTTTTCTGCAGAGAAGCGCTTCTTCTTCTTCTTCTTCTTCTTCTTCTTCTTCTTCTTCTTCTTCTTCTTCTTCTTCTTCTTCAGGTTGAGGTTGAGGTTGAGGCTGAGGCTGAGGCTGAGGCTGAGGCTTGTGTATGGGAAAGAAGAAAGAAATGGCTTTTTGGTAGCTGGAGCAGCTTGGGGTTTCTATGCTCCTTTCTCCATGTCTCTATTGTCCTTTAGTTATAGCATCACTTATATGGGGAGAGAGGAGAGAGGAGAGAGAGGAGTGTGTGTCGCCATAGCTTTATGAAATGCAGTGGTTTCAGTGACACGCGAAATCCGTTGGATGAGGGGGATTGGGATCGCCTGTCACGCGTCCTATGCTAAACGAACAGTTTACCGCTTTACCCCTTCCTTTCTTTCGTCTTCTCTCTCCACTTGTCCACTCATTGTCCTTTTTCTTTTTGGTAAAATAGTCAAATTGCTTCCGGCTTTTTTTTTTTTTTTTTATCTCATCGATATCACACTGAATCTTTAAAGACTCTCTGGATTCAGAGACTGACTCACGTCTTCCTCTCCATGGCTAGTGGCCACCACCAAGAATAGATAGGGATCTAAACTCCGATCAATGTCGGCGGGATTCGAACTCGGGTGTTGGGATTCTATATTTGAAGGCTCTTACCAACTCAACTATATGTAGTGGTTTCGGGTATGTTAATTTATCACCTTGATTTTAAGGTTGGAAAATTGCACCTTAGTTTTTCTAATTTCAGTCGATTTACCTCTTGACGTCTCACCTACCATGCTAGGCACATCAAGGTATTTTTGTATTTTTCAAATTAAATGTGTTATTTAGACATGACTCTGAAATACTTTATTAATTTGATGTGAAAATATGAAAATATTTACTCAGGATGGAACTATGAAACTTGATGGGAAGAGGAAGGAGTCGTTGTGGATCTAGGACTGGTGGCTCGAGGTGTTATAAAGGGAACGACGATGTACGTCGTTCATGCTTGCAAAACTGCTTAGCCATGAGCCTTATAAAAAGACATCGATCCTTTGTGGACAGTTTCAATCGCATTTTGAATGATTATTATGGATAAAGTTGAAGCATAGGATTTAGGGTTTAGAATGGAAAAAGTTTAAGCATTTAATTTTATGAATTTAACCATTGTTTAGCTATAATTTGATAAGTTAGATTAGTCTCTTTTTTGTAAGTAATAAGTACGTCCTAAATTCGACCCATAAATTAATTTTATATTTTTTTAGCTGTTATATGATAAACAAATAAAGAACAATATTTCGGTTTAATTGTTGGCTAATCTTCACAATGAAGGCAAGTTTACAAGTGAATAAGTGATTCAAGTGTCATGCGGGTCTAAAAATGAGTGAGCTCAGAGACAATCTTAGAGTGCTAGGTAGACTCATGAATGTTGGAGAAGGCATTGGCTCCACCAGTCATTGAACTAAAGTGTGCATCAAATCCTATAATCATCGAGTGGTTGGCTTACTTATAGAAAAAAAAAAGGCAATAAAGTTTGGTTGAAGATAGATCACCAAAACCATATGACTCCCCCCAAAAGGAAGTTGGTATCAGTCTGTTAAGTTCGCTGGGACTCAACTTATAAAGCAAAAGGACTCACCTGTTTCCTATCTAAGCTCATAATCTATATATGCCAAGGGACCACTAGCTAGCTACTGCATCAAAGTTCACTTGGTGAACCCAACTTTAGCACATGATTGAATGAATAGAATATATATAGCTCAGGTTGTTGGGACACTATCATGAGCCTTCAAATGGTGAAAATTAGTATGGTTAGTGATATCTAATGACTACATGACATGATTCGAAACTTGTGTTGTGGGACTAAATTCGTGCAATTGATGAAAAAAATGTCAATTGCAAATTAACCTGTAAAGACATGATTAGGGTAAACTTCAAAATATGATTGCAAATTAATAGTACGAAATAACTAACATACATGCACCAATACTACTATTGTGAGTGAGGCAAGTCGGATCTTCTATATATTCATCAAGTCGTCTCCGATTGTTTTTGGGCTTTTGGTCTGGAAAGTGCAGAGATGTCAAAGGCTGTCTGTCAGGCATGTGAAAAATTGGAATAATAGAGCAGCGAGCAGTGGGGAGACATGAATGAGTGATAGAGATAATGGAATAAGAACCTAGCGTGCAACACAAGAGAAGGACAAATCATAAATACTTCTTGTCTGCCACGTGTCCCAATCACAAATAAGTTGGCTGAAATGTTAACCTGAAGCCCCATCGCTTTAGTATCTTTGACATGGAGGTCCTCTACAAGTCCACACTTTTTTCTTTTCTTTATTTTTTTTTTATTATTATTTTTTTTTTTTTAGAAAAAAAGGCATGAACTCCTTACTCCAATTGTCAAGTACCATTTGTTCTTGTGGCATAGTCTTTCTTTCGTAAGTGAGAGGTTGTGAATTCGATTCATGAAAAACTAGTTGTGTCATTTGAGTTGTTTATCTGATAAAAAAAAAAAAAAAATCTCCTTAATCCAACAACATCAAGTAGTAGAAGTACTAAGTGATGGTAACAGCCCCAAAGAGTAAATTATAATTTCAACATTGTAAAGGTCATGAGTTCGATTCCCACTGACATATGTAAGGGTGGAGCCTATTAAGAGTTAAAAAAAAAAAAAAAAAGTGATGGTAACAGCCCCAAAGAGCAAACTTATTAAATGCACTATAGTTCGTTTCGCCTTTCCCTAAAAAAATATTATATATATTTATCATTTTAATCATATCCCGTATGCTGTGGAAAAATAAAGAGAACTTTTTTTTTTTTTTTTTGATCGGGTTAGTTGTTAGTAACTCACACACCCATGCAGTGGGATCCCAGCACCAAGACACCTGCACTGACATTGCGGCGAAAGCCTGGCAAAGCCAGACTAATCCACTGCACCGCAGACGCACGAACCCAAAGGGTCCCTCAAATCTGCTGGCCACGGGATGGAGCTGGGATTCGAACGCTAGACCTGGGGGTTCCAAACTAGGTCATTCGACCAACACACCACACCACGTGGTTAAATAAAGAGAACTTTGTTGTAAGTTTTGAGTTTCATCAATAAAAATTTGTCGTCTGTCCCTAAAAAAAAATTATATATATTTATCATTTTAATCATATCCCTCTCTTATGCTGTGGAAAGCTTTGTTACTCGGGGAATTAGCCATTTTGGTTCCACAGCAATATTACAAGAATACCAATGGCGGAGCTGGCCTCAACCCCTATCTTCATGATCAATATCTGGACCTATATTGAGGTCGTTCATTTTTATTTGACCCCCATCAAACCATCAATTTTGCTCAAGTACTTCCACCAAAACCTTACTTTTTATCAAATACCAACACCAGAAGCTTCTGTTATAACCTTGAAGCACACCAGAACCAGTAATTAACACAAAGAATGTAGGCACCAGCACCATTGAAGAGGGACTTTGCGCTCTCATTCTTAAGACTTGATTAACGGCATCTAGCGCGATCTTGTATATGAAGAAAAACTGAACAACAATGACACTAATGTTACAAAAAACCTCCTTCTTGGCCCAAGGTAAATGACTAACAATGAAGTACATTATGCATAACATATGATAGTTGAGACTTGAGATATAATGGTATTTAAGTCTACAGTTACAAAAGGAAAGTAAACAGAACAACCACAAAACAACATGCATTATTATTAACACTGGAAACTACACCTCTGCAACTAATCTTGTGAAGAAGACTTCTTCTTGCTATCCACTGCTTCCTTGAGTTTTCTGCCCAGAGCATAAGCCAGAGTCGGAGGAACAGCATTTCCAATCTGCCTATGCTTGTGAAGAATGTTGCCATAAAACTGGTAGCTGTCAGGAAAGCCTTGAGATCGAGCACATTCCCTAACTGTCAGAATTCTGTCCTGGTCAGGATGAAAGCACATTCCCACCTTACCCATTGGCTGAGGATCTGTGATGGAGGTTGGGAAGTTGCCTTCCCAGTCCAACCTTCCAAACAGGCCCTTCCACTGATTGTGGCGTTTCGCTGTGTTGGGCAAGCACCATGGTATCAAGTCCACTATTTGACCAGTAGAGAGCGTCACCTTTTCCTCAGGAAGGTCCTGCCAATCTGCACCTGGCCTCTTGGGAATCTTCTTGCATCGGATGAGGTTCAGCTCGTTCATTTCTTTCGAAATGTGATCAGTCAAAACAGCCATGTTCCCTCTGATTCTCTTCTGGAACCACGAGACAGGGTCACTTTCATATTCCAAATTGATCTTGGAAGCTCCATTGCCTACACCTGGAAGATCGCCAATTGTGTCTCTTACTGTTATGGCACGGAATGGGGCACCGGTTGCAGTACTTCGAACAGCAGCATAATAGGAGTTCCCGGATAAATTGATCTTCAACTCTGGCACACCAAAAACATGCATTGGCTCTGGCCAATCTGGAAGAACCTCTTCTGGTGCGGCTGCCCAGATAAATGCACGCTTTCGGGATTGAGAAACCCCATAAGCTCCAGCTTCCAGAACACCAAACCTCACCTGATAACCCATCTCAAGAAGTGAAGCCAGAGTCAGACGGAATGTCTGTCCTTTATTAAAAGCCACAAAATTCCTCACATTCTCCAGGAGGAAGTATTTTGGCCGGAAGTAATCAGCAAAGGATAAGAATGCCAATATCATTTCACACTGGACTTTACTCCAAGTGCTGGTATTAAATCTATTCATACCAGAAAAACCCTGGCATGGAGGGCCTCCATTAATAAAGTCCACTTGCCCCGGCAAGGGCAAAACGCCTTTCACCTTCTCATCAAGTGATGAGGCTAAATCATTGGCTTCTGTAGTGGAGATGCAATCATCCATATCTCCACATTTGTCCATGATGGCCTTCAAAATGACATTGCAATTATTGATGAACACCTTGGACTCGGGATGGTTGAGTTGGAAAGCCTGTCCAGCCGGCTCTTCATACTCGATTGCCCACTTCGTTACTGAAACACCAGCCTGATGCAAACCTTCTGACAGGCCACCACATCCAGCAAATATATCCAAAGTGGCTAGGCGTTTGTGTTCAGAATCATCTCTCTGTTTCTCAACTTCTGGAACATCTTCTCCTTCTTTGCACTTGCCCTTTTTCTTTCTAGATTCAGCATCACCACCAACTGCTGAGTGCCTCACCTTGATGTGAACTGGTAACTGCTTAAGAGACCCTTTAGAAGGATCATATAAATGCTCACAGAAGAAAATATGCTCAAACATTGCAGGAGCATCACATTCTGGAAGATCACTCCTCTTTCTAACTTCACATTTTCCTTCTATGCTATCAGCAGGGATAATGTGTGTTTCTTCACTGAAGTAGACCTCTCTGACATCAGAGCAGTACGCCTTCTCTACTGAAATGTCCTCTGGTCTGAAAAACCTTCGAACTTTAACCTGGATTAACCATGTTGTATATTATGCGTGTGTAAACTAAGAGTATACTGTACTAAATTAACATTGTAGAATAACACTAGTTGATTTTTCAAGACTACCAAAAAAAAGTGAATTTGAGAAATGGTGACTAACCTGGGTAGACTTCATATCAGGTTGTTTATATTCCTTTGCAGTAATTATCTCCAGCACTTGGCACACAACATAAGCTTTCAACCCCAGATTCCTCCCAGCCTTGAAAAGCTCAGTCCCAATCCTTTCCACAGAAAAATGATAGGGGCTTACATAGACATAATCATGAATGAAATACTCAGCTCCACTGTATACAAAACCAGTCTTTGATGAATTCACTTTAAAGACTTCCTTGGCCTTTTGATCTTCATTAACTTTGCAAGAGTGGCAAAAACCAGAACCCAGACCGATAGTATGATGAGAAAGACTAAAGAAAGCACCTTTCTCAGGGCAATACTGGCTTTTACAGTAATATTCTGTTGGCAATCCTTTCTTCTTCCTCTCTTCTGCTCTTGCTCTATCAATTCTATTAGTATCGGCATTCTCCTTCCTATACTGATGCCCCCATGGCATTGATTGGATACCCACAACAACAGTCTGTTCCACATCCTCCAATGCCAAGTTCACGCACTCATCAGTTAAAAACACTTCTCTCTCATTAGCAGTGTTTCCAAGAACAGTCTCAGATCCTCTCTGCATCATTCTCCCATGGAACATCTTCTTTCCATCTGACGTCTCAAACATGTACTCAACAAGATAGATAACAGGATCTTTTGATACATCAATTTCCACAAAAACAGCACCACCCACAGAGATCTCATCTCCACGAATAACGGCATGCTTGTAGAGAGCTTCACCAGAACAGGTTTTTCCCACAGGCTCCTCACCCCACAAAATCTCACTGCTGCTGAAGCATGCTTTAGGCTTTCTTGAAACTGCAGAAGACCTTTGGGCTTGTTCCATTACTGATGAATTCTCATCTACATCATACTCTTCTATGTCCTCTTGGACCTCTTCTATGACTTCATTCTCCTCTACCTTTCCACAAGTAGCTCCTGGGCTTGAATCTACTGGAGAGTAATTTGAATAGTAGTCCCCCCAAATTCTGTTGATCAGCTTTGTTGTTGTAGCCTGCATTGCCTTCCTCTTGGAAACCACAGGTCCCATTGATGCCCGTGGGTTCAAATTTGATTCACTCTTCTGCAAAATTTTCTTGCTCTTTACTTCCCATTTAGTATGGTGCCTCTTCTCCATTTTGTCTCGAAGACCATCAAGAAATGAACATTTTTTAATCTTCACATCTGGAAACTGTGAAAACAGCTGCAATATTATCGCTCCATGTACAACCACATATCTCTCAACAGATGCTGGATCAGAAGAAATGTAACCACCATGGTTCTTTGGGAACTCTGACAATCGTTTAATGACATCTGCAAAAGAAAGCCGTGCTACTCGACGTTCAGCCTTGAGCATAGTGATTATACTTCTCCCAACCCTTGCTGTTTTCAGTATTGGTTCATACCACAAAGCATACTGCTGCGATGGCTTGCCAAGTCTGTACCAGGCCAGCTCTGTTCGAATTGATACTGAGATCATTGATGCTCCCCATTCTATCACCCATTCCTTTATGGCACTCAAATAAATTGGGATGCCATAAGCATCTTCTGCTATTGGTGCCCCTGAACCACTTGAAGAAGACTGGATACTGTCAGCATCGAGATTAAAGCCACAGCTTCCATCATCTTCACTCATAACCCCTGACCCAAAAATTGTAACATCAATATCTGGGCAATCTGTCATTGGAAGAAGCTCCAACGAAATCAGTCTCGAGTCTAAGTTGTACAGACACCAATTATCAAGCACATGTGTGGGAAGATCACCAGCCTCACTGTCAACAACAATAAACTCATCCGTCTCTTCAATGGAATTGTCATAATATTGAGGTTCAGGATAATCATTAGCAATTTCATCTTCATTAATTTTGATGTAGAATTTACTCGACGTGGAGGTAGCACCCTGACGTTTTCTTTGTTTCATAGACTTAAAGCATTCTTCTTCTTGCAGCAGTCTAGCTAACTTTGCGTCTTCATCTTCCTCAGCTTCAACTATGGATGAACCGGTTGTTCTCAGTTCATTCCCTCCAACTCTGATATCTGAAGCAATCTTTAAGGTAGCACTTGAAGCTACTGGTTCTGATTGCTCATAATATCCATGGTTTATAGACTCATCTCTGAGGGCAGTGAGAACAGGCAGCTGTGCCAATATCTGATCATTCTTCTTCAATGACTGTTCCAAACCTATCAATCGTTTATAGATAAACTCACCGTGAGATAGGACAAATTCTTTGATAGATGCACTGCCAGAAAAGAATTTGCTTCCGCTCAATGATCGAGCAACTCCAGCAAGTAATTCTTCAAGACTACAGCCAGATTTACATTTTGAAAGTTTCTGGTACACCTCTATGCAAGCACGCGCTTTCTCAAAGAAGAGATCATAGTGCTTCTTGTAGCCAATTGCTGATTTAACACAACAATAATCGGCAACTTTAGTTGAAAGCCATATTATTGGAGAGCCCTCATCGTAACCAGAGATCTTCCAAGCATCTATTCGCCCAAAACCTTCACATTTAATACTGCTGTCCTTGTCCTTCTCAGTACTTTCACGAAGAGGCAATATAGTGCCAGTTATAAACAGGCCAGCTTCCACCATCTCAAGTGGTCTTGCAGTACCATCTTCACTATGCAAGATAAATTGAGTCAGTCTTCTGCTTGGCTTCTCATTATCTGGGTCCTTGCCACAAGTCAAGCGTACAGCAAGACCTTCTTCTGGCACAATCTGTTCCTCCTTGCTTGTGATGAGATCCGACTCATCAGTAATATGGACAGACTTCTCCTTAAAGTCTATACATGCAGCAGCACGCTTGGGCATTTTGCGAGACTGGGCAGGCTCTTCACCACTCTGAGGCAGATTTCGCTTCCTACCTCTACGGCCAGTAGGTGCTTCCTTTTGGGAAGCTTTTTTACCCTTCTTCTTTGTCATTCCTATCAAATAATCTCAGGAAATTAGGCAAACAATTGATGAGGCCAAAAACTAGTTTTAAATTTAATGAAGCATTGACATAATTTGTCCAAGAGAGTGGAGGAATCCGAACAGATAAAACACAAACAAATCCATAAGAAAGCAGGCAGTGAATAGAGGATCTTCAAGGATCCTGATACAAATAATAAAATGTGTCTCTGGATTAACCCATAACAGGATATACTCACAACACACTAAAAGGGCAGTCAGAACTTGAAGACATCATCACAACAACCCTCCCTAATCACAAATTTATAATTCAATAAAAGACATTCAAAATACTCAACCATCACCATCACCATATCATGTCCATAACAACAATATCGAGGTAAATAACAGGGCAATCAAAACATAAAGATCCACAATCAGAAATTCACAATAAAACAAAAGCCTAAAAACAATTATCATAATCCTAATCACAAAACTCATAAAACAATAAAAACCATAATCCATGAATCAAAACGCAATCACAAATTCAAGGGTCCTGATAGAAATAATAAAACGCCTCTCTGGATAAAGCATATACTCATAATACACTAAGGGGCAGTCAAAACTTGAAAGACACCATCACCATGACCCTCCCTAATTACAAAATTATAATTCAATAAAAGATAATTCAAAGTACTCAACTTGAAAACCCATTAATCCTAACTCCATAAAAACCATATCAAGTCCAAAATAACAATTTCGTGATAAATAACAGGGCAATCAAAACATAAAGATCCACAATCAGAAATTCACAATAAAACAAAAACCCTAAAAACAATCATCATAAATCCCTAATCACAAACTCATAACACAACAAAAACCATAATCCATAATTCAAAACACAATCACTAATTCACAATTAAAAAAAAAAAAAACAAAGCCATAATCATCAACCACAATCATAAACCATAACAGGGTATCAGAGAACTAAAAACCCTGAATCCGGGGATCACATAAAACAGACAGAGAGACTGAAATTACCAGAGGAAGACGAAGAAGAAGTTGGTTTAGTCTCGTTGGTGGGAGGGTCGGGTTCTAATCCTGCGGCGGATCCCATTTTGTTTCCTAATCGGCAGCGAAACCCTAGAACTGCGAATGTGTGTAGGTTAGGTGGTCTCCGAGTGGGTGCTCTCTCTCTCTCTCTCTCTCTGGGGCTATCTATGGTCTGCTATTTATGCTGCTTTTTCAGCGACATGTTGTATGGGCGGGAAGAAATGGAAGTGGGGGGAATGCCATTGGTTTTCACACTTTTTGAAATGAATTTCATTTTCTAAGGTGGATTTTTTTTTTTTTTTTTTTTTTTATCTTTCTGAGATTATACTTGTATTTCATGTTATGTAAGTAATTTAACACAATTTCTTCATAGCAAGACATAAACAAAAAGTTTCTTCTTCACATATTTGAATATAATGTTTGAAGTTGCAAAAATAGTTGTCGTCTCCACACCTGTAAGCTATTGTGAGATACTGGAATCTGGCATGCGTGGAAGCTGTAAAATGATGATTTTTTTTTTTTAATGATGTTTTTGAAGTTCTACACTGAACGAGAATTTACGCAGAAAACTTTGAAGGTTTGAAAATGGTCTCTGATTTTTTAGAGCATCTCCGGTAGACTCTAATAGGAAAATAATTAACTCTAACGAATTTTCAAAAACTAGATTGGAGCCAAAACAGAAAGCCAAGAATACACTTTAGCTAATTGGCTGCATAAAAATATTTATGCATCGTTAAGTTATTTATAGATTATCCAAAAACAATATCCAATTTGTATAATCTCTTCAATCGATATAAAAAGTAATAAAAGTAAGCTTACACTAATACGGAAAAAAATGAGTTCCATCTATAATATAAAAAGGGTCCATGCAAATAATGTTGGAGGGTCCCACATCGATCCATATTTTAATATGGAATGTGAAGACTGAAGACATCAACTCTAAGTGGTGTTTTATTGAAAATTATTCTATGCACCGACAATGTAAATGACTCAACACTTAAAAGATGATATAAACCCTTGATATTTATAATTAATATTTTTTTTAATAATCTAATAGTGTATTTAATATAATCTAACCATTCATTTATGTCGGTGCACTGAATCCTCCCCCGGTGTTTTATCCTTCTTCTTCTTTTTTTATTTTTTACCATTTGGTAGAGATTAGATCTTCAACTTTGAATCAAGAAGCCTTAGAGCAAGTTCACCCGTACTCAAGAAAAGTCGAGGTCGAAAAGTCGAGGCGTCGACCGGTCAAGTTACTGTTCACTGCCATTGGACATGGGTTTCCACCCGTTTTCTTTCTTGACCGGTCAAGACTGTTCACTTTTACTGTTCATCCAATTTCACTGTTCAATTTCATTGGAAATTTTCACAAGGTGTAATCCTCAACTTAAGGATTGGATAATAAAGTACACGACACGACGAGTTTGTAGGAATTTTCGGGGAATTTTTCGGACACCCGAGCTATATGTTATGATTTTCGGAAGTTTTGGACTAAAGAAATTATTAATGGAAAATAGAAAATTACGTGGAGCGATCTAAGCCATCCAATCCTCCACCGTTAAATCCCAGCCCTTGAAGCAAATTAAGCTTTGTGTATAAATAGCCTTTGATCTGATCAAGGCTCCAGATCACTCCAGAAGCAACCTGAAGCCTCGACCTGTGAATGGGGAGACTGCGACCCGACGCCGCGATTCGGCCAGTGCTTCACCGTCAGGCCACCTCCGGCTGGCGCACGGCCACCGATCTTTTCCTATGGTCGTCGCCGTCACGTTTCCGGTCACTATTTGCTCAATCGTCGGCTGTGGAGGGAGAATCGACGGTGAGAACATTGAAACTTTGCCGGCTGGTTCAGTGAATTCCGGCGACTCCGGCCACCGTTTGGGCTGCATGTGGTATGAAAATCGATCTTCTCGTCATCCTCTACATGTCTGTATGATTAGTTTTCAAATTCGATCAGGTTTTAATGATTTCCGTTTCTGGGTTGGTTTCGGCTCCGCCGTGTTCTTCAACGCCGGCGACTTCTCTGGCCTTTCTGGGCTTTGTTTCTTGCTAGGCTGCACACATAGACCAACAATTGAGAAGCTTGTTGAGCTTCTGGCCTGAGAATCACCAGTTCATCATCATCCTGGTCTGGGCAAGGAATTTTGGGAAGCAGAATGAGTTGCAGTCGATTCTCGAAGGTAGATTTCTGGGTTGTCTATCGCTGACGTCGGCCACGTCCGGCTTTGTCCGAGCTGGCGTCTCCTTCGACTGGTCATAATTTTAGTCAGGGCGTTGCCTTTTTTCTTGGCATCGGTCAAGGAAAGCCAAACCTTGGCTGGGCAAAACTACACCGGTGGAGGGATGATTTTTCCCTTGCCCGGTCAACACATCATCAATCCTTGCTGGTGCCCAGTCAAAACTACACCGGTGGACTTGCTCTTAGCATTCATAGGTTGTTTTTACTGTCAAAGGGGATGCCCCTTTCTTCTTCTTTCTAACAAGATAGGATTGATTAATTGCACACCCGTAATCACTTCAGTCTGAATCTCTTCAACCAAACCCCCTTAATAATGGAGTAAACCCCCTTAATAATGGCGTTGGTTGAACAAAGAAAGAGTTAGGTTTCAATACTTTATGGTGGCACCATTTCTCCACATGAATCTCTTCCCCTTCATATATATGTCCCTTCCCTAAAGCAAAACTTGAAAGAGAAGCCTGACGAGGGAAAGAGAGGTCAAGGAGCATTAGTTGTGCCAGTTTGCCAGATATAACGATAACTCGAACCTCATGGTGTCATAATACAAAGTTTCCGGATGGTAAATGCACTTGCAAGAAATTAGGAACGATAACCTGAACAACATGATTTCGAGTCTTTGACTAAATAAGGTACTCAAACTAAAGTAAAAACAAAGTCATGCACAAAGAGCGCATGAGGCATTAGTGATACAACTGAAAGAGAGATGATAGAGGAGGAGCTTTGTCTTCCCATGCATCAACAAACTAAAAAGTACTCCAAACAAATCCTTAAATTTACTCTTATAGATGAATTTCAAATCCGCAACTTGGACAATATTTGAGGATCTTGGTTGAGTAGCAATATTAACTTTCAAATTTATTATAAGCCGAAACTATAAATTCATTAAGTTCTTTCCAATAACCACATCCTTTGGTTCCTTAACTTTCACCGAGTCGACAATTTGGAGAAAGGCAAAAAATAACTAATAGTCACTGTGCTGCAATGCACAGTTGGAGCATTTCACATGCGCCGAAGGGGTTTATCTTGGGCCTAGGAAGCCTTTGGGTTCCCCTTGACAAAGTCAAAAAAAAAAAAAAATAACTAATAGTCACTGAGTTTTGATATGTTCGAAACTTAACTCACTAACTTTTTAAAAATATCACTTACATTCACTATTATCTTACACTTAACTCACTACCGCTAAATCTCATTAGAAACCGTTAAAGTTGAAGGTATATTTATATAAACACTAAAATTTACCTTTCCAATTAGAAAAAAAAAAGGTTTTTTGTCCATTTACCCCATTTCTAGAGGTTTTTTTTCCCACTTACCCCATTAAGTTTTTTTAATTCTTCCTTACCCAAAACAGTCTAAGGAAGTTTTCCCTAATACTCCATTAAGTTTTTATTTTTATTTTTTGTTTATTTTTGAGACTATTTTATCCTCACTCCTTTGTTACTTAGAGAGAGAGCGAGAGAAACCATAGGAGACTTTGCCGGAGCCCTGTCACCGGCCGCGGGATTCCTGCCAACTTTCGCCAGAACCCGGTTACCGGCCGCCGCCCACTGAACTTTTCTGAAAACCTTGCCGGAGGTCCCCAAAGAGGTCGTTGAAGATTTCATAGGTCGCCAGAAAGGTTTATTACCCCAATAGACGTCTATTACCCCTCATTGCTCCCCAATAGACATTCAAAACTTTTTTTTTATTTCCTTTTGCCCCATTACTTAAAAATTAAAAAATAATAATAATAAAAATCTGATTTGGGCACCCAGAAAATGCTCTAGGCACCCAAGTCAAGAGCCGAACCAAAAATCACCGGATCGAATCACCTCCGGAGCTCGCCGCTGACCTCTCTCACCTCTCCGAACCTGTAGTCCTTGTCGGAGTAGCCACTGGCGCTATTCTCTTCCTCGTCGACTTTGCCCGCCACATCCACCTCGTCGCGCCAAATCGTACGACTCCGGCACCGAAGCTCGACGTCAATTTC
This sequence comes from Rosa rugosa, assembly GCF_958449725.1. Lineage (NCBI taxonomy): Eukaryota > Viridiplantae > Streptophyta > Magnoliopsida > Rosales > Rosaceae > Rosa > Rosa rugosa. Next base: position 25,844,760 of record NC_084821.1, on the reverse strand, counting down.
TTCTGACTTGAAGCTCAATGTCGCCGACGGCACGTTTTCCTGGTACAGCGAGTCACCTGACCTTGATACGAAGCTCGAGAGAGAGAGAGAGAGAGTGTGGCAATGTTTTAATTTATTAATTAGGCTTAGGGCAAAATGGTCATTTAGTGTTAAATTGTGTAGGTGGGAACAAAAATCTATTGCTGGAGTAAGTGGGGCTAATCTTTTCTTATTTTGGTGCTTTGGGTCAAGGACCCAAGAAAAAATGACAAAGTTTTTTTTGTTTTCAAATTAAAGTGCAAGTTCTTTAAAAAATTCCTTTTTTATTAGAAATTATCTGAAAATTAAAAATTTTAAAAAAAAAATCTAATAACTTCTTCAATTTTTTTTAAAATTCTAATATTTATATGTAATTGGACGAAAATGACCCTCTCCTTATAAATTTTTATCGACACAATAGATTGCATTAGACGGGAGTGAGTGTGAACGACGGAATTTTTTTTTTTTTTTTTTGATAAGCAAGAGGTCAAAAAGACCCAGAAACAAACTAAAAAAAAACTATTGTGAACGACTAAAAAAAATTAGTGTGAACGACGGATTTTAAAGTGAATGAGTTAAGTGATGTTTTTGAAAACATACTGAGTTAATTATCAAACGGATCATAAATCAATGACCATTACTGATTTTTTTTCCTATTTTCAATGAAGCTGACTAATTTTGCTCTAACATGATCGAGTATACTCAAATATTCCTCCACTACTCGAATAATTATCAAAAATTGATGATTGTAATTTTTGATAACTTTAAGAGTAATACAATTTATGAGTTAAAAGAGTCATTTCGTTAAGTTAAAAGAGACATCCACTATTACGGACAATAAATTGTCTGCCACTTAAATCTGGCGGGAGTATTTTGTATAATGTTTTGGTGGGAATACTAGTTCTAGCTTGTCTTTCCACTAGGCCAATTGCTTTCGTCCTAGTTTGACAAACTTCTTTTCTTCTCTCTGCATGTCTAGGAGAATGGTAATTCATCCTAATTCAACAAGAAATTGATATTTCTATACATGTGCACGTATAACCATGCATACGAGGGTATCTATCATTAGTATAAGAAAACTTAGCTAGGATTCATCCATCGTTTGTAACCCGTTTTGACGCCATAATCGGAGCCAAAAGAACATGTAAAATTTCGGATATCGAACAAATATCGACCCAAAAACCATCGAGAAACATCAATATCGATAATGTTTGAGAAAAAGTATGAAAATTTGGAGGAAAACAAATGGAAGTTCTAAATGAGAATTTAGGAGGTGTTTATTCAATTAATTGTCAATTCTATTTCAAAAGAATATGTTGAACAAGAGAGTTTCTATTGGGACCTCTTAATCTACTCACTAGACCTCCCTCATTTTTTAGTTATTCAATGACATATGTATCCATATACAAAAAGACTGTTAAAGACAACAAACTAATTTATTTTTTTCCTCTACAAAGATTTATAATAATGGAAACATTTGCTGGCATGTTCTTTATTTGGCTCATTTGCGAAGTTCTTTTTGTCAGACATGCTCATTCTCAAGACCATGTTATTTGAAGGAAGTTTGTCCTTTTCTTTTGCTAGGAAATCAATGGCTAATAAGGTTCTGACAATTCCAAGGCTTACTTACTAAGAAGTTTACTTTGTCAAATTCATTGCTAAAATGGTCTGTGAAGTTTCTGAAATCTGAAATAGGATTCAAATGAGTGTTTGATTATTTCATTTTGTCCTATAATGTTAATTTTTGTTTTCCTATTGATCAGTCCAAGAAAGAATGCAACTACTTGATAAAGCTTGCTACACCTCACATGGCAAAGTCGACCGTTGTCGATAGCAAACTGGGAAGAGCAAAGATAGTAGGTACATATTTCTAAGTGTTCTATCTCAAATCATAGACTGCTAGTTTCTTTCGCTTTGTGAGAGGATATATGTTCTTGTGATACTAAGGAGAGGACGTGATAAAGTAGTTAGGGATATTGAAAAGAGAATAGCATACTTCACTTTTATTCCTGTAGGTATGTGGCTAATAGAGTATATGTATCATGCACACCGCTCAAATCTTTTCAATCTTGGTAACATTTAATCTTTAGATCTCTTGGTATCTTTTATTTATGTTTTCTCTCTGAGGGCTTTGCGTCTAACCCATCTTTATATCAATTCTAGTGTGCATACAATTGTTTTCTGTATTTATGATTGCTATCATTTAGCAAGAATTCCTAGTTCCAGTACTTTTTCTTTTCTTAAACTCAAGGCTTGTGTTTTTCAATCATGCACAGAAAAACTAGTTGCGGAGCAAAGCTGCAGAGGAGTTTTGATGCTGTGTTTGCTTTAGAGGCTTGATGGTATGCTAATCGATTTATTATCATTACTTTATCTTTTCTCTTTTAAAAACTGGGTCACTATTTTTAGCTTTGCTAACTAGAGCTTGTCAATTGTACTTTTCAGGTAGAGTTGTTGATGGTCGCGAAATAACTGCTTAGTTTGCAAAATTTTAGTGAATCTGAACAAAAATAAAGATTAAAGAGAGAATGAACTTGATATGTGGCTCCAATGGCCTTTCTTAACTTGGATTTTATTTTTTTTGGCTCCAATGGCCTTGATTCCTAATTTCCAGTGTAATTTGCTGCTAGTGGAAAGAATGAACTTGATTTGTGGCTCACAGCCTCACATCTACTAAAAATCTATAATATAATTAAATGATTCACAAAAAAAAAAAACCGAAGTTTGACCGAACCGAACTGGTCGGTTCGGTTTTCAGTTTTAGACTTGAAAAAGTGAAAAACCGAACCCACCCCTAAAATTACTTGGCGAATTATATAAAAATAAAACAATGATGCAAGAGAGAGAAAAATAGACAAAGGTCTTTCTCTTGAGGATCATGAAACAGGGGATAAAGAGCCCTCATGTAAACTAACCAGATAAGTTTGTGAAGTAGCATATAAGATAAAAATAAATAATAAAAGAACAGAGCATGAACAAATTTAATATTGCAACCTATCTAAATTCCAGCATGCAACCATAAACTATAAAAACTAAGCTTTGAAAATCCATAATTAAGCATGAAACAGTAGGCTTGAAAAACCCCTGATAAATTTCATTAATCAAGGCTAGAGAGTAGCCGCACCAGCCCTCCTTTCAAAAAAAAAAAAAAAAGGGTTAATTACATATAAGTGCATCTTTGAATGTTTTTTTAGCCATAAGGCCACCAAACTAGTTTTTTTCCCTCATAAGGCCACTAGATTAAAAAAAGTGTTATATTTTGGATATTAAAAACCAATATATTTACAAAAATACCACTAGAGTACAAAATCAACAGTCATTCTCTCTCTCCTCTCTGGCCAACTCCGGCGACCACAAAAGCTACTGTCACTAACACCAAAAGCTATTGTCACTAACACCAAAAGCTACTGTAGCTAGCAATAAAAGTTACTCTGATGAGATTTCCGACAACCTCCGGCGATGTCATAAAAGCTATTATCACTAGCAACAAAAGCTACTCTGGTGAGATTTCCGGCAACCTTCGGCGAGATAATAAAAGCTACTATCACCAACAATAAAAGCTACTGCTTACCAAAAAACCTATGCTCCCCAAAACGAAAAGCTACTATCACCACTAATAAAAGTTACTGTCACCAATACCAAAAGCTACTCTCACCAGCAACAAATGCTACTCTCACCAACACTAGAAAACTACTCTCACCAATAGCAAAAATTGCTTTCACCAACAGCAAAAACTGCTTTCACCAACACCAAAAGCTACTCTCACCAACAACAAAAATTACTGTCACCAACACCAACGAGCTACTCTCACTAACATTAGAGAGTTACTCTTGTATCAAAAACTACTCTCACTATTAACAAAAGATACTCTCACCAACGCAAAAAACTACTATCACCAACGCAAAAAACTATTTTCACCACTGACAAAAGCTACTCTCACCAACGTAAAAAACTACTATCACCACCACAAAAAATTACAATCATCACCACCAAAAATTACTCTCACCAACAACAAAATATACTCTCATCAACATCAAAAACTCTTCTTACCAACAACAGAACGCTACTTTCACCAAAGCCGATAGCTACTCACCAACTCCTAAAGCTACTCTCACCAACATTGAAAACCGCTTCACTTGCTCTCTTTCTGAAATGATACAAGTGCAAGACAAATATTGCCAAAATTCAACCACAAAAACAAAAACACAAACCAAAATAGAACACCATCAGAAACATGGATACCATAACATCAAAATTGAACAATGAGGCATAAAGATCCAATTTCATTACCATAACAAAAATACCATCAATCGAGTGTAGAATTAGTTCAAATAATAGTCTCTAACTATAATTCAATTTCAATAAAAATACCAAAAGGATTGAGGTTGAGACTTGGTCATAGATCTCGATTTGATTCATTAAATCCAAGTAAACTAACTAAACCAAATACAATGACAATAAGGAATGGAATTGAAAGGCTTATCACATTTCTTGGCCGGCGGTGTCCCAAATCTGGGCCTTGACGATCTAATCATCGACGTGGATGCTCCGGGTGGCAAACTTGACGCCGATGGTAGACTTAGACTCGAGGTTGGACTCGTTGCGCATGAACCTGGACAACAAATCTGATTTGCCGATGCCGGAATCGCCGATCAAGACGACCTTGAAGTGGTAGTCGTCGTCCTACCTGTAGGCCATGTCGAAGAGCCGAATAGACTTTCCGGTTGGAGATTTTCGATTGGAGATGAAGAGGCTGCGGGCCTTGTCATCGTCGCAGGAGAATCAGTGCTCGTTTAGGTTTTCGATGCAGGTGAGGTGGAGGAAGAGGCGATGGTGGCGGTGGAGGAAGGGTGGTGCCAGAGCCGAGCTAGATGGTGAGGAAGGGATCTGCAGGAGCTGAGGCGTATGAGGCGTCTCGAGTCGAAATTGGATATTTGAGTTACGGGGCTATGCAAGATATTGAGGCGCTGATTTCAATCATGGTGATCCTTAAGCTCAGACGTGGCCGGAGATAGAAGAAAGAAGAAGAACAAACTTGACGACTCCGGCGACGGTGCGTAGGATGGTTTTCAGGCCTCGGTTAGGCGACAAGGTTTTCAGATTTTGATGTCCGGCTTCCTCTGAACTCATTGGTGGTGGCGGTGCATTGAAAGGATGGCCGAAGATCGATTAGAGTTGAGGAACAACGACGCCACAGCCTTGGATTGTGTGCGGTGGTCGGAGCCTTAATCGGTGATGGGGTGGCTGGGCTTTGGTTGGGTTTGTGTTGCGGTTCAATTGATGGTGACGGTGATGAGAGATGGTGGCCGGAATTGATGCTTTCCGGTGATTGCAGAGGGAAGAGAGGAAGAAGAGAGATCGGGGAAAGAAAAAGAGAGAGAGAGAGTGAATTTCTTTTTGTTTTGGCCATTTCTTCCACGAAGGGTAAAATTGTTAGGGTGTAAATAATTTAAAGATACAAGTGGCCTTATGTGTACAAGAAAAATTTGGTGGCCTTATGACTAATTTAAGTTTCAAACTGACACTTGTGTGTAATTTTCTAAAAAAAAAAAACCCCTGATAAATTTATGTTAATTAGTTACACTATCTTTTTTTAATAATTACTTTTTTTTATGCCTGCTATTAGACTTGACCTAGCCGCTCTCTGCTAGGGTTTATCGAAGAAAACCTTTCTTCGACAAAATCTTTCAATTCACCCAAACTCGATGGCTGATGCCATTCCTAGCCTTGTGGATGCTTGCCTCCTCTTGGCAATTGTTGTCGGCTTGACAGAAGGATCGTCGCCGGCACTGTTTTGTTCACCGCCTGCATCAGTGAAGTGGATCAATGGAGTTCGACCAGATTTGCCTTCTGATCCCTGGCTTTGCGATCCGATGTACAAAGACGAGGATGGATGTGGTGGGGATATATTAGGTGAGCCTGGCGGTGGTGAGATTGATGGTTTTTGTAAGACCTCGGAAATTTGTTATTAATTCCTAAATGTTTCTTGGGATTAATAAAGTGTTCGTTTTACGATTTCGTGGTTCGAGGGTGGAGTGGAATTATTTTCGGACGAATAATTATTCGAAGTGCACGTTTTAGGGGGTTCACAAAGGTTGACTTTTTATACATTTAGATTCTGTGAGATCTTCCTTCACGAAAGTCGTAGAGCGCGTCGATACGAGTTCGTGGACATGTGGAACGCGAAAATCGGAGTTCGTATGAAGAAGTTATGGCCGTCAGAAAAAGTTTCCATTTTGGTATATATGGGATTTTTCCGAAAATTAATCAGAAAATCTGAAGTTTCCATTTTGGGAAACTTTTCTCTCTTTTCGGTCCCGAGCTCAGTTTCGCCTTCTCACCTTCGCCGGCCGATTTCTTCCTCTTCCGGCCACCTTTTGCTTTGATTCCAAAGGGAATCCTGCTCTCCTCAGTCCCCTCTACACGTCTGTGGTGTTGATTCGTCGTGGGAAGCACCGTAGATGACGCTACAAGGGCGGGAAGTTTGGCGGCGGCGATGCTTCGAACCCAGATCAGAGATCACTTTTCCGGCCACCATAGCCGGTGATTCTTGAGGGCTTTTGCAGCCCATTGGACGTTGATGCTTCCCTCCAAGTGGCTTGCAACGATTCAAAGTGTGGAGGTCGAATTTTGAAGATTGTGATTCTAGGGTTCGTCGGTTTTCAAAACTGCGAATTTTGTCAAATTTTGACTTTGGTTTGGTGGCGGTGCCGCCACTGTGGTGGTGGTTTCCGGCGGCTTCCGGCCACCTCTGGGGCAGTTTCTGCTCCTCAGTGCGATCTACTCGTCGATACGAGCATTTCGATGTATAGTTTGTAATTTTTGGAAATCGTATGAGCATGTTATGAATTTTCCAAGTTTTAGGGTTTTCGGTTCGATCGGTTTTCTATCCGTGAGGATTCGGCCGTCTGATCGACTTGTAGTTTTGTTGTGTTGATCGTATAAGTATTCCGGAGACCTCGGGTGGTCTCGGATGAAGTTTTGCCTCGATTGGCGTTACTTTTGGATGGTTGGATTGATTCGGGAGTTCGGAAATTAATTGTTTTTAGTGTTTCGGATACTTAATCGAGGTTGTATTTTATTAGGTGTTTGACGAAGTTGTTTAGACGGATTGTTATGCTTGTGTATCTCATATGGTATGTGAAGACGCAGCAGGATATGGAGGTGAGTAAATCTCACGGTGTTTCGGTTGATAAATTAGTTATGTTTTATTTTAGTATATTTTATTGTTAGCATGAGAAATCATTTTCGAAACAAATTATTTGTTTTAAAATATATGAACTTGATCGACAACGGTTCATGGGTAAGTAAAACAATGTTTTGATATAAAATGATTTTCGAGAGGATTATTTATAAAACTATAGTTGGTATTAGTGGTCATTCCTGCGTGAATGACTACGTATATATATATTTACGTGGAATATATATATATATATGGATGGAGTGGCGTTGTGATATGTATATGTTTGATGATTATATTGTTGAAAGAGTGATTTGGAGTTGTGATGTGACAATTGTGAGTCGAAAGGTTACAGGGGTAACCTGGGTTTTGCTCTGAGGGCCGAAAGGTCCGAAGTCCGAAGGTTACAGTGGTAACCTGGGTTTTGCTCTGAGGACCGAAAGGTCTGAAGTCCGAAGGTTACAGTGGTAAACCTGGGTGTAATGATATCGGGATACCAAGCCTTTGGCCGGGTTATTGGTTACGATACAGTTAGAGCTCTAGTCTGTCTACAGTTGTACTTCTTGGGGGATAACTTTGTGTTATAGCACTCAAGGGTACATGTTTTTAAATGAGAGTTCGGGTGGGTTCTTTCTTTTATTGTCCAAGAAGGACTTGATTTTCATATTATGGGTGAGTTGTGTTAATATGATTTATTTGGAGTCGATGGGTGAACATCGACTATCGACTTTAGTTTGGAATTGATGGGTGATTATTGACTTTAGTGTGAGTTGTTTGACTTCTTCATTTATTTTCTTTTTTACTTCTAATTGTTGAATTTTATGTAATCTCCTGAACTAAGTTATATGCAGGGATTACTGTCTTTTGAATTGTTTGTTTTAATGTAATCTCCTGAACTAAATTTTATGCAGGGATTACTATGGTTTCTTTGTTTGATTTTTAAGTAATCTCCTGGACTAAGTTTCTATGCAGAGATTTCTATGAATTCTTTTGTTTGTTTTCATGTGATCTCTTGAAATAAATTTTATGCAGGGATTACTGATTTTGCTTAATTCTTATTGTGAGTACAGTTGTGGGTTGTGATCTGTAGTGATTGGAAAATGAATTGAGAGACAGAGCATGTGGGTTTTTAGTTGGGTTGAATTATTGAGCATGTTCTTGATTAATTTGAACTTGATGTTTGATTGTATTTTGTGGAATTAAATGTTGTTGCTTTAATTATCTCACGAATTGAGAAATTATAAGCATGAGTGACGTGAGTCATTTTAATTGAGTTTACTCATACGGGCTGAAAGGCTTACCGGGTTTGTTGTTTACATTCCCGGTGCACTATTCTATGGTGTAGGGGTTATTGTGCAGGTTTGAATATCGAGTGATCATTATCAAAGCTGAGGTGTACGTTCGATGGCGTGGACGTGGAAGGGTGCTCTTAGTTTTAAGTCTTCCACTGGGTAGTGAGTTGTGGTGGGTGTGTTTACTTATTGAATTGTCATTCAGTTTGATTTGTAAACTATCTGTAATGGAATATGTGACTCTAAAGAACGAGTCGGTATTGACATTGTGAGTTTAGTTTGTTTGTTGCTTAGTTTAAATGAAAAATTTTCTATATGTGTTTTCTTTTGTTTGTTCTCGCGTTTCGGATTTGAATTTAATTATTCAAAATTCGGGGCGTGACAGTTTTGGTGACGGTGGTCGTGCAAAGGTGGAGGAGACTATGATGGGCTTCTGGTCTCGTGCGGCTGGTGTCGGGATTAGAGCCTCGCAGTTGGATTCTCATACTGGGCGGGATGTGAAGGGGAGCGGCTCCGCTGCGTTAGCTCTTTCACCGGTGACGTTGGCTACGAACGTCGACGGTAGGTTGAGGTTGAAGGACGAGGATGTTGGTGGTTGTGGTGGCTTTCGATCTTCGTATACAGGCGATGTCGTCAACTGGACGTGCTCTCTCTGCAGAGGAGGCTGCTGCGGCGGCGTGGAGCAGGTCAGTGTCATAGGTGAACGGGAGCAAGGCGGGGTGCCCTTAGCAATTACTACTTGGACCCTCTGGGCTTCATTCTGGCCTGTGGGCTGGGATTGGGTGAGTTGGACTCTAAACTTTGGGTCCTGGGCCTCCTTAGTTAGGGGTGTGGAGGATGATTTGTCATCCTCTAATCCAAATATTGTTTAATTTCATTTGGGTCGCAAAATCTAGTTTGCTCGGTTGTTACATTTATTTAACTTGCTTCTGAGCTTCTAGGTTTTGTTAGAATAAACGTGCGTAAATCTCCTTAAAAGGTGGGTGTACCCGGGAGTGCGAGGTTCTGTTTGTTTAGAATAGGTCCTTTGTATGTCCTAAAGGACGGCTCTTTCTGTCGGCCCCTCAGGGGTGTGTCGTTTCTGGTACTGTTTGCTGAATTATAAAATTGGCTGACCTCCTTTGATTAAAAAAAAAAAAAAAATTTTAATAATTATCTTAGTTTTGTTTTTTTTTTAACAATGTCAAGATTCTTTTGTGGTAAATAAATAATTATGGGAGCACTAACTCATCTTTAATGCTCCCAAAAATTTTCTTTTATGAGTAGGGTTAAGTTAGGTATTTGAAAGAGGTTTACATAGCAAATTTTACTTTTAAAAAAGCAAATAGGAGGTGTGAAGAGATGAGGGGTCAAATGAGCAAATATGGAGCTCCCAATAGAAAAACTCGTTGAACAAACTTCATTTCATAATGACTTAAGCATCAATACATCCCAATTGATTTTTATTAGTTATGAATGACAAGACCAATAAAATAAATAAAAATCAAATACTTAAATTAGTAACATTGAGTACATAATTTTGTATTCCAAAATAAAAGAATGATAAATACTTGGGCCCCGTTGATTTAAAAGGAACGTGAGAATAGGAAATTGAATTGTATTCATTTCCTACCTACATTGAACGTTTGGAATAGTTTGGCAACTCAGCAAAGGAAAATGAGAATAAGTAAAAAGAATTAGGTCCCAATCATGAGTTAATTTGATCTAAGTCCAAAATTCACTGTAATACCCCGAAAAATCCAAATTAAATTCCAGGGATTTTTAGAAATGATTTCACGATAGTAGGAGCGAGTACGAAGCTTGGAATAGTTGTGGAATTAGTTCGAACGATTTTATTTTCGAAATCGAACGTTATTTAGGGGCTCGTGGAAATTGACTTTTGATACATACGAAATTTGGGAAAACTTCCTTCATGAAAGTTGTAGAGCTCATCGATATGATCTCGTGCATATGTGGAACGTAATATTCGGAGTTCGTATGAATAAGTTATGAATATTTGAAAATTGGGATTTTCCTATAAATAGGTGAAGAATCCGAATTATTTCGGAAGGACGAAAGTTTCTAAAAATTGCAAATTGGTCCCCCGGATTCTCCGTTCTCTCTCCTCTCCCACGCGGCCGAACCGCTTGACCCGACCCGGATCCATCTCTCTCCTCCGGCATCCTCCGGCCACGACCCGGCCTTCCCCGAGCTCGCCGTCGCACGCAAAGCCTCCCTCCGGTGTCGCCTTGCCCAGCCGCTGTCCCTATCCCCGGATCGAAGCCACCCAGCCTCCGATCGGTGACCCGACCGGCAAACCCATTTTCCGGCGTCCCCTCGGCTGATCCTTCCCATTTTCGTGATCTCCTCCTCCCCCTGATCATCTGTAATACCCCGAAAAATCCAAATTAAATTCCATGGATTTTTAGAAATGATTTCACGATAGTGGGAGCGAGTACGAAGCTTGGAGAAGTTGTGGAATTAGTTCGAACGATTTTATTTTCGACAACGAACGTTTTTTAGGGGGTCGAGAAAGTTGACTTTTTATACGTTCAAAATTTGGGAACACTTCCTTCATGAAAGTTGTAGAGCTCGTCGATACGATCGCGTGCATATGTGGAACGCAATATTCGGAGTTCGTATGAATAAGTTATGAATATTTGAAAATTGGGAATTTTCTATAAATATGGAAATTTTCTCATTTTTCATTAAGGACGAAAGTTTGCAATTTTGCGGAATAGTCCCTCCGGTCTCTCTCTCTCGGCCTCAGACCCGCCGGGTTTCCGCCGACCCGACCCGGCCGGAAAGGGCACTTCCCGGCATCCTCCGGCCACGACCCGGCCCTCTCCGTGATCGCCGCTCCAATCCCAGCCTCCCTCTGGTGTCGCTTTGCTCCGCCGCTGCCCCGAAAACTGGATCGAAGCCACCCAGCCTCCGATCGGTGACCCGACCGGAAAACCCATTTTCCGGCGTCCCCTCGGCCGATCCTTCCCATTTTCGTGATCTCCTCTTCCCCCTGATCATCCCCATGTAAGTCTTTCATCACGATTTTGAGTGTAGAACACTAGATCAAGTTTGACTTTTTCGACGTCCCTGATTTAATATGAAATCTGATCGGACGCACAGGATTAATCCGATTTCCAAGCTTGATCTAGGACGATCTAGACCGAATCTCGCTTAGCTCCAGGTATGAAAGTCGATCACCCTTTCATTTTGAACAAGTTTGTAGTTGGTCGCTTTGCCATCGGAGGTGGTTGACCGCCGCGTTGACCGCCCACTGACCACCGCTTGTGGCGGCGCGTCAGACCATATTTCGAGTTTTCATTATCTAGGCGATGATCTATGCATCCATACGAGCGTTTTGATATATAACATGGTCATGTTAGAAAAAGTTGATAAATAGTGGATTTACGTTTTTACGTTACTATTTACGGTTTTTACGTTTTATCTTCGGTTTACGATCTGCGAAGATCAGACCATTGGTTTTGCTTCAAATTTAGATATGTTGATCGTATGACTGTACCGATGACTTTGTGAGGTCACGGGCGAAGATCCGACCGTTGGATCTTCGTATAATTGTAAAACAGTATTTCGGAAGGCGATTCGTGAGAATCTGACCGTCGGATTTTCATATAAAATTATGGAGATATTAGTAAGGGCAATTCAGGAAGATTGGACCGTTGGATCTTCGTGATAATATTGGAGGATGATCCTAAGGGCGATCCGTGAGGATCCGACAGTTGGATCATCATATAATTTCGATCCGACCGTTGGATCATCGTTTAATTTCAATCCGACCGTTGGATCATCGTTTAAGTACGTTTATGTGTTGTTGGCTAAGTTAAGATCATTATTGGATTAGGTGATCGATGGATTGATTTGGTGGACGATTCGGATTGATATATTTGGCCTTTTAGAAGACGCAGCTGGATTAGAGGTGAGTAAACCTCACGTGGTTCATATTACGAACCGAATAAATTTAATTACTTTATTTTTATCGCAATTGTGTGAAAATATTTGTGGAATAAATATTTGTTTTAAATCATATGGACTTGATCAACTACGGTCCATAGGTAAGTAAAATGATTTTATTGTACAAATGAATTTCACGGTTTTTATGCTTGAACTATAGTTGGTATTAGTGGTCATCCCTGAGCGGATGATTACGTATATATATATTTACGTGGAATATATATATTGGTTGATGTGTGATTGGTGTGATGAAATGATTGAGAATGGATTGGATATTATTCAAGCTATTAATCTCGCATTTTAATTGTTGAATAATGAAATGTTGATCATGTGGTGTGAAAGCTATTTTATATGCCCACTTGTGATTATGTGGAAATTATTTTAAGAAATAAAGATTTATCTTGAAATAATATGTCTCTTTATGTGGGTGTACATATACATATATACGATCTATAAATGATAAAGATTGTATTTTGTGAATTTGATTATGTCTGAGAAGTACAGTTGTGAAGCCGGGTGATTCCTACAACCCCGTGCTTAAATGAATTACTGGTAAATATGTTTTGGTGTTATGAGACGTTAAGCCTGGGCCCTAGTCCCTACAGATAGTGCACTATTATACTCATAGGAAGGAAGTAGCCGACCTTGGGTATACATACTTTGGAAGTAGCCTTAGTATGCTGCGGCTTACCCGTATTTTGGGTATAGTAGACATACCCTAGTACGTGGATTTGTGATTTGTTACCAGTTAATCCGAAAATTCACTAAAAAGAGAAGTGTGCTTATATTATCCTGATCAAATATCTATCTGTGATATATTGCTAATATGTGAAGGTGTTAGTGAAAAGAGAATCAAGCATGCTTTGCTTTAATGTTATTTCACATATTAATGTTGCAATAGTTGTTGGTTGTGATCAGTCAAATGTTGAGTTTTAAAAGAGAGTATCGAGAATATACTTGCTTTTATGTTTATGTGATTTTTGGAGTTACCGTGTGACTGTGTTGATTGTTTACTTGAGTTATAATAAATATAATTGAATAAATCAACAGTTCTTTCTTGTTTACTCATACGGGCTGTCAAAAGCTCACCGGGTTTTGTGTTGTTGCAACTCCCGGTACACTATTCAAATTGTGTAGCGGGTAGTCTTACAGGTCAGGAGAATCAGGGCAGTGATCGTGCGGTTTAGAGTATTAGTATTAGATTTATAGCATTTGTTTTGTGAGGAGAATTGTGCTCTCTTGAGCTTTATAATTTGTTTTGGTGAGAGTGTATTGTAATAAGTAGCTTGAGGATTTGGTTTATGTAATTATCGAGAGGTGTAATGTACAGTTGATTTTGAGAAAAAAATTCTGAGATTATAAACAGGGTATTTGAGGTTCATGCTTCGAATATGAATTACTTAAATTCAGAATTCGGGGTGTGACAGTTTGGTATCAGAGCGTAAGGTGCATATTCAATGATTTGTCAATACTTTCCGAGTGATGGCCCGTCTGCAGCGGATCCCCATCGTGTGCTCTTCAGTATTGATCAAGTCATTGGTATGTGAGAGTGTTAGAAGTCATCTAGGACGTTTGGTCGTATTAGGAGTTATAAAATACCCTTGGTGTGTTAGTATATTGGTTATTAGGTACTTGTATTGATTGATGCTATGTTTGAGTGTTATACAAGTTTTAAACAATTTTTGCTATGCTCCCGAAGTAATGGACAAATTGGGAAGCATAACTAAGGATTGAGGTAGACCCTTAGGTAGAGGTCTAGTATGATGTAGGGACATGATCTTTCTATGGAGACAGTTGAGGATGAGGTGTAGGCATCAGAGGTTGAGCTGCCTGTTCCACTAGTGGTTGATGTGATGAATTCTATTCTTAGGTTGAAATGGTGAAAAATGTTGAGGATTTAGGAGTAGTTGGAAAGAGAATTGATCTCACAACTCAATATGATAGGAGTGTGAGAGATTATGAGACAAATGGATGTTAACCTTAGCAAGGTGTGAGGAATAGAGGTGCCTTATTAGCCTTAAGACTTTTCTTACTAAAGCGAAGTGTGATACTGGAAAACCTAATTCCTTGGTGTGTTGTGACAGGCTGCGCTTGATGTCTATAGTAGACTTTTGTGTGTGACTTCTTTTGTAAAGTGTTGTTCTATGTGGTATGTTGCATGATGCATCTTTCGTTATTTAACAGAGAAGTCTTTTACAACTTTGTTTGTGTGTGCAATATTATCTTGTTGTGTTCGAAATTATTTGAGTGTTTGTTGTGATTTTGGAAAAGTATCAACATACATTCAATCTTATTGATTTTAACTACTTTACAAAAAAAAAAAGACTACACTATACTAAGCCAAGTCAGCAGCTCCGGAGGGGTTGAGGCTGAGCTCAAGGGAAATGTGAGAGCCACCGTTGTAGCCGCCCGAGCCACCGGAACAGTAGCCATAGCCGCTACCTCCCTCGGAAGTAGTCTTTAGGTCGCTAAAGATGTCCTCACCGTGCATGGGGAACAGAGGAAGAGTTTCAATCTCCTGGTGATCTTCTCCTCGTTGTTCCATGAAAGTTTGTTCTTCATTTATGCCAAAGAAAATAGTACTAGTACTAGTATTAGTATTGAAGGGTGAGGAGGAATATGGGTCAACACTATGGCCGACCCATGACCCAAAGTTCAGAGCAATGGACCCACCATCATCAGTAGAACTAGTGGATCCAAAGTTGAGATCAAGAGATCCGCCAACCCGAACGTTCTGAATTAACCTCATCTTCTGTCTCTCTCGAGCTCTGAGGTTCTGGAACCAAAAATAAACGTTCATGCCCTCAACCTGTCCATACTGTTTCAGCTGGAGACAGATCTCTTGAATCTTCTTTGGGGTTGGGTATTTAAAGGCCTTGTCATAGTAAAGCTCCTGGAGGATTCTTAGTTGATCTGGTGTGGGAGCCCACCGGATACTGGTCGGCCTGATTGGCGTGATGGCACTACTCCCGGCTGCTGTGTTGCTTCCTTCATCCTCGATCTGTTGTTGGATTTGTGGATCCAGAGGTTGCTGAATTTGTAGATCTGGAGAGTGCTGGATTTGTGGTTCCAACAGTTGCAGAGTTGGTGGAGTCATTGGTTGCTGAGTTTGTCTTTCCATTGGTGACGGGTTTTGAGAATACAAGAATTGAAGAACGATGATGATGAGTGTTTGAAAGAGATTGCTGTTAGAAGGATTGAAGTTGATGAAATGGTGTTGGGGATTTGAGTTTATCGGATAGAAGAAGAGAATTGAGAGAGAATGGCTTAAGCTCTGAAGGAATTTCTTTTCCTTTGGAGTGAACAGTCTCGTCCTCAGAATGCACCTATTTATAGAACAAGGTGAGCAGATCTCCACCGTTGGATGGACGATCTCTGAGATTCAATCTACGCGTTGGATTAAAAGTTGCCCGAAAACACGGAAAAGCTGTTGGCGCGTGGAGAGCGTGTCAGGGGACCGAGCGAATCTCGAGGCCCTGTGGCAGACAGCTTTAGCCGAAAGTGATTTGATTTTCGTAAATCACGGAAGTGACGTGTCGTGGCATGTGGAGTGTACCGACAGTTTGTTTTTATTCTATCACTTATGATAGAATAAATAAAAAAAAATTGTGAGGACAACAGCGAGAGCAG
This sequence comes from Rosa rugosa, assembly GCF_958449725.1. Lineage (NCBI taxonomy): Eukaryota > Viridiplantae > Streptophyta > Magnoliopsida > Rosales > Rosaceae > Rosa > Rosa rugosa. The sequence goes on along the minus strand of NC_084821.1, from coordinate 25,828,689 downwards.
CTGGTGCTCTAGTGGTTGAAGAGCAAAGCTCTTGTACAAGAGGTCAGAGGTTCGAACCTTGCCTCTCATTTATTTTTATTATGTTCGCATATGACATAATAAATATAACATGTGTACATATATTAATGAGAGCAGCCCTTGCTTCAGTGGTTAGGAGCGGAGCTTTCGTGCAGCAAGTTAGGGTTTCGAACCTTACCTCCTACAAATAATTTTTTGGATCTTGTATATGCTCGATATACGGATGTATATACGGTCAGTACGGTATATATACAGTATGTAAAAACTTCATACCGCAGCCGAGCCGAAGGCAGCTAAACATTACGGCTAAGCCGAGCCGAGCCGAAGGTTTGTGGGCCGAGTTTTCAGCCCAAATTGGTTTGGGCCGGTTCGAAATGCAGCTGGTCCGATTTCTTCAGGCCCAAATTGCCAGCCCTAGTACTTAGCCCAAGGATTGAAAAAGCCCAAGTCATCATCACAGGGAGTGAACGCGTGCTAGTGGACTCTCCCAGAGCCCACAAGTAGGCCCAAGTGGCCCATAATGAATAAGAAGACGTTGTGGAGGAGAGCGTGGATTGGATTTGAGAACGAGCTAGCCTTACCTGATTGATAGGTAGTGCGTTTAAATTTCGGGACGAAATTTCTTTAAGGAGGGTAGATTGTAATACCCCGAAAAATCCAAATTAAATTCCATGGATTTTTAGAAATGATTTCACGATAGTGGGAGCGAGTACGAAGCTTGGAGAAGTTGTGGAATTAGTTCGAACGATTTTATTTTCGACAACGAACGTTTTTTAGGGGGTCGAGAAAGTTGACTTTTTATACGTTCAAAATTTGGGAACACTTCCTTCATGAAAGTTGTAGAGCTCGTCGATACGATCGCGTGCATATGTGGAACGCAATATTCGGAGTTCGTATGAATAAGTTATGAATATTTGAAAATTGGGAATTTTCTATAAATATGGAAATTTTCTCATTTTTCATTAAGGACGAAAGTTTGCAATTTTGCGGAATAGTCCCTCCGGTCTCTCTCTCTCGGCCTCAGACCCGCCGGGTTTCCGCCGACCCGACCCGGCCGGAAAGGGCACTTCCCGGCATCCTCCGGCCACGACCCGGCCCTCTCCGTGATCGCCGCTCCAATCCCAGCCTCCCTCTGGTGTCGCTTTGCTCCGCCGCTGCCCCGAAAACTGGATCGAAGCCACCCAGCCTCCGATCGGTGACCCGACCGGAAAACCCATTTTCCGGCGTCCCCTCGGCCGATCCTTCCCATTTTCGTGATCTCCTCTTCCCCCTGATCATCCCCATGTAAGTCTTTCATCACGATTTTGAGTGTAGAACACTAGATCAAGTTTGACTTTTTCAACGTCCCTGATTTAATATGAAATCTGATCGGACGCACAGGATTAATCCGATTTCCAAGCTTGATCTAGGACGATCTAGACCGAATCTCGCTTAGCTCCAGGTATGAAAGTCGATCACCCTTTCATTTTGAACAAGTTTGTAGTTGGTCGCTTTGCCATCGGAGGTGGTTGACCGCCGCGTTGACCGCCCACTGACCACCGCTTGTGGCGGCGCGTCAGACCATATTTCGAGTTTTCATTATCTAGGCGATGATCTATGCATCCATACGAGCGTTTTGATATATAACATGGTCATGTTAGAAAAAGTTGATAAATAGTGGATTTACGTTTTTACGTTACTATTTACGGTTTTTACGTTTTATCTTCGGTTTACGATCTGCGAAGATCAGACCATTGGTTTTGCTTCAAATTTAGATATGTTGATCGTATGACTGTACCGATGACTTTGTGAGGTCACGGGCGAAGATCCGACCGTTGGATCTTCGTATAATTGTAAAACAGTATTTCGGAAGGCGATTCGTGAGAATCTGACCGTCGGATTTTCATATAAAATTATGGAGATATTAGTAAGGGCAATTCAGGAAGATTGGACCGTTGGATCTTCGTGATAATATTGGAGGATGATCCTAAGGGCGATCCGTGAGGATCCGACAGTTGGATCATCATATAATTTCGATCCGACCGTTGGATCATCGTTTAATTTCAATCCGACCGTTGGATCATCGTTTAAGTACGTTTATGTGTTGTTGGCTAAGTTAAGATCATTATTGGATTAGGTGATCGATGGATTGATTTGGTGGACGATTCGGATTGATATATTTGGCCTTTTAGAAGACGCAGCTGGATTAGAGGTGAGTAAACCTCACGTGGTTCATATTACGAACCGAATAAATTTAATTACTTTATTTTTATCGCAATTGTGTGAAAATATTTGTGGAATAAATATTTGTTTTAAATCATATGGACTTGATCAACTACGGTCCATAGGTAAGTAAAATGATTTTATTGTACAAATGAATTTCACGGTTTTTATGCTTGAACTATAGTTGGTATTAGTGGTCATCCCTGAGCGGATGATTACGTATATATATATTTACGTGGAATATATATATTGGTTGATGTGTGATTGGTGTGATGAAATGATTGAGAATGGATTGGATATTATTCAAGCTATTAATCTCGCATTTTAATTGTTGAATAATGAAATGTTGATCATGTGGTGTGAAAGCTATTTTATATGCCCACTTGTGATTATGTGGAAATTATTTTAAGAAATAAAGATTTATCTTGAAATAATATGTCTCTTTATGTGGGTGTACATATACATATATACGATCTATAAATGATAAAGATTGTATTTTGTGAATTTGATTATGTCTGAGAAGTACAGTTGTGAAGCCGGGTGATTCCTACAACCCCGTGCTTAAATGAATTACTGGTAAATATGTTTTGGTGTTATGAGACGTTAAGCCTGGGCCCTAGTCCCTACAGATAGTGCACTATTATACTCATAGGAAGGAAGTAGCCGACCTTGGGTATACATACTTTGGAAGTAGCCTTAGTATGCTGCGGCTTACCCGTATTTTGGGTATAGTAGACATACCCTAGTACGTGGATTTGTGATTTGTTACCAGTTAATCCGAAAATTCACTAAAAAGAGAAGTGTGCTTATATTATCCTGATCAAATATCTATCTGTGATATATTGCTAATATGTGAAGGTGTTAGTGAAAAGAGAATCAAGCATGCTTTGCTTTAATGTTATTTCACATATTAATGTTGCAATAGTTGTTGGTTGTGATCAGTCAAATGTTGAGTTTTAAAAGAGAGTATCGAGAATATACTTGCTTTTATGTTTATGTGATTTTTGGAGTTACCGTGTGACTGTGTTGATTGTTTACTTGAGTTATAATAAATATAATTGAATAAATCAACAGTTCTTTCTTGTTTACTCATACGGGCTGTCAAAAGCTCACCGGGTTTTGTGTTGTTGCAACTCCCGGTACACTATTCAAATTGTGTAGCGGGTAGTCTTACAGGTCAGGAGAATCAGGGCAGTGATCGTGCGGTTTAGAGTATTAGTATTAGATTTATAGCATTTGTTTTGTGAGGAGAATTGTGCTCTCTTGAGCTTTATAATTTGTTTTGGTGAGAGTGTATTGTAATAAGTAGCTTGAGGATTTGGTTTATGTAATTATCGAGAGGTGTAATGTACAGTTGATTTTGAGAAAAAAATTCTGAGATTATAAACAGGGTATTTGAGGTTCATGCTTCGAATATGAATTACTTAAATTCAGAATTCGGGGTGTAACATCATCCCCATGTAAGTCTTTCATCACGATTTTGAGTGTAGAACACTAGATCAAGGTTTGACTTTTTCGACGTCTCTGATTTAATCTGAAATCTGATCGGACGCACAGGATTAATCCAACTTCCAAGCTTGATCTAAGACGATCTAGGCCAAACCAGACTTAGCTCCAAGTATGGAAGTCGATCACCCTTTCATTTTGAACAAGTTTGTAGTTGGTCGCTTTGCCATCGGAGGTGGTTGACCCGGAGTTGACCGCCGCGTTGACCGCCGCGTTGACCGCCCACTGACCACCGCTTGTGGCGGCGCGTCAGACCATATTTCGAGTTTTCATTATCTAGGCGATGATCTATGCATCCATACGAGCGTTTTGATATATAACATAGTCATGTTAGAAAAAGTTGATAAATAGTGGATTTACGTTTTTACGTTACTATTTACGGTTTTTACGTTTTATCTTCGGTTTACGATCTGCGAAGATCAGACCATTGGCTTTGCTTCAAATTTAGATATGTTGATCGTATGACTGTACCGATGACTTTGTGAGGTCACGGGCGAAGATCCGACCGTTGGATCTTCGTATAATTGTAAAACAGTAATTCGGAAGGCGATTCGTGAGAATCTGACCGTCGGATTTTCATATAAAATTATGGAGATATTAGTAAGGGCAATTCAGGAAGATTGGACCGTTGGATCTTCGTGATAATATTGGAGGATGATCCTAAAGGCGATCCGTGAGGATCCGACCGTTGGATCATCATATAATTTCGATCCGACCGTTGGATCATCGTTTAATTTCAATCCGACCGTTGGATCATCGTTTAAGTACGTTTATGAGTTGTTGGCTAAGTTAAGATCATTATTGGATTAGGTGATCGATGGATTGATTTGGTGGACGATTCGGATTGATATATTTGGCTTTTTAGAAGACGCAGCTGGATTAGAGGTGAGTAAACCTCACGTGGTTCATATTACGAACCGAATAAATTTAATTACTTTATTTTTGTCGCAATTGTGTGAAAATATTTGTGGAATAAATATTTGTTTTAAATTATATGGACTTGATCAACTACGGTCCATAGGTAAGTAAAATGATTTTATTATACAAATGAATTTCACGGTTTTTATGCTTGAACTATAGTTGATATTAGTGGTCATCCCTGAGCGGATGATTACGTATATATATATTTACGTGGAATATATATATTGGTTGATGTGTGATTGGTGTGATGAAATGATTGAGAATGGATTGGATATTATTCAAGCTATTAATCTCGCATTTTAATTGTTGAATAATGAAATGTTGATCATGTGGTGTGAAAGCTATTTTATATGCCCAAATGTGATTATGTGGAAATTATTTTAAGAAATAAAGATTTATCTTGAAATAATATGTCTCTTGATGTGGGTGTACATATACATATATACGATCTATAAATGATAAAGATTGTATTTTGTGAATTTGATTATGTCTGAGAAGTACAGTTGTGAAGCCGGGTGATTCCTACAACCCCGTGCTTAAATGAATTACTGGTAAATATGTTTTGGTGTTATGAGACGTTAAGCCTGGGCCCTAGTCCCTACAGATAGTGCACTATTATACTCATAGGAAGGAAGTAGCCGACCTTGGGTATACATACTTTGGAAGTAGCCTTAGTATGCTGCGGCTTACCCGTATTTTGGGTATAGTAGACATACCCTAGTACGTGGATTTGTGATTTGTTACCAGTTAATCCGAAAATTCACTAAAAAGAAAAGTGTACTTATATTATTTTGATCAAATATATATTTGTGATATATTGTTAATATGTGAAGGTGTTAGTGAAAAGAGAATCAAGCATGCTTTGCTTTAATGTTATTTCACATATTAATGTTGCAATATTTGTTGGTTGTGATCAGTCAAATGTTGAGTTTTAAAAGAAAGCATCGAGAATATACTTATATGTTTCTGTGATTTTTGGAGTTATCTTGTGAGTGTGTTGATTGCTCACTTGAGTTATAATAAATATAATTGAATAAATCAACAGTTCTTTCTTGTTTACTCATACGGGCTGTCAAAAGCTCACCGGGTTTTGTGTTGTTGCAACTCCCGGTACACTATTCAAATTGTGTAGCGGGTAGTCTTACAGGTCAGGAGAATCAGGGCAGTGATCGTGCGGTTTAGAGTATTAGTATTAGATTTATAGCATTTGTTTTGTGAGGAGAATTGTGCTCTCTTGAGCTTTATAATTTGTTTTGGTGAGAGTGTACTGTAATAAGTAGCTTGAGGATTTGGTTTATGTAATTATTGAGAGGTGTAATGTGCAGTTGATTTTGAGAAAAAAATTCTGAGATTATAAACAGGGTATTTGAGGTTCATGCTTCGAATATGAATTACTTAAATTCAGAATTCGGGGTGTGACATTCACACTCCATATTGGTTGTAGTCCGGATGAATTTTTTTGTTAATTGCGGTCTTATGACTCAGCTGCCACATTGAATTTATTTCCTTTTCTATCTTGCTGATTCAACAACTAAATTTTTCATCCCTAACATACCCTAATTTAATATAGGGAGTTTCTATTCATACCTCCAAAGTTGGCATTTGAACCTCCCAACTTAATAGACCTCCAACTTACTTTTATAGATAACCAATTTGCTATCTAGACCTCCCTAATTTTCCCACAACGCCCATCATCCAATAAAATCAATAAAAACTTCTTCTTTTACGTTCTATTTATACCTCCAAAATCAGTAGTCGAACCTTATTCAATTTTTGAAGATTTCACAATCCTATTTTACTCTTCATACAATTAAGATGCACAAAAAAAAAAAAAAAAAAAAAATCTCCAGTTGATAGTCAATACAGTATTTTTCATTAAATCAATTGAATATAGAAGCACGTTGGTATACTGCTATATGAGATGTTTAGATATTACTCCCAATTCTCAAAATTTTTAATTAAACTGAGTTTTTTGATACAAAGTTTTCATCACTTAATTATGATTTACGTACAGTCGGTACAGATGCCCATACTAAAAGTGGTCATGGTGTTCCAAAGCCGGTCCAACATAATGCTCCTTAGCTTGGAGAGAGACACATATTTACTAATTACTTCGAGTTGGAAAAAAAGCGCAAGCAGCAATATAATAGGCAATGTACAGCTTAGAATTTTGCGAATTGCCTCATCGAAACATACTGTTTGTAAAGGTAAGAAGAGACTTTTTTTTTTTTTTAGTCTGTGAGTTGTGACTTATTGGTTATCTAGGATAACCGATATCGTGGATGTCACAGTTTCAGACCTCACTGACATCATGGGAGGGGAGGGGTGGGGTGGGGTTAAAAAAACATTATAAAAAAAAAAGTTTTATTTTTTTTCCCTCTTTTGTGTCCTTATTGGTAATTTGGCATGAGTTGACAAAGTCAACTATAATTTGGAAAAAAAAAAGAGGTACAAATACCAATTTTTGAGGTATGAATAGAAGCTCCCATATATTTTGCACAATAAACAATAAAAATCAATATATTAATTGTAATACTAAATTATTGCAATCTTGTTAATGTAAATTAGCAAATTTAATATGTTGGCTTTAATTTATATTATTAGTTATTTAGTTTCTTGATTGAGTTCAAAAGTATATATTAAGACCTTATTTTTCCTTGATCTTGCGTATTATGTATTACCTCCTCCTCCCTGCTTTTTTCCCTACCGAATCGTCTCTTTTTTCCCCTCTCCTTCTTCCAGGCATATCTTATTTCCAACACATACTTCTCATTTCTTCGTTTATTTCTTTTTCTCTCATATCTGTCTTTTTTGTGTGGCTTCTCTCTTCTTAGTTCATTTTTAGGTCTTACTAACGTGACTTCTTCAATTTGCAGCTATCTTTATTATAAACTTGGTAAGAAGTTTTTGCTTACTTTTGATATAGAATCGATTCTGGTATTATAGTTTACATTTGTCCTAGAATTTCATTAGACATTTTTATTTCACATTTACATGCCTTATTTATAAGTAAGATTTCACAAGTTTAGAAAAATTCGAGTTTCTCTATATCTCTATACCTAAGGTTATCTCATTATCTCCCACTTTGTCTTTCACACTTTTTATCTTTTAATTAGGTATAGGTTTTATATATACATATTTGTACCTTTTGATTAAATTGGCAATATATTCTATATTTTTTTTTTCCTGCTTCGTATGTCGGTAGGTAAAATCTCTATTATACAACTTTAAATACCTATTATATAGATACAATTGAAGTATTGAACCAATAATGTTTGAATTTTTGTTCTAATTTTATTCATCCTATAATGTAGGTATATAAGTATTTGATATTTCAATACCTACATCTTTTTTTTTTTTGACTTTGTCAAGGGGAACCCAAAGGCTTCCTAGGCCCAAGATAAACCCCTTCAGCGCATGTGAAATGCTCCAACTATGCATTGCAGCACAGTGCTTGGCCACTTTGACAGCTTCGGGGTTCGAACCTAGGTTGGGGAGCACACCCAACTAGGCAAGAACCACTAGGCCACTTGCAGTGGTTTCAATACCTACATCTTAGGTCTATTGATTTCATAAGGAATGCATTTAGTTTTATATGTCTGAAAAAATAATCATTGATGAATTGTAGATTTTGGAACTTGAATTTGAAAAAAAAAAAGAAGAAGCAAAAATTGTGATTCAGTTACTAAATTTAGAATTATTTACCTTATTTGGTTCTAAAGGTAAAATGGACTACTAAAAATTCAAATAGACCGCAATTAACAAAAAAAGATGCACAGTTTTTTATATAACAAAAGGAAATGGAATCGAAAAACCTCTTAAATCATTTTCAATACCATCCCTTGCTTTCGTTGAGGATTCAAAGAATGCTATTTTTTCATATAAACCTAATGAAAGTATAATCGTATATCACCATGATCTGCAATTCTGCATATTTTGTTTTCAAGGTTTCAAATTAATGCACAGATACTAGAGCTCAGGTATTGCCAAGCTCGAGGTAGTCTTCAACATAAGTCATGAAGAAGACCTGATAGATCGATGCATCAAGTTCTTGAAATTCTCATACTCAAGAGGCTTGACCTGATATGAAGAAGATGAGGTTTCCTAGGTCTAGCCTAGACGAATAGTAGACCTACATATCCAATAAAGATGAAAACCTCTTTCTTATCATAGAAATTCTCATAGAATCTTGATTGCAATGTATCGAACTTCAAGAACTGGTTGATCATAAAGAATGAAGAAATCTGGATAGTGATGGTTAATCTAATTTTTGGCAGAGTTCTTTAGCCTATTCTCTTCTCTAATAATAAAGGGTAAATATTGTAATTTAACAATTCCATAGTTTGATGAAATTGAAATACCACCTACTAGCCGGTAATTATATTCCGCCTTTGACAATGAAGTTGACTTCGGTCAAACCTTGAATTTTTATTTACTTTCCTAGCTAGATTTTTAACCAAATAAGACAACTGCATGGAGTGAAAATTATTTCTTATTCTTGTTCTACTTTTCTTAACAAACAAATGGGGACTTGGAGTCAAGGAATGTACGTAATTGAGGAAGTAGACAAAAAGTGTCATGAATGTATTGAAATGTTCATATTTATAGGGTTAGAATTTCAAAAATCAGTTGCAAAATATTTGAGTGAGAAGTTGTTTTTTTTTTTTTTTGAATAAAAGGGTTGGGAAACCAGTCTAGCTGGTTTCATTGTATTAATATTAGGCAATCGCGCCCTGGAGGGGGGGGATACAATTTGAACCCCTTGCATCAGAAAAACATTGACAATAATTCTCATAGAGAACATCTTGAATAATAGTAGGTATTTCATCTATCCATACATCACAACAGAAAATAAACTAGCAAGGTGTGCAATTCTGTCTACAATACCATTTACTTCACGGTAGATATGTTGAATTCTGACGGATTGAAAAACCGAGTTTTGGATGATTGTAAAGAGTGAGAAGTTAAGTGGATGTAGAATTTATAAATTGATCGGTAAATTAAAGTTTACAAATTGGTAGTTTGCTTTGTTGGTGTTTGTTCCAATTTTGCAGATTACCATGCAAAGAAAACATAGAAACTTTCCAACTTTATAGTTAAATATATGAACAAAAGATGCTAGAGTATGCAAGAGAGCATTCTAGCAAGGGTTGGTTTAGACGCTGGTTCTGAATCAAAGAAAGAAGAGGTTCAGACGACGAGTTGGAGTTTGGATCACGACATTGCTATTCCACAGGGGAGTGTTACGTACGGGTTGGGATCCAGGGTTTTGTCGGTTAGCTTTGGATCCATTTGAGAATGAAGAGTTGGATCACTGCAATGATGGTGTTGACGTTGGTCGGACTAAGGGTGCTATGATTTCAGCTAGGGGTGTGCAAAACATGGTACAAACCGGTCAAACCAGCCAAAACCGACCGATAAAATATGGTTTGGTTAAGGTTTTTTAACTTTAAAAATTAAAAATCGGTTCAATACCGAACCAAATCATTTATGAACTGAGTTGGTTTGGTTTCTCTTGTGCTTAAACCGCAGAACCCGAACTAGGGGTGGGTTCGGTTTTGACCCAAAACCGAAAACCGAACCGAACTTAATTTCGGTTCGGTTCGGTTCGGTTTTTCACTTTTTTAAGTCTAAAATCGAAAACCGAACCGACCAGTTCGGTTCGGTCAAACTTCGGTTTTTTTTTTTTTTTTTTTGTGAATCATTTAATTATATTATAGATTTGTAGTAGATGTGAGGCTGTGAGCCACAAATCAAGTTCATTCTTTCCACTAGCAGCAAATTACACTGGAAATTAGGAATCAAGGCCATTGGAGCCAAAAAAATAAAATCCAAGTTAAGAAAGGCCATTGGAGCCACATATCAAGTTCATTCTCTCTTTAATCTTTATTTTTGTTCAGATTCACTAAAATTTTGCAAACTAAGCAGTTATTTCGCGACCATCAACAACTCTACCTGAAAAGTACAATTGACAAGCTCTAGTTAGCAAAGCTAAAAATAGTGACCCAGTTTTTAAAAGAGAAAAGATAAAGTAATGATAATAAATCGATTAGCATACCATCAAGCCCTAATTCTCGTCTGATCCGGTGGTTCCGATTTAGGGATCCACAAGCTTTTCATTGTGCTCATCAGGGACTCCACCCTATACGGCTTCGCAGTAAGCAATTCAGCAACTAGGAACCACCGCCGTGGCTCCCTCCACTATATCCGATGGAAAGATCACCTCAACCTCCGTTTCAGCCAACGCAAGCTTCTTAGCAAAGCTTCCGACAACTTCCTCCATTGAACAAAGACTCCGAGACAACGCAAGATAGCCTTTGACAATAACACGAACCCCCCAAAACATCCGTCACAAAGACGCTGCTTTATCTTCGTCGAAGAAGATAAAACCCTAACCCTCAACACAAGAATACACTTATATACAAAGGAAAAAACAAGCAACCATGCTTTTAACCTCAACTAAGCCCATAACTATGTTTAACAACTCTATCTTAACAACTAAGGTAAGGTATGAACAGTGACAACTAAGGTAAGGTATGAACAGTGGAAGTTAAGGTATAAACCAGTAAACTAAGACGTGCTAGCCATGCTGCAGCCATACTGCTACTGCCAATAAAAATGACTCTGTTTTTAGTTCAAGAGTCCATGGTTATGTGTACTCAGAGTTAAAGGAAGCAAACAAACAAACACAATAACTTAAGTAGGAAACTAAAAACAAAAAATAGAGAAAAGAAAAGTAGGCGGAAAATATGATTCCATACAATGCATCAATGATATAGTCTAAATTGAAAAATTATAGCCCAACCTGAGCTTCAAGAAAATTAAAGAGTTAGATTGAAGAGGAGAGTCTATAACGTACCCTATATGTGAAGCATCATCATTCCACACCATAGCAGCTCCACACAACTCAAAGCAAAGCTAGCGAGACAATGAGCAACTATGCTACGAGAACAAGGTACATACAATACATTTTCTACTAGCTAGAGCTATTCTTTAATGACTCGGGAGAATCTAATCATAGCTTTACAGCAGTTCTCCAAGGATTAGAGGAGCATTTAGATCATTTTGGACTCTGAGATCGAGCTATTCTCGATGTATCACTTATTGCAGCTGATACTTAAACTCAAGATACAGAGATGTGCAGGACAGTCTTGACAAAGTCTATATGGCTTGGAGCACTGAAATTGGTACTGATATGTAGTGATAGGCTGCACATTCATTTTTGGATCATGCTCAGTATTGCTATTCTATTTACTCGTCTCTTAAAGTAGACTAATTTGTTCCCTAAAGGAAATAGACAGATGAACCTGTAATGCTTCAAATCATTGGCATCACATTGACCAATTGAAATATCATAAATAAAATTCTTTTTATGAGGAGATTAGAGTACAAAAATGTCCATGAAACCTGAGGAAACCAAGGAAATGAGGTGTTACTTTATATATAAAACAAGGCTCGGAGTAGGAGAAGCATATGAATCATTTTGCATAGTACCTCCTGTTTTAAGTTGTTTATTACACCCAGCAATGAAAAGCTTCAAACTATTGATCATCCAATCTGTAATGAATGAAATTTGAGCTTCAAAATAGACCTTCCATGTTAAGCTAGCTAACAAGAGAAGTTCTCCCACACCGAAGAAATAATATGAGCAACTAGCTTTATATATTAATTGCAAGCATTTAGTATTGCCGAGCTTGGTAACGCGAGCTTGTAACCTGAGTGGGGGCATCAAGGTGTTGGGACGTTGGCTCAGTCTTAGCGGGTCGGGTCAGGCGCAGCTCATTTCTGGCTTGCCCATTCCAAGCAAGGAGTTGGGCTCTGTGATTTGGGCGAAGGCCTGGGTTACACTGTCCCTAAAGTGGAGGGCACAGCGTGAGGCTGGTTTCACAGAGCAGCGACAACTTCCCGCTCCTTGTAGTGGGAGGATAACAGGTCGGTGCTGTCCTGATCCATCGTGGTCTGCTATACTCTGCTAATCGGACATTCTCTTTTTCAAAATTTTTTTCATAATGATAAAATTGAACTCGTATTGCATATTATTATAACAAGAAGTTCATCAATGATTTATTTTCCAAGGGGCCAATGTTGCTGGATTTGTTAATGACAGAGACAGTGAAAGAGCACATGGATTAGAGGTCTTTGTACATGAAGATGCGGAGAAGTTGGCATGAAATTGGTGTTTGCTCAGCCAGAGAAATTCGATGCCAGTAGTGGAGCACTACCGGAAGTTCATGCTGAAATTAGAGGTTGTTTCCCTAACAAGATGGATGTGCGAGTGCTCGCCTCAAACCACATGGGCATGAGAGCACAGCTCAAGGTTGCATTTTCTCTTCAGTGATTTTTTTTTTTACTCAGCACAGTAGTTCTTCTTCTCTTTACATTTCTTGTCATACGAGCACAAATTCATTATAGTAAAGAGTAAACACAAAGATCATACCACACCAATGAATTTGAAAGTTGGGTTTAAAGTCTAGAAAACAAAGTAGAGTGCAGATCATAACCAAACAGTGTTTAATAGTATGTGTCCTTTTCTTCTATATTCGTTGGCTGAGATTTTCTCCATGTGTACCACTGAACCATAATATAAGCCAACCAATCTCAACTCATCTTTGATCTTTCCACTGACCTCTCCTAAAGCCAGCTTGTCGGAATGATAGAGAAAAGTGAGAGAAAAGTGAGAGAAAAGAGAAGAGGAGTGGTCCGGAAGAGGAGAGACATAGTTAAATAAAAGGCTTGGAACATTGGTTGGTGGCAAGTTGGCATCGTCCCACTGATTGGAGGTCCCTCACCCGGAGGGGAGGAAGCCTCTTGTATAGAAAACCAATGACATGGAAGAATATAATTGCATATTCCGTGATACTTTTTGTCGAGTTATCGACATTGTGGGCAAGTGAAAACATTCACTGTTTGAAGATATTATCTAATAAAAAATTTAGGTTCGTGTTCATGAATGAGTTTTTCGCAAATCTCAAGTCCTAAGAACTAAGAACTAATGTGCGGTAACATAAATACTAAATAGTGTATTCCCAGCCTAATGGGGTTGGTTCAAATAGGCAATAAATTATCCACAATCAAACTTAGGATCGCATATTAAGTTTAGTCTTATATCGAGATTGCTGATGATTTGGATCTCCATTTACGATAGCTAAAAGTTATCTTATCTCGTATTTGTTATATTAGCTACCACATAAAAGGGATGTAAGTGGTACTCAGAAAAGTGGTCTACAATATTCTAAATGTTTGAAAAGATCTCAATACTTCCTAATACAAATACAATGCACTCCTTTGGTTAAATCAAAAGGTTGGGACTTCCTTTGGTTAGAAATGATTCTTTGCTTATAGTCCATTACTTTAAGCACCATGAAGCAGTTCCATGGCGCTATCGAGTTAGATGGCTTAATTGCATCCACCTGGCTAAGCAGATGCATGTTCACGTATCACACATCTTTAGAGAGGGTAATTGCGTAGCAGACAAGTTAGCAAACCATGGTGCTTTGCACGGTGGTCCTTTTTGGTGGAGTTCACTTCCGCAATTTCTACACAACTCGTTTGGTCATGATTTTTCGGGTAGATCCAATTATCGCTTTCGTTAAGTGTCATGTTCTCGTTTCTCCTTTTGTAAAAGAAATATTGTACTTGGCTTTAGTCTGTTTTGTTCTAGTTTGGTTTGATCTTCTAGGTTCCGCTAGAATGTCCCAGTGCTTTGTATTGTTCTGTTTCAAGGCCTGGCTTTGGTATAGTCCTCCGGCCTTTATGTATCTTACCTAATTTTCAATAAAATAATAAAAAAAAAAAATAAATAAATAAATAAATAAAATACAATGCACTCCTTTAAATTATCACACCTTGGAAATTATAGAAAACAATGCACTCCTTTAATTGAGGAAGTAGACAAAAAGTGTCATGAATGTATTGAAATGTTCATATTTATAGGGTTAGAATTTCAAAAATCTGTTGCAAAATATTTGAGTGAGAAGTTGTTTTTTTTTTTTTGAATAAAAGGGTTGGGAAACCAGTCTAGCTGGTTTCATTGTATTAATATTAGGCAATCGCGCCCTGGAGGGGGGGGATACAATTTGAACCCCTTGCATCAGAAAAACATTGACAATAATTCTCATAGAGAACATCTTGAATAATAGTAGGTATTTCATCTATCCATACATCACACCAGAAAATAAACTAGCAAGGTGTGCAATTCTGTCTACAATACCATTTACTTCACGGTAGATATGTTGAATTCTGACTGATTGAAAAACCGAGTTTTGGATGATTGTAAAGAGTGAGAAGTTAAGTGGATGTAGAATTTATAAATTGATCGGTAAATTAAAGTTTACAAATTGGTAGTTTGCTTTGTTGGTGTTTGTTCCAATTTTGCAGATTACCATGCAAAGAAAACATAGAAACTTTCCAACTTTATAGTTAAATATATGAACAAAAGATGCTAGAGTATGCAAGAGAGCATTCTAGCAAGGGTTGGTTTAGACGCTGGTTCTGAATCAAAGAAAGAAGAGGTTCAGACGACGAGTTGGAGTTTGGATCACGACATTGCTATTCCACAGGGGAGTGTTACGTACGGGTTGGGATCCAGGGTTTTGTCGGTTAGCTTTGGATCCATTTGAGAATGAAGAGTTGGATCACTGCAGTGATGGTGTTGACATTGGTCGGACTAAGGGTGCTATGATTTCAGCTAGGGGTGTGCAAAACATGGTACAAACCGGTCAAACCAGCCAAAACCGACCGATAAAATATGGTTTGGTTAAGGTTTTTTAACTTTAAAAATTAAAAATCGGTTCAATACCGAACCAAATCATTTATGAACTGAGTTGGTTTGGTTTCTCTTGTGCTTAAACCGCAGAACCCGAAGTCCCGAACCGACCGATATGTTTGAAATATAAGAGGAATTTTTTTTTATATATATACACATAGTAAATATATATTCATTTGTTCGGTTTTGTTCTAAGTAAATTCTAAATCTCCAGTTATAACTTTATTCTCAAATGATATACTACCGTATTGAATTCAAGGACCAAAGACCTAAAACCTTAGTATATAATCGCTATAATTTTTTCGATCCTCTCACATCACATCACATCTCTGATCTCTCAATCTCCCATTCTTTGACCTTTAATACTATCATATTAAGCTAGTATGATAGCTAAGTTGTTAAATAAGTGAATCACTTTGAATCTAATTTAGATTTTAGTTTTTGACTATATGTTTTGGATTTTAATTATTGAATTTTAAATTTAGATAATTTAACATAATTTCAATTATTGAGATTGAATTTTTACTATGAATTTTTTCATAAATAGCATGTTAATATTATAGAGGTGAAAACCGCCTAACCGACCGAACCAAACCATCTTTAATTGGATTGGATTGGGTTGGATTAAGCTTATTTTTGTTTATGACCGGTTCTCCAGATTGCCTAAACCGCTCACTTTGGCATAGAGACAGTTTGGAGTCAAAACCGACCCAACCCAATCCGTGTGCAGCAATGTTCTAAGATCATCCTGGTATGAGCGTTGCTGGTGTGGCTAACAACGATAAAATGGGTGGCGTTGGTATGGATGCTGGTACCAGGGATGACGATCGATATTTTGAGAAGAAAGTGGCTCTGTACTTTTGGTTGTTGTATCTACGCTCACATCATAATGGTATTGGTGCTACGGGTGTCAGTGACGACAATGATGAGCTAGTTACATGTGATGTTAATGGCTTGATTTGATAATGGGCTAGGGTTTCTCCCTCCTTACCTCTTGTTATGGGCTTAGGTATGCAAATAAATTGCTGATTTTTTTTGTCCTTCTTCTTCTTCTTTTTCTTCCAGGTTTGTAAGCTTGTAGCAATTCCTGCGGTCACCTCTCTGCATAACCGTCTTTTGAGAACATGAATAAATTAGGATTAGTTCTTGAGTTGTTTCGAAACTCTCCTCTGTATTGTTAGGTTATTAGTTACACTCAAGGTTTTAAATCTCTGCGATATTTCCAATATATCCCCCGATATCTCCTTTTTTCGACAGACCGATATATCTAGGGGGGTAAATATCTTATCTTTTACCGTTTCTGCAAAATTTCTCTGACATCGTCAAATATCCCCGATATATTAGATATTTGCGATATATCCCCGATAAAGTGAAGAAATATCTGTAAAATTTGAGGTAAAAATAAAAAAAAAACTCTGTAATTCTTTAAATGAAAATATGTGTGAAGAGAGATCTCCTAAAGGCAAATCTGACTATCTGAGTGAGGAGAAATCCCTTCAAGGTGAATCTAGGTGAGTAGAAAATCCCCTCAAGGCGAATCTAGGTGAGGAAAAAAATCCCCTCAAGGTGAACCTTTACCCCGGAGAAATACCCACAAGGCGATTTTGGGTGAGAAGTAATTCTCTAAAAGTGTAAATGCAAATCTGTGTGAGGAGAGATTTGGTACTATGTAGTCTATGACTATGTCTGTAACTCTGTATGTAGTTTGTAACTCTGTAGTTGAATAATAGAAAGAAGATAAAGCCATAAAGGTTCAATTATTCAAATGAGGCCAAACGACATTGCAAAAGGAAGTCAAGGAACCATATATGGATGACATGATGAGAAGAGAATGCAGAGTACGGAGTATTAAATTTTAGCTATGCATCTTGAAAAAGTGAGGAATAATGAAGCTACTGTGTAGTCTGTGAGTGTATAGTCTGTAGTTAAATAGTATAAAGAAGCTAAAAGTTCAAATGCTAAAGTAACTATCAAATGGAATAGGTGAATAGGTATATAGATCTACTTCATGTTGCAAGCGAGCCGCTTGATAATGGCATTGATCCACTTCATGATTGGATTATGCCTGCACACCTCGATGATGAAGTTGGAAGACCTCTTCCACAAGTTGTAGAAACTGCAACTAATGCTGGAATCAACGTAGAGAGAGTCTTATATGAAGAAGTTGTTAAAAACCCAGAAGATAATTCAGATAGTGATGATGCGTGGGGTGGTAGAGCAACTCCAGATAGTTATGATGACGGTGGAGAGGGTGGAAGATGAACAGGTGGTGGAGGTGAAAGATATGAATATGGACAATCTTCTGTGGATGGAGGATTCCAATTTACCTGTGAAGGTAATTTTGATCATGCCACCCAAGATGAAGACCACGGAGTGAGAACAACATGGTGCTCAAGAGAAGACCCGATATGGGAGGAGGACTAGAGGTGCAACTGATGATCAAAGTACCCCATCTGATGTTTCTTCAATTGCCTTAAGTTTTGACTCTATCAGTTTAGACACAGAGCGCAGTGAGATCTCAAATGAATCTCATGAAGGCAACAATCAATTTGGTTATGATGCTTATGGATATAATTAATATGGAGAAGTATATGATCAGTCATCCAGTTGGGTTCATCCTTATTATCCCCTTATAGGGGAAACAGTCGGCAGCTCTAAAGAGATCTATAACTATCATGTTCATCACTACAATTCGCACTATATGGGTCATATATCTTGGTCTGATTATTGCATTTTTGTAGACCAGCGAGCGGCTTTTCAACCGCCTAGAGTCTCTTTTTGGATGTAGATGAAGTTGACATTCATATGTATTTATATGTAGTTCTAAATTTCTAATAAATTGACTTTTTTCAAAAACGATATTTTCGTACCCTGTATCCCCGATATTTCCGATATCTCACTTTTTTAAAGTACCGATAGATATGAAGATACCGATATTTAAAACCTTGGTTACACTTACTCTCATAGTGATGTTACATTATATTATTTTTTTTATTTTTTAGGCATTTACTCAATTTTATTGTAGTCGAATTTTTAGATGAGTCATTATTTATTTTTACTCTTTATTTAATGAATTGACACACACCGTTTTCAAAATATATATAAAAACATGTAAACATTTTAAGAGCCACCTTCCTCTTTCTTCAAATTAATTTTTCTTTTGTAAGAACTAAGAACTGCTCTTCATCAGGTAAGAAAAGAAACCATGACCAGAGGCAGAGGGTTTTAGGGAGGTTTATTCCTTTTGCGACGAAACCAAGTTGTGCAAATGTGTACGCCTCAACCACGCCATGCTGAGCCTCAGACCTCAACGTCATCGTCTCCTTTCTCTCTCAGCTCACAGACACAAGCCCACCAATTGGAACACCACCACCCACAAATTTGTTCAAGCAAACCCACTTCTCTCCCTATTGGAAACCTGCAAATCCATGCCCCAGTTGAAGCAAATCCAAACCCAAATGATCATTACCGGCTTCATCTCAGACGGGTTCGCTTCTAGTCGCCTCATTGCCTTCTGTGCGCTTTCGGAGTGCCGAAATCTTCACTATGCCACCAAGATCCTGCACAATGTGCACGACCCAAATGCCTTCTCTTGGAATGTGGTCATCCGAGGGCTTTCGGAGACCGAAAATCCGAGAGGAGCAGTTGTAATGTATAGGGAGATGTTGAGAAATGGTGGGTCGAGACCGGATAATTATACTTACCCATTACTACTAGGAATCTGCTCTAATTTGTCATTGAATTTGATGGGGCGTTTGGTTCTTGGCCATGTGTTCCGAGTGGGATTGGATTCTGATAGATTTGTTCGCAATGCGGCGATTCATATGCTTGTTTCATGCAGAGAATTAGGGGATGCACGTAAGGTGTTCGACGAAAGTTCTGTGAGAGACTTGGTGTCTTGGAATTCTCTGATTCATGGTTATGTGCGAAGTGGGTTGGCACGTGAGGCATTGCGGGTTTATGAGGAAATGGAGGTGAAGAGAGTTGAGCCGGATCAAGTGACAATGATTGGGGTGGTTTCTTCGTGTGCCCAACTTGAGGACTTGAGTCTCGGGAGGAAATTTCATCGGTTGATACGAGAGATTGGGCTAGGCTTGACTCCTCCTCTTGCCAATGCACTTATGGACATGTACGCTAAGTGTGGGAATCTTGAGGCAGCTCAAGCATTATTTGACAACATGAGACAGAAAACCATCGTCTCATGGACTACAATGATAGTGGGATATGCCAAACATGGGTTTTTGGAGATTGCTCACCGCCTTTTGTACGAGGTGCCAGAGAGTAATGTTGTGCCGTGGAATGCAATGATCGGTGGCTATGTGCAAGCTAGACGTAGCAAGGAGGCTTTGGCTCTGTTTCATGAAATGCAATCTAGGAACATAAATCCTGATGAAATAACCATGGTTTGCTGCTTATCTGCATGCTCACAACTTGGAGCAGTTGATGTTGGAATATGGATTCACCATTATATTGAAAAACATGATCTTTCTCTCAACGTTGCTTTAGGGACTGCCCTTGTTGACATGTATGCTAAGTGTGGGAACATCACAAAAGCTCTCAATATTTTCTCGGACATGCCAGGAAAAAATTGTTTCACTTGGACATCTATCATTTGTGGTTTAGCCCTTAATGGACATGCACATGATGCTATATCTTACTTTGAAGAGATGATAAATACGGGACTGAAGCCCGATGAGATCACGTTTCTTGGAGTATTATCAGCATGTTGCCATGGAGGTTTGGTTGAAGAAGGCCGAAAGTATTTTTCCTTAATGAACACTAAATTCAATATCTGCCCGAAACTTAAACATTACTCTTGCATGGTGGACCTTCTAGGTAGGGCTGGTCTTTTGCAAGAAGCAGCGGATCTTATTAATAGCATGCCAATCAAGGCAGATGCTGTGGTGTGGGGTGCATTATTCTTTGCTTGTTATACTCACAAAAGTGTTTTGATGGGAGAAAGAGCAGCTTCCAAGCTTCTTGAGTTGGACCCCCACGATAGTGGAATTTATGTTTTGCTTGCAAAAATGTATAGGGAATTGAATATGTGGGAGAAGGCAGAGCAGGCAAAGAAGATGATGAAGGAGAGAGGACTGGAGAAGACTCCTGGTTGTAGCTCAATTGAGGTGAATGGCAGTGTGTGCGAGTTCATTGTCAGAGACAAATCACATCCTCATTCGAAACAGATATATGATTGCTTATTTCAGTTAACAAGACAAATGGATCCGGTGGGTGGTATATCTGAAGTTCCTGCACTTTGGGATGACTCTCTCCTTGGTGATGAATTTAGGCAAAATTTTACTAGCAGGTGAAGGAGAAGAATGCAGATGAGACAACTTACGTCTCTTTGTAAATGCAGCAAAGAATGCATATTAAGAGTGTACTTTGGCTTGTGCATCTAAACAACATATATACACCTTGGTAGACATATGCAGGAAAATGATCTTCCTGAAAGACAAGAGTCACATTCTCCATTTGCTGAGTACGCATATGCAGGAAAATATGCTCCTTGTGTACTTCAAAACTGATATCGCTGCCTCTAACATATCATGTTTATCAAGGCCCAATTAGTCCTGATGAGTTTGATGCCTCAGAAACGAATAGAAAAGTTGTACAACCAGGTTCTTCTATTCCAATATATATATCAATGATACTCTTGAGGAACAACTTATTCATGTTAAGCCAGCACACTTGTCTGAGAGACTTTTTGACTGGAAGGCAAATGGGGTTTGTAATCAGTATATTACTATTCAACTTGATGGAACATCAGTGCCATCTGATCCAATTTCAATGGATCTTGTAGGACTTGCCTACTCTGAGGGTTATCTTTCTATGTCATACAACGACCATATGGAAAACCATAGAACAAAGGCCAATGCTGGTTTTGTTGTTCCTGTTGTGTTTGATGTTTCAGTGCAGCAGTACAGAAAGTTAATCCGATTATACTCAACGGTATTGCACAAACTCAATTATGGTGTGAATTTATGTTTATGGGAAACCTCTTACACTTGTATTTTCAGGTTATACTTTCAAATGTGACTTCAATGCCATTGGTGCTGCAATTTGATATTCCATTTGGTGTGTCCCCAAAGGTAGAAACAAATATTTTCTTTTCATTTCTATGACGTATTTATCTTAGTTTTCCTTTCTGGTTAGCTACAATAGGTAGTTTCTTTCTTTCTATGTCGTTGTACATTGATAATGTTGTACTAATTATACTATTTCAGATCTTGGACCCCATATATCCAGGTCAAGAGTTACCGCTGCCTCTACACTTGGCTGAAGCCAGTAGGATTAGATGGTGTCCAATTGGAGATTCTCATCTCTGGAGTGAAGTTTATAATCTCTCAAACCTGCTTTCTCAAGAGAGTAAAATTAAATTTCTCAAGTCTTTTGGTTGCTATTCAGCCCATCCCAATAGTGATCCATTTCACTGTTGTATTTCAGTTAGAAACATCAGTTTACCTTCATCTGTTAGGTCAAGTGGAGATCTTTTCTTCACATCTTAAGAGTTCTTTAAAGCAAGCAGTTGCAAGTAGTGGTTAAATATTGCACAACAACGAGTCAAAAAAGCAGTTTGTTTACCAAGTGGTCCTCAATATCCCTGTAGTAGTGAATAACTACCTTCCTGACGCATTGGCATTGACGACGATAGGAAGCGGTGGGATTACTCAGACCGCATTTCTTTCAGAGGTTTGTTATGTGATGTTGCTAAGCACATTTCTCTTTAACTGATTAAGGAGTTCTTTGTTACTTTCTTCTTTACTGTATCCTTGATACCTTACTCACGAGGGTTTCTTTATGTTGTTAAAATATATATATATATATATATATATATATATATATATATATATATATATATATATATATATATATATTTTTTTTTTATTTTTTTATTTTTTTTTTTTTCCTGTAGGTGGAAACTTCTTTTCATAATGTTGATCCTTCTCATCAGCTGAGATTGGAGATCCATATGCATGGCTTTAAACCAGCAGTTTTGGATTTCCCACATACTGAAATATTCTGTGAAGTGGCCAAGTTTGGTGGAGCGAAGTTCTCACTTTCTGAAGTTGTGGCCTTCGACTCCACAAATGGTTGTTTTTGTATTCTTGAATCTTTCCTTAGAAGTAAGCTTGGTAGAATTAGTGATGGGATTGGTGTCTTTTTTTTTAGGACCAATGTATGTCACAGTGGAAAAGGTGATGGATGCATTTTCTGGAGCCCACCCTTTATTTCCATTCCCTTTCTGTTATATAATTGCTCTGGTTTTCCACTCTTCATTTCTGAATCTGCCAGTGAAATGAAACCGGTAAGCTGCATTGTGCCTTCTTGTTATTATATAGCTGAGCAAGAAGTACTTCAGAGAAAAAAGGATGGTCTTGGTCTGCTATCATCTGGCGATAATTCGAATCCTAGACATTCACATACAATGGGAAGTTCTTCCTCAAGAATTCACACTGTCTCAATTAGAGAGAATGCTACTGCTCATAAAGAAATTACTTTTAGCAGACCTCTTAATGTGTAGGTGTAACTATTTTAACGTCGTAGCAATAAAAATTTGTATATTACAAGGAAATAAACTTAATTTGTAGGTGTAACTATTTTAACTGTGTTCTATTGCTTTTGAGTTGAACTGATTTATTGTGATTGTTAAAAGTTATTGAGATGAAATTGTCAGCTGGTTTCTTTTGTTTTCATGTGATGAACATTGTTGAATAGCTCAAAACTGATCAAGTTGATTTTTCTGCCGGAATTCATTGTTCATGCTGATCTTTCAACATTTTATAGTTCTATTATTTTTGTTTGTTCCATTTCTGCAGTTTTTGTTAGTTATCCTTCTGTGTCCTTTTTCGTATGAGGTTTTCAAATTGTTTCCCCTCTCTGATTACATAAATCGATGAGACTGCAGGTTTTAATTTGTTGCCAAGAGATGGCTGATGGGCACCAGAACCCCATTTACAAAAGTTTTGTGGTGAGCTATATTTTGGTTCCACCCTTTCAGCCTTTCTCATCATGTCCACAGCCACAGCCACCTATCAATCAGAGGCGTTTTGCATATGGTAATTATTCTAATGCAACTGCCTCACCTTTGCTTCTCCAAGCCCCACAAGAGAAAAGGGTTTGCAGGCTTCTGCTGCTGCTCCAATCAAGTGTGGAGTGATTCAAAACCAGGATGAGATGCTCAAGGCTGGTATGCTCTCTGTACCCTCCCTACAAGGGAATTGGAGAGTGTTTTAATCAAGTGAACAGTCAAAGATGAGCGAATGATGTCATTGTACAGAGTTACCACTGCTAATGGCATCCGTTACTTCCTCTTATTAGCACGTCTTTCGTTCCACTTATTGCCAGTTCTTTGGTTCTCTCTTCTGTTTATCTGATTATCTCCTAGTCATACTGTATTGTGCTTAGTTCTTATAATGTCGGGCCATAAACTATGCTTTAATGATTACTTCAAGAGGCTTTGAGTACAAGGGGATGAGCAAAGCTTTGCGAAGAAAATAACCAAGGGCTAAGTGATAATACAAATATACCAAATGAAAGTTGGAATACGAGATGTGCCAAAGGAAAGCGATAATTCAATGCAATTGAACTGAACTGGTGTTTTTTGGACTGTAAACTAGCCATGGGATAGCTCAAAAATCTCTATCCAGGAGGCCAATGAAGGTCGTGACAACCTCTGGAGCTACTTCAATTACTAAAATTAAAGAGTAGGTGACTAAACCAGCCCCTGGATATGATGTCCTTTGTTGGAAAAAGCTGTTGTCTGAGGTACTAGAGCTAGTTCTACCTCAAGAAATCTTACACTTGAACTCCAAACGATCTCAAGAAGAAGACCCCAAACTTATGCTTCAAGAACTTGACCAATCCCAAAAAGAGTTGATCCAAACCACCAGTACCAGTCCTCAACACACCTCCAGCACAAATATCTCCAGTAGTAGAAAACTGCGATCAGGAAGTTTCCACCTAATTTGCAGAAAATGTCATGTAGGCTTAAAACTTAGAAGCATAGTTTGCTGAAAATCAATCTTTTGGATAATAAGATTGCTAGGCAACCCAGATACCTTGAAAACCAATACGCTTGCAACTCCATTTCCAAATAGGCCATAACCCAGCAGCAAATAAGCAATTCAATGATGAGTGCAATAGGTATGTGGGATGAGTTTACCCTAACTTGTTCGGCAGATGTAGCTCAATCATACCGATTTAGTGAACTACTGTAATACCTGGTGTTTATCGTCATTTGGTCGCTTCTTGTATCCAAGAGAGAATTTGTAAAGAAGACCGACATATAAATTAAACATAAACATAATGAGCTTATAACAGCTCTTATAGCCAGGACGGCTATGAGAACAAAATTCCTGGACTCTGAAATAAAACAATGCTTAGGAGACAAAATCCTCTAAACTAGGTTATTAATCAGTAAAAACTGCCTGAAACGAAACTCAGGACAAGTAAATATTTTCATCAATATCTGTAGCTACATGGGGTCATTGACTTTTACTTGAGCCCCACAGAAAACGATCATTTTTTGCTTAAGCTCCACCAGAACCATACTTCTTTCCAAACACCAGCACCTGAAGCTTGTCATAACCTGCAAGCACACCAGCACCAGCAACTGCACGAAGAATATTGGCACCGGCACCCTTGAAGAGGGACTTGGCACCCTCATTCTTCATGACTTGATTGAAGCAATCGAGTGAGCCCTTGTATTTGACCGCTTCACCAGAAGTCATCATCATCCTTCTACGGATAGTGTCAATTGGGTAAGATGCAAGACCGGCACCATTGGTGATAACCCAACCAAGAGCAAAGCTAGCAAAGAAACTATCCTGCAATTATTCAAAACAAAACGACGTGAGATAATCACCACAAGACAATAATAAAACCGAGTCTTGAAAGAAAAGTATCTCAAAACATCCTGTTTGACCTAAGGTCAATGACTACCAATGCAGTACATGTACCTGGATGAAAAATGCTACAGAAGATAATCAAGACACGTTTTTAGTAGATGCAGAATAATTATCGAATTAAAACAACAATATATTTGTGTCTACATGTCACAAGGAGATGACTTCATATCAAGCTAGCACAATATCATTAATCCCAACGCAAGCAATAATACTTACCTGCATCTTTCCAGTGAGGAGCACAGGCTTCAAAGAATCATACATTCCAAAGTATAGACCACGGTACACAATGATGCCAACACAAGAAATGTTGAAACCGCGGTAAAGGCCAGCAATACCATCTGATGCGAGAGTCTTTCTGTAGACATCAACCAGGCCATTGAATTGTCTCCCACCGCCTCCCTTCTTAGCAGCTTTGGAATCATTTGCAAGGCGGGTACGAGCATAATCCAAAGAGTAAACAAAAAATAAAGAAGAGGCACCAGCAGCACCACCAGATGCTAAGTTTCCTGCAAACCATTTCCAGTAGCCATCCCTGTCCTTTTTGAAGTTGAAAAGCTTCTTGAAGTAATCTTTGAATGCAAAGTTTAAGGCCTGGATGAACACAAATAACATAGCATTAAGCAATGGGAGGAATTGGGGATGAACACAAGAGAGTGAAATATGCAGTCAAAGAAATGCAATGAATGAAATGCCATACCTGAGTTGGGAAGTAACGGATGACATTAGCTGTGTTCCCTCTCCACAGGGACACCATTCCCTCATCTTTTATTGTTCGGCTAAAACAATCCCCAATTCCCTTGTAGGGTTCAGAAAGCCTGCCAGCCTTGAGCATCTCATCCTGGTTTTGAATCAACAGCTTTACGCGCTCAATTGGAGCAGCAGCAGTCTTGGACACAGCGGCTGAAACTCCACCCATTAGAAAATCAATGGCAAAGCCCGCAAATCCTTTCTCTGATGGGGCTTGGACAAGCAGAGGTGAGGCAGCGGAACTGATCAATGACTGATCAGTT
Source organism: Rosa rugosa (assembly GCF_958449725.1). Lineage (NCBI taxonomy): Eukaryota > Viridiplantae > Streptophyta > Magnoliopsida > Rosales > Rosaceae > Rosa > Rosa rugosa. The sequence continues at coordinate 25,802,356 of NC_084821.1, read as the reverse complement.
GCTCCACATGCATGGTTCATAGGATACTGCAATGCTGCATTAGAATAATTTCCATATGCAAAACGCCTTTGATTGAGATTAGGCCTCTGGAAGCCGCCATAGTGGCTCTGGCTGTGGATATCTTGAGAAAGGGTGGAACCAAGATGTAGCTGACCAGCAAACTTTTGGATAACAGTTGGGCTCTGGTGCTTATCAGCCATCACTTACCAATGAATATTCAAACACCTGCAAACTCATCCACTTATGTAATCAGAGAGGACCAATGGAGGGCAGTACCCACTGTGCTTGAAACAATTTGAAAGCATCATGCAATATAGTACGTAAGTGTTTAAAATAACAAAAACCATAAAAATGGAAAAGGGAACAGAGAAAAACAAAATGATCATATATCAGCAACACTGAACTCCCAAGTTATAGTAACTGAATAATAAAACTGAAACAATTTTCAACTATTATAAAGTGATCATCAGTTCATCACACACGGACAAAAGAAATTAGCGAACCATCTTATTCTCAGCAACTCTAATCCATCACAGTGAATCAGATCAACTGAAACTCAACCAAAACAGGTAATATCAGCTACAGAAAGTAAACTAAGGATCATATAGACATCCATTTCCGATCAGAACAACCCAAAAGTTATATGACCAATGGGACCGATTGTTATAAATATCTGCCACTACTCATTTGACACCTTGATCATTCCTAACAGAACTATTAAACTCCAAAACAATAAAACAATGGCAAAAACTGAATGACAATGACTTTCTTAGCATAACAAACATACAAAGGAATGGGTAAGAAACAACTAGATCACTAAAAAGATAACCAAATCCATTATTGACATCAAAGAATGGGTTTTTAACAACATAAGTACACATAAAATGATCCAAAAGATCACTCTTTACACTATAAGAACAAGACTCATGACCAAAAGAAATAGAACAAGAATAACTTCCAAACAAGATGAGTGAAGAAACATAGATCAACCACAACATAAATCCAAAGCCAATCAAAGATGAAAGATCCATAATTTCATTATGTGATCTAGAAGCCACAGAGATCAATCCAAACATACCTCTAGAAGATTTGGAAAGGCTAAACGATACAAAAGAGAGGAAGAGATCAAGAGACCCTTTTGCTGGTTTATAACAAAAACTCAAATACAACAATATGTGAAATCCGAAACTCAAGCAGAATACAAAGTCAAAAACACCACAAAAATAATAAAAATAAAAAATGAACACGATCACTGCAACAACTAAGAATGAGTCAAATATAAAGAGAAGGTGAGGGAGAGAGAGTTAACCTCTGAGCTTGGCTATCGGAATGTCAAAGGAGGAGAGCTTAACAAGGAGATATGGTAGGGTGGCCAATGACACTGATAATATGAAGGGTCTGTAACCAAAATGGACACTCACTTATATAGCCTCCGATTTTTTTCTTTTTTCTTTTTTTATTGGGGCTCAAAGAAGATCTTGCTTTTGTTTTTTTCTCAACAAAATTTTAAAAAATAAAAATTTATCATAATATGGGAGTGTTTGGTAGGAGTGATGAGTAAAAATTTGACTAGGTGACTAGGTGAGTGTTTTTCGGCTACGACTAGGAAAAGTCTGGCACGAATACAATGTCATATTGTTATTAGGAAAATTCTGCATATGGAATGCGATTATTGTGCGAATTTGTTTTTGATTTTTTTTTTAACAATTAATAAAATAAGATCTTTTTCCAAATTGAGATATATGTGTTTTTGAAATTTGAAGTTCATCCTTATCAATCCTAGTCACTCCCACACATACTATGCATTTGATCGGATAACCTCGATTTATCAAATGATTATAAGGTAAGAAGGGTATATCGGGAAACTTGTGTTATATCGGGAAACTTGTGTCAAATATATTCACCATTTTCACTAATAAATTGTCCAACTGGCCAATGCTTTGCTTCACCCTCAATTTAATTTCACACACATCACACTATTGCCCTTAGCTAAGAGGAACCAGACCAGAAGAATTCTGGCTTTATAATTTTATACACCTTTCAAGTGAAAAAAAATTGTTTTACATATAAATCTAACGGTGTAAATGATTATTTTTAAGTTTAAGTTTTTATTTTTTACCGTTAGATTTAGATATGTAAATGACAGAGCATAATTTTCTTGCTCAATTACTGAGCAAGTGAACATAAACACGGCTAGTTAAAGGGAAAAGATGTTAACAACAGAAAGTAACAACAGTTCGGTCATTTCTGAAAACATTTCAACTGAATAATAAAGAAGAAATGGAAATCTCTCTTGCTTCCATGGCCTGGGTTCTAAAGAGTCAAGAGTGACATCATATACAAGCATGTGTGCTTCTTCTGGCTACTGTTGTTTTATTGAGTAATTGGATTCGAGCAGAGTTGCATATACAGGCATGTAACTGAATATGATCGCTTTCAGTTCAGTATAGCAATCTAAGCCAACTAACCCCTCAAGCAAACAAGTTCAATATTCGTAACTCATTTTTGAGGATAAGGACTTGATTCCAGTTGACTAACATGAGAATATTAAGGTCCATCGCAAAGAAAGATTTAGAACTCTAGCAACATTACCTAGAATGGCCTCTTGGTAAGGAAATGCAGAGCCAATTCATTCAAATCAAACATAGTGCGATTAAAGTAACAGCCTCATCTATCAAGGGTTCCAACCAAAGAGACTCGCAACCTAATCTGAACACAATCCCTTTAATTAATAAAAGTTATTTCACTGCACGCATGTACAAAAAACTTGAACAAGGAAACATAAAAACTGCAAAATCTGTCACAAAAAGTGCCGTATAAGTGAGGCATTTGGAAAAAGAAATCGAAAGAATAAAAATATACAGAGTACAGACTTACACAAAGTAGCATTTCAGAAGAGGGCATATCATCAAGCCAAACTTAGGTGACAAGTAGTAAATATGATGATTGTAATTTTTTGGTTCAAAAATGAAGATCATTATTTGACTACATAAAGAGCTTATAACATGTATGTCTTCCCTATACCAAGCTATCTTGGCATTCTCATCATGTTAAAACACGTAGTGCAGTAATTAAAAAAAAAAAAATGTAGTGCAGATGTTGCTCTTGAGTCTTGATTACCCAGGAAAGAAATCAAAACTTTTTGTCACAAGTACAGGAAAAAAAATATAATGGTGCTTCATACCCAACACTTTTTTGTTTCTCTTCTCAGAACTTAGCAACACACTCCATAGAAATTATAAAAATAAAAAAAAATAAAAAAAACTGAAAGAATAAATATGGTACCAAAACATGAAGCAATACATCAGTATGTAATCAGACTTGATGAATACAAGACAAGCTGACCAAGATTAGCCATATCCCATATGTATATGTCTTGAAAACAAAATACAGAAAAAGAAAAAAAGGAAGAAAAAAAAAACAAATTTAACCTTGGGAGAAGGCTTTACTGTATACGTTAGAGCAGAGGAATCACAACTGGAATGGCATGAGTGGGAATAATAAATTTATTCAGGGGGAAGAAGAGAATTGCCCAGAGATGCAAACACAACAGAAGCCCTATTCCAGTATCTCTCACCTCTTAAAGAATGCGCTCCTGGCATGCCCAATAAGGGCCAACTTTTTTATTTTTTATTTTTTTTGAAAGGGGTTTGGAACCCAGCCTAACTAGGAGGCTCAGCCTTTTATTTTTCATTTTTGTTTTTACAGTCCCATGAATATGTTTTCCCAAAAATACAGTGAACTTATAAACTAATAAATGAAGGGAACCAAAGAACTTGTTTTCAGATAGTAACATGATTAACCACAATAAGCGTTTGAAGACTAAACCATATCTATCAATATAAAGTTATAAACACCAACTACAAGCCTAAGACCACAAGATGCAAGTGCGAAAATACAATACAACTTTGCATCTATACAGGAGAGGCATCCAACATTGTAGATATCAATATTCCTAAAACTAATCTGGAGAGATAGATGTTTGATCATAATTTAAAATAAAAAGCACATGAGATGTAAGTCTCACAATATTGCAGAGTTGCTTTATGCTTGAAGATTTCTTGCAGAGTTGCAGAATGTCAAGCATGCTCAGTATTGGGCAGTGATTGAACGCAGAGTCTATTGATGCCTCCCCAAGTCAAGATCTCTTCCTAGCAATCTGTCAATACCAACAGAAGGTTCTAAAGAAGCTTCTGACCTCCTCACATCTATTTCCAGTTCCTTCTGCCTCAGTTGCAGTACCCTTTTCTCATTCTCTAATTTCATTCTCTCATTCTCCAGCCTCAACCTCTCCAGTTCCCTGTCTTTCTTGCTACGGTATCTTAGCCATTTATACCTCTGCTTCTCAAGCTCCAAAGCTTCAGCCTCGCAGCTGACTCTTTGCTGTTGGAGTTGCAACTTCTGTTTCTTGATCCACTCTCTTCGCTCCCATAGAGACTTTGTTGGGTCTTGAAGAACCTCAGCCATTTCAACTTCAAAACTATCCAGAGAAACATGTTGCCAGAAATGGTCATCCTCTTCACTAGATCTCGTCCTGTCACCCATTCTACCCATCCGATCCCTATCAATACCATCAGCATTATTATCTTCGTCATCTAACTCATCATCCTCAGTGTCATGGTGTTCTTCAGCCCCTTCTTCCTCAGAAGCATTATTGTCTGTTGAGCATCTCCCGGGAGGTAAAGGATGACCCTTGAGGTCAAGATCATGACAACCAGGTATCCACTGTCCATTATGATAAGCACACATTTCTTTATAAAACAACTGTTTTGAACTCAAAATCTTTCTAACGTCATCTTTCGCCTTGGCGGAGAGATGGGGCATTGAGTCCATAAGAGTAGGATTCTCCACCACTCTACAACTAGTTCCCCTCCCAAGAATATCATTCAACCTTTTATACCTCTTGTTCAAATCATTAAACTTGTCCTCGCACTGCTGAGGTGACACATGGCAACCTTTACCAATCATTATCTTTGACACAGTCTTCCACTTACCCTTTTTCTGTAAAACTGCAGATTTCCTCTTAAGGCCTTCACCACCTTCAACCGTACCATCATCATCCACACAAGCAACCACCGATATAAGAAGCCTAACCACTCTATCCGTCCATTTCATTCGCTGCCATGTGGATCCCTTTTTACCCGTGGCTCCTTCAACGTTCTCACCATTCCCATCTTCTGTATAACTTGGCTCATCTTCTTCACTCAAATTGTAAGCATTACTGCTATTAAAAGGTGCAACCGCCTTCCCTTTTACAACATTCATCGAAGCACCTCTTGGTATCGACCCTTTCACCTCTACAAGCCCTACAGGGCGGTGATCAACCCCAACACCACCCATCACAATCCCATGATGTTGATGATGTGCTAACCCCGGATGACCCAACTGCTTCTCCTGGTGTCTGGGGATCGCCGATTCAAGGTCTAGTGTCCCCCCACTTGGACCAGACAAAAATCCACCTCCCAAACCTGAACCATCCATCCTTCTACAGTCAACAACAAAATCCTAGTCTTCAATTTGGTTCCTCTCAAAAACCGAGAAGAGATAAAAAGAAACTAAAACCCTTGGATCAACCTCGTACTCAACCCAAAAACATTATATAAACTACTATTCCTTCATATTCTTCCATTTTCTTATCAATCAAACATAACAAGATCAAGGTTCAACTTTCACAATCTCTTTCATTTCCCTCCATTCTCTTACCAACAAACCCCAGGGTTTAATGAGAATCCCATGATGCCCAAAACCGATCAGACCAACTAATGACCAAATCATACAATGCTGCTTTTCGGGTACAAAAGCCCGTGACAATTTGAAAACAGACCAACAAACCCAAACCTGCAAAATATTTACAATTTGAACATGTGAACATTCCTCTTTTTGACTTTACAAACATCCCCAGAAAGCTCAACAATCAGAGTCTATATGAACGACAACAAAATCCAAAAATCCTGACGCAGAGTCTATATGAAATAAATATCAGAGTGTTTCGGAAGCCTACCTTGTGGAGATTCGGCGTCTGGGTAGTTTTGAAGAGTTTGAGTTTGAAGGAACAAGGGTTACAGCCTTCACTGGAAGAGTCTGTTGCATCTACTGTATCAAAGTCCACGCACCGCTACAGTGGCACTCTCCTGCTCCATTATTTCTGGGACATCCCGCTGTTTTAATTCACTACAAAATGCCTACACGGTACCACACATACATACAACTTTTTTTCCATCTGGAATATAATTTTCTCCGGTTTAACAACAACTTTTAAGTTTCATCACCTCATACCTACATCGCTCTGTTATAAAAGGAAATGAATTTGTTCATATTTGAATTGGGTTAATTCTCTAATATTATGTTTGTCGCCGCCGTTGTTCAGTTTTTAATGATGGTGTGCAAACGATATAGTTATGAATCAAACTGGTTAACGAGATCCAACTATTAACTAAAAACAAATGCAACTACTCATGGAGGATTAATTTTGACCAGAAATGTTTAAAAAAAAAAAAAAAAAAAAAATTAATCAGTCTTACATTTCTCTTTACCTGAATTCTTGTAAATTCATTCTGAACAATCCAACGAAAACCTTCACTTAAAACGAAACATTTCCTACCCAAAACCAATGAACAATGCTACTTGGGATGACAAAGTTACTCAATCGGTACCTATAACCCTCAATTTCCGTTCCTCCCCCTCTGATTCAAGCACTAGGAAAGCGAAGAGTGGCGAACACCCAATTGAGTATTTTTGCTTGTACTGCTCTAAGTGCTGGCTTAACAAGCTCATTATGACATATAAATTCAATTGAAGATAAATTTGCGAGAAAAATTGACCCATTGGAATTAAATTAACTTCATCATAATAAGGAAGATTTAAAAGATACAGCGCCACAGCGGGTATGAAAACTAAAACCGCATGAAATAAAAGATGAGGGTACACTTAGGCCTCGATCCTTTCGTCATGTGAGTTCTTTGGAAAATATTCCATTGTTTTTTTTTTTTTTTTTCACAAGGATAAGAAATTAATTTCCAATTATACATTTGGAAAAAGAGGAAAGTAATTAGGTAATTAATAGTATATGATGTAAAATTGGTATCAACAATTTCCAATAGTAGTGATAAGGGGAAAACTAAAAGCCAAGTAGCCAGCTGAGGATACACATGGCCACATGGGCTTCAGTTGCTTCGCCAAGTGATCTTTTTGGAAACTTTATTCCTTTGCTTTTGTTATGGGGATTAGAAATCAAGATTCTGATTATATATTTCGATTTTTCTATTGGTAAAACTGGGAAAGCAATTCAGAGAGTTAATATATTTAATACAAAAGTAGTATTAATAATTTATAATATTAGCACTCAGGAAACAACCAATTGAGGATACATAGCTCTTGGTCCTCAACCAATTTGCTAAGTAAGTTTTTTTTTTTTTTTGTAAATGTATTTCTTTGCTGGGCCTCAACTGATTTGCTAAGTCTTTTTGTAAATGTATTGCTTTTTTTATGGGAACAAGAAATTAAACATATCGTTACAAATTTTGGTAAAATGGGAAAGTAATCAATTGATATATGCACTTGGGCCTCAACTGATTTGCTAAGTAAGTTTTTTTGTAAATGTATTTCTTTGCTTTTTTTATGGGAATAAGAAATTAAGGTCTCGTTTGGTTCGCAGAGTGAAAATGTTGGGAAAGGAAAGTTGATCCTTTCCTGTATTTGGCACATCCAAGAAAGGAACAATTTTCTTGCATGAGCGGAAAATAAGAGGGAAAATGGATCCTCTCACACCCCATGAGATTTATTTTCCCTCATACTTTTCCTGCATTAATTGCACATTAATTACCTACTCTAAAGATGATTTTAATGGTTGTTATTACCAAATTATCCAAGAAACTTTTGAATCTTAAATTGTTTATGTTTTGATAATAAGGATATTATTAGAAAATTGATGTTACCTACTTTCCTATTCATGCACAAACCAAACATCGGAAAGAAAAGTAAAATACATATTGCGATTACTTTCCCGGTGTTTCCAAACATTGGTAGGGAAACTAGTGAGAAATTTACTTTCCCATGCTCATGGGAAAGACCAAGGAACCGTTGAAGGGCCGAGTGGGCTAGACGAGATCGGCGATCGGCAAAGGGATTAGGTTAGGAATGAGTTAGGTATTAGGAGCTTAGGACTGAATGGAGGATGAGGTCGGGCTAGCCTCGAAGAGATTAGGTTAGGGTTTCCGTGTGTTCAAAACAACGTCGTATAAGGTAAGTTCGGGGTTCCCCAAAACGACGTTGTATCAAGTAAGTTTGGTTCTCGGTTTGGTTTGGTTTTGACTGGGTCGAAATCAAAAACCGAACCTGATAGATTCGGTTCAGTTCGGTTTTTGCACTTCGGTTCGTTTTTTTCAGCATCCGTTCGGGTTTCGTTGCGGTTTTTTTTTTCATTTTTCGGCTTCGCGAGTCCACCCCTAGTAAAGAGAGCCTCTTAAGCTAATGGCTCACTGCAACCCACAAGGTTTTGTGAGGAGGATCAATGAGCTAGCTAATAGTAAAATATGACAACCCAAGTATGGTGAAGAAAAGATTTTAAAAACCAACATAAATATTTCCCCAAAAACCTCGTATAAAATAATCATGAACCAAAACATGAGTACGATTCCCAACCGCACTAGGAAAACATTAATCAAGATCATTCTCGGAAAATATGCCAACAAATGCGATTAATATTTTATAAGATTTCTCAATTTGCTCAATATAATTATGCTAGCATTCTTTAAAAATATGATTTTGCGTTTCAACATGAGCTAAAAACCTAGTCAGAATCATCAAGGAGGCAGCAGGAAATCAAGTGCAAATTAGGCTTCCCGATAAGGTAGAAACTGTCAGCTTTTCATGAAGCTTTTTGGGAGATCTTTTCCGGAGAATTACTTGGAGTTTTTTCTAGAAGTTTATTGATCATTCTTAAAGATATGATGTCATAGATCATGGATAAGTCAAGAACCATCCAGAACCACGACAATATCAAGTCAATCCTTGTCCAAGAAGAAAGCTTCAGAGAAAGAAAATGTATCCTAGTCAGAACATGACCGTTTGGCCTAGAACCTTCTTTGGGCGAATTTCTTGTGCATTTTTGGAAGCTAGGTCTATGATGCTGAAATGATCAAGGAGAGTCCTAGAAGAATCTTACAAGATTATGACAAGATTAATCCATCATAAGAATCCTACAAGATTATGACAAGATTAATCCATCATATTATCCTTTGGATAATAGGTATCCCTATGCACCTTCTCTCATTTGGTTGTCACATTGACTTTGGTGACCCAAAACCACCCGAACACTCTTCATTTTCATGTTTCCCATGCACAATAAAGAGAGTTAGCTGCTCCTCTCTTCTCCTAAGTCATCTTTTTTCTACTCTACACTCTCCAACTCTAGAGCAATCATGTTCTGATGGATAGCCAACAAAAGTCGTGCCCTACATGCCTCCGCCTCCATGTGTAAAGCGAAAGACGTATGCGGGAAGTAGCGTGCAAGAGCTGCCAAACAGACACCATGTTCATCACGTATTACTACCCCCACACCACTGTCACCATGGTCAGCTTTATAATTGCCATCAACATTCCCCTTCAGTCCCCCACTAGTAGGGGTGGGTTCGCGTAACCGAAAACCGAAAAAACCGAGCCGAAAGCCGAACCGCCACCGAAAAATACCGAACCGAACAAAAACCGCACCGAAATGAAAAAACCGAACTGAACAGAAAACCGAACTGAACCGAAGTCAGCCTAAACGACGTCGTTTTTGCATTTAACTCAGAAACCCTAGTGGCCGCCATATATAAAGCTAAATCCCTCGGTCAATATTCAGTCTCTCTCTCTCGAGGTTCTCTTCAGCCTCTCTCACATTGCTCGCACAGCGATAAACATCTCAAATTGAGATTAACTTCTACCCAAACCCTAATTATGTGAACCCTCTCATTCTAGTCGTTCTCTCTTCCATCGTTCTCTCTACCATTCTAAGCAGCTATGGGCATCACTGCGTTGCTCCGATCTCGACATCGTGACCTCGCTTCAGCCCTGCTTTGTGCCTACTGATCTGTATGTTTGACTTCTTATCTCAGATTCTCTCCAACTTTTCATCTTTTTCAATCATATCAATGTTTAGATCTGCTTTGGGTTTATTTGTCACTGATTATTTGTGTATGTTTGTTGTGATTAGAGAAAATGGAATCCATCGTTCTCTCTACCATTCTAAGCAGCCATGGGCATCACTGCGTTGCTCCGATCTCGACGTCGTGACCTCGCTTCAGCCTCGCTTTGTGCCTATTGATCTGTATGTTTGACTTCTTATCTCAGATTCTCTCCAACTTTTCATCTTTTTCAAACATATCAATGTTTAGATCTGCTTTGGGTTTATTTGTCACTGATTATTTGTGTATGTTGTTGTGATTAGAGAAAATGGAATCGATATGGGTGATGTCATGATATTTGAGTTGCTGGTATGATTTCAAGCTTTTTTAGTTTCAAATCTCTCTGCTCTTGAATTCTTGATGCTGGGTTTATGTTTGGGTTTATTTTATCTTAATTTCGTGGCTATTGTACAAGTTCGTGAACAAGGCTGGACGATTGGAATAAGGGAAAGCTATGTGTAAGGGAAATTCGTCCAAACAGTATCTGAACTTTTCCAGACTATTAATTTTCATACCTATACTTTGAAAAATGTCATAATGGTACCTGAAGTTTTGGTCCCGACCCAATTTCCATACCTGGCAACAGTAAAAACGTTAACTCTGTTAACTTTTAAAGGGTTTTTTCGTCATTTTACTATTCATCCTCCTATCTTATCTGAAACCATCCTCATCTCCATCCTCTTCTTCTCCTCCACCGAAACCATCTCAAAGCTTCAGTCTTTGCACACAAAATCCAAAAAAGTTTTCAGCATTCCCTTACATTTCCCACATACTGATTAGCTCACCATAACAAATTAACAATGCACTAAAGCCAATTTCTCTTACTTTTTTTTTTTTTTTTTTTTGGTCTGAAAAATACTTCAATAGAAAGCTCAAAACGAGCAAAGATACAAGAACAGAAGAAACAAGTACAGCAAAAACCACAAACAAAAGAGAAAAACAAAGCAGCAAACTGCAACATAACCAATCCATGAATAATTGCAGCTCCCTCGCATTCAATTGCAGAATTGGATGCACTATGGGTACTAGAACCAGCTACCCAGTTACCATTGGCATCCCTGATCACAACACCAATACCAGCCTTCCCAGATGTCTCATCCCAAGAACCATCAACATTAACTTTCATGTAACTCGGAGGAGGAGGAGTCCAAGAATGAGTTGGAGGAGCAGATTGAGAGGGAGCTATACCTAACCAATTCGATCTCTTCTCCAGAGCAAGTAGACCGATTAGCTCATTCATATACATTCCTCCCAAACATACATTATGCATCATAAAGCTTCAAACTTTTTGCAAAATTACACAAAATCAAACAACTTTCAGCTATCCCAACACACCCACCAAGCCAAATCCACCTAAAACACCATAAATTCTTCAATTTCTACCAAACAAATGCAAAATTGAGCAACTACACAAGTCAAGGTAGCCTGCCCTCACCTCGGCTTCCCCAGACTGGCCTGCCACCCTCCCTGCCTACAGTAGACTCGCGTCCGGCAGCCCGCGCCTTGCACACCCCACCTCCTCACCTGCAACGGCGCTGCTGCACCTGTACGCATGGCCCAACTCTCGCCTAGCCGCGCACGGCCGGCTGCCCACCTCGCCTAGCCTCGCACGACCCGAGAAGGCCACTGCTCGCCGGCGCTCTCCACCGTCGCAGCACCCAGATCGGATTCGTCAGCTCCCCACCGTCGCAGCACCCAGATCGGCGACGACGTAGCAGCCCGCTCATCCCCAGTCCTCGCCAGCCCACACGGGCCTCAGCCTTGTCCAACGCTGCACCCCAGGCCTCCGCGACCCCGCGCATTCCTCCCCGCCTGACAGCATCCACGCTCGCCCGACCTCGCCTCCCTGCAAACCATCCATCGCTACAGACCAGAAGGAAGGAGAAGGGAGAAAAGAAAGAAGAAGATGGAGATGAGGATGTAGATGGTTTCGGTGGAGGAGAAGAAGAGGATGGAGATGAGGATGGTTTCAGATAAGATAGGTGGTGAATAGTAAAATGACGAAAAAACCCTTTAAAAGTTAACAGAGTTAACGTTTTTACTGTTGCCAGGTATGGAAATTGGGTCGGGGCCAAAACTTCAGGTACCATTATGACATTTTTCAAAGTATAGGTATGAAAATTAATAGTCTGGAAAAGTTCAGACACTGTTTGGACTAATTTCCCCTATGTGTAATGGTGGAACTATATAACATAAATAATTGGAGGATGTTTACAAGATCCAGAAACTTTGTTATTTGGTTCAGCTTTATTTTCTTTAGTTGCCAACCTCTATATAAATCATCAAATTATATGCATCTCTGGAAATCAATTATATGTCCATAGTATGATTTTTCTGAGATTCTTTCTTATATTTTTCCTTAAATTTTGTCAGGAGGAATGCCTGCAGAAACTACAAAGCCGGATAGATGTTGCTATGACTTTTTTATTGTACGTTGATGATGCCCAGTAGGTGCATGTCTAGAAAGAATTGAATAGGTAAAATAGTCTTTGATTGAATGGCTTGACAACTAAATAGTCCTTTGTGTCTGACCACATGTAAGTAGTTTTGCTATTTGGTTGTGTAGACTAGTTGTCTAGATTTGATCGATAATTTGCATTCTTTTGGTTATGTTTATCTGCAGGACTTGGATCCAGTGACCTCAAGGATTGAATATCATTGCACAACAGCTATTACATCCTAATCTAGTTCGTAGTCTGTTTAGCAAAGTTTATGATGATGATGAGCTAAACTGGTTTCAAACTCTCCTAAGAAACTTGTCTGTTAGTTGGTTGTATGATAAAGCTAGTTAAGAAGACTCTGTTTTAAGAAGACTCTGTTTTAATTTGGAATCTAACTGGATTGTGCTAAAAATTGGGGTCTAAACTAATTTGTATGGTTGTGTTGTATGCAAAAAAAATCCCAGATTGCTTTTGAAACTGATGATGTATACAGAAGTGCTTGCTGCTCAGCTTTTTCTAGACCGAGATGGTTGGAAAACTGTAAGTCTTCACTTGTGTACTTGCTGGTTGCTGCTTAGCTTTTTCTTTAGTTTTTTATTTTGACTTCTTCTTTAGTTCTTCTATTGTAGGAGCATGTCTATCTGGCTCTGATGATGTAGATTTGAACCATCCCAATCATAAAGTTTATGAGGTAATATTTCCCTCATTTAATTATTTGTGTTCTGGGTTTTCAAGAAGCAAATTTGTACCAAGCTCTTATAGCTCTTAAAGTATGTCAGTATCAATTTCTTTTTTGTCTAATGTAAGTGGGCTGAAGCATTTTTGTCTCACTTGCAGTTAACAAGAACCAATTATCAAAACTTATATTCGTTCTCCAGCTATTTTGGAGGATATATTTCTAGATAACGTTTTTAGTTTTTTTTTTTTTTTTTTGCTCCATATCGAAAAGGCTCCAATGGCCTTGATTTTTTCTATATTGGAAAGGCTCCAATGGCCATTTTGAAAAGGCTCCAATAGCCTTGATTTTTAGTTTCCTGGTCTCCAGTGTAATTTATGCAAGGAGCCTAAACGGCTAGTTAAAATAGAAAAAGAACCGTTAAATGGACATTTGAAAAAAAAAACATTTGTATTAAATAATTTTTATTTGAGAAAATAAACCGAATTAGGCCGAACTGAACCGAACCGATCGGTCCGATTCGGTTTTCGGTGTTGAATTCTGAAAAATGTAAAACTGAACCGAAGTTTTGTACGGTTCGATTATCGATTTTGGCCTAAAACCGAACCGAATTGAACCGAACCCACCCCTACCCACTAGGGGGGTTCTGCCATTTCGTCTTTTCCCTTCTCGTATTGTTACCTCCAATGACATGTACTTGCTGGTATTCCTCAAGAAGTTTAATTACCCATTGAGCTGCATTAGATGCACAAAAGAAGTTGCCCCAAAATATAAATATAGAAGGTGAGAGTGTGTGGTTTACAATTTAAAGCACTGCAATCCCAAAAAAAAATTATATTTTTGTATTTATACATTACAGTGCGCCCATAAACGAGGTCGTTTTAATTTTCTTCCATCTTGAATGCAAAGATATTGGCTTGGGCCAAATCTGAGTCGCTGTCTTGCTCCAGATTAACTCCTCCCCTGCTTCACCCAAAAAACCCGGACTTCCATTTCTCTGTAGAAATAGAAATGGCCATGTCCAACTTCCTGTGCCCCACAGCCCCTCTTCGCCTCTCCCACAGACCCTTTATTCACTCCTCCCCATTCTCTCTAAACCACCAATCTCTTCTCACTCTCACCCACCTCTCAACCAACCCAGTCAAACCCAGAAGACTCCTGACCACCCAATCCAAGGGTGACGACTCAGTCGACGTCCCCGACCGCTTAATCGCCGCCGTCTGTTACTTCTACCCCTTCTTCGACGGCATACAATACGGTAAATATGTGATCACTCAGTTCACCGCCATTCAAGCTCTGATTAACCCCTTGGTGCCGGCTATACGGGTCTTCAAGAGCTTCCCCTTTAATGGGTTCTTGGTGTTTTTAACCCTCTACTTTGGTGTTGTTAGGAACCAGAACTTTAGTAGGTATGTGAGGTTCAATACCATGCAAGTCATTGTGCTTGATGTGCTGCTCATTTTCCCTGATCTTCTGGAGAGGAGCTTCAATCCCAGAGATGGGTTGGGATTGGATGTGCTGATGAGCTTGGATAGTACCGTCTTCCTTTTCCTCTTGGTGTGTTTGATTTATGCGTCTTCTTCTTGCTTGTTGGGTCAGGTGCCCAGATTGCCCATTGTAGCTGAAGCTGCTGATAGGCAAGTTCCTTGAGTTGAGCTCATTCTTTTGTAGCAAATTGTGGTGATTTGTTGTCAAGGCAAAGTTCCTGGAGCTGTTTTGTAGCCAATTGTGATTTTTGGGTTACTGATTATGCTTAGCCACAAAAGGGTAGAAACTCATGTTGTTGTTGTCATTGCGCTTTATATGCTTTTGGATTTTGACTGAAATTGATGACATTAGATTGGTTCAGGTACAATTAAAGAGCTATTTATTACACTCTATCATTCTGCAAAGAGTTTAATTCATTGCCCACACGGTATTTACTTCCACTGTGACAAATCATTACCTAATTGCAGCTTGGGAAGCAACTAAAGAACAGTAACAACTGTAGATAGTGATTCAATCTGGATCTTTTTATGTCAGGAACAAAAAAGTAGTTGGTTCTAATGAATTTTGAAACAAAATTTTGTTGATATCATCATCACCTCCTCCTTCAGTATGTTAAACCATTTGTTGACTTATATACTGGTTTACTAGGCTTCGGCTTTGGTTTTTTTTCCTTTTCTTTTCTTTTTGCATTTATGCTAGGCGTTAGTAATGTTTTCAAGTCTAAAACCCTCGTTTATTATCTTGTTTACAATGTTGATTTGCGTGTTTCAAAAACAAAGCTTAGCAGCAATGGACCATCACCAGTTTTCTTTCCTTCCTAAACCAGGTTTCAATGTTTTGTTTGAACTTTGAACTACCACATTAGGAACTGTCAGAAATAGAGTTCGTCTTTCAGTGCTTATGACGACCAAGAAACAACATTTAGGCTATTTTGTCCTGGCTAAGTGCTCATAAGCAAGGGGAAGGCTGTGTGAGGTTATACCAAAAGGTGTGTTTTTTTTGTTTTTTTGTTTTTTTTTGGACTAGACACACACTTTCAGATATCCGCGCACTAGTTATTTGAAATGGTTGGAGATTGTTCTACGAGAAAAAGAAAAGAACAGTTATTGCACAACAAAAAATGTTTTGCAATTTCATTTTTAAGAGCCCATAACATTTCTGGCACTACACAATGGGTCCTGTATATTTTGCACGTAGATCGTTAGGGCTCCTGACGGTGAGCCAAGAAATAGATGAGGTAAAAACTTTACTGCTTTGTCAACAATACACGCAACAAAACTTTACTGCTTTGTCAGCAAGTTTCACTGAAGTCGTAATACGAAATAGTTGTTATGACTTATGACTGGTGAAAAAACTGTTTTGAGAGAAGTGGAGTTTTCAAATATACTTTTTGTCTTGGCCCAACATTCTCATAAGATTGCTAATTCAATTCATATATTTCTAAGCAACTTTTGCTGGACATATTTATATCCCACAAACCAACCTAAAATCACAGTACTTGATGACAAAAATGAATGAATTCAGGGCAACAAAAAGGCATTAATTTATTTATCTTTTCTCAAAAAAAAAAAAAAAAGGCATTAATTTATTTATCTTTTTGATGAAAATGGGTAAGATTATAGGTTAAATGGGGAAATTTCTAAATTGCAGAACAACAGCAAATTGGCTTGCTCCCTGCAATGCATTATGTAAATCTCAACATACTATAGAAGTAAGGCAACTGAGAAGCCACCAAAACAAACACTAGGTACATTCCCGAGACTGTTGTGTTAATCAGAATCCTTTGTCTGTAATTAATAAAAAGAAACAAATATCACATAAAATTAAGGAAAAGGATGAAGATTTAAAGGAACATATCGATCACAAAATTCAGAAAACAACAAAGCCTTGCCAAACCGAAATACACATCGAAGAAAATAAATCTGAAAAATAAAGAAAATTCTTATAATCTCATCGATCTTTCTCTGACCAACCTCGGCTTCTCAATTTGCTCTCGTTGAGATTTTTCCATTCTCGTATAATCCCTCGAGCGCAAGGTGTCGATTCTCATATACTTGGGCAACACGGTGTTGTGTTGGGCCCTTTTTACATGTGCCCGAGTAGGCTGAAAACATTATGCGGGCAGCTCGTGTGTGTGTGTATATATATATATATAGGTCCTTTGAACCCTAAAATCATCAGCAAGCAAATAATACTAAACAACACTGTTAAGCGAGACGATACTGACCTTAAAAAAATCAGGGAAAGTAAATTGAAACAGCAAAATCCTTTGTCAAGACTAAGCAAAAAGTTCCTTTCCCTTCTTGGCTGATATTCTGTTATTCCCTTGCCAGTATCTTCTTTAATTCTCTTCAAGCCTTTCAATATCAGTAGAAATGCTACTCTTTCGTCAGTCAAACACGTTCGCATTACCAAACCACAGAAATCCATACTCCAACTATAAGCAAATTTCACCAACTCGACTCTAAAAATAGACCAAATTCAGAAGCCAGAAAACAACATATAGCTGTTCTATTCTTTCAAATTCCCTTCAAGCCTCTCAATTTACATGAGAAAAAGACTCAATTTTAGTTTGACTATGATTGCACATTGGATTCTATAGTTTAGGTTTAATGCTCATATCCTTATAGTTTCTAATAGGTCAAATTCGTCCAAAACAGATGAAATTTCAGTTAAGTTAACTGAAAAGATGTGCCACTCAAAGATTTGGATAAGGGCTAGATAGAATCTGGGGGAAAATATAGGAATTAAAGTTTGATTTCGGTAATAGAAAAGTGATGGCTCATTGCGTTGTGTTAACAGAGATTGATGAATACCAATTTGACATGATTGCAACTTGGAAGTAATGGTAACCCTGTTGAGTTTTAAACTGTAGGAATTAGAGCCAAATTTTGTAAAAACACAAAAGTGAATTTGGCCAAAACAATTGTTGCTTCACAGCTTAGTAGCCTAAATATATACTATAGATGGTAAACCAACAACTCAGCAGTGGAAAAACTTGCTATTCCAATCACTTTCCAATCCGGATTAAAGGAGATGGCTGCTTGAAAGTTCTTATGCAAATCCTTTCACAGCTACCTAATTAGTCAATAGTGATGGCTGAGATCTGCTCTGTGCTCTAGCAAACTTTAAAATCCATTTCTTCAAATTCCCATCAATTCCCTTAATTTACATGAGAAAAGAATCAATCTTTATTCTTTCACAAACCCAAATCAAATTTCTCAAGCTATATTAAACCAATCTAACCAAACAACGAAGTGGAGAAGCAAAAAAAATATGAAGCAAAAACAACCAAAACGTAGCAAGGAATTCATTACCTGATGCAGCTGCTGTTATTCGGTTTGGGAGGCAGAAGGGGGAAAAGAGAGGAAAAAACTCGGTCTGGGAGGCAGAAGGGAGGAAGAGAGAGGACAAAAAAGGTCAGTGGCAGAGCCGTAAAAAAAATTCAAATGAGGGCAAAATTGTCTTTTTGCTCATGAATGAACAGTGATTAATGGCAGCTTCGTATTTTTTTTTCCAGAAATGAGATGGCAATAATTACTGTTCACTGTACTTAGAACAGTGTAACAGTGCATCCACGCTTAATATATGTATAATAACTAGAAAACTTCCCCGCGCTTTGCTGCGGGATGTACCGTTATCAATAAATTAAATGTAATAGAACTAAACTTAAGAGGACGACAAAATTGTTTTCAATTGTCTTGAGACCATTGCTACATTATAAATCAAGGATCTCAGACAAAATTGTACAATATGACAAAATAGTACAATATCATCACTGCAGATCATCTAAAACAAAAGATGAATTAAATCATGCCCTAGCTTTGAGATCTTATCAAAGTTTCTACTGGCAACATTTTCCATTATAGTAGTTTTCAAAAAATAGGCTATCTTAGTTTAAGGTCAACTTGGTTACAATTGCTGCTGGAACATTTTCCAAAAAATAGTTGTTCTACTTGCTCCAGGTGTATATATACAAAAGGTGTTAGCCTATCAAAAGTTGGTCATGGGGTCTCTCCAAAAACATTGCTTGCTGCAGTTCTATCTATACAAAAAGTGGTGCAGCAACAAATAGTAATTCAGCAGGGAATAAAATTTAGAAAAGGAGACTGAAACAGTGAGCACTGACCAGGATCACACTGCTTATAAAATTTCTTCAAAATCTGCAAACAAAAATCGAGAGCAAGGAAAATTCATACTCAATATCCAGAAATTTACTAAGAGGAGGAAATTGATGGGAAATGTTGGGAGAGAAATACCGGTTGTGAAGGTCTAACCAAACCTCCTCCACTCTGTGGATAGAAGCTCTTCTCCTGACAATCTTTGGGGTGTTAGGACCATACCATTCTAAATTGCAATTGAACTGACTGAAGAACAATAAAAAAAATGAATAAAAACATAATAGAAAAACAGAAACTTATTTTTTTCAATTTATTTTATTTTATTTGCAGCAACTGCCCCTAAAAAGTCATCAATCCTCAGAAATAAGCCAAGAAGGTCTAAAACTTCAATAATTCCCAGAAAGAACACGAATAAAAAAAAAATTCATAGAAACAAAACAACTTAGTTTAATTTCAACAATCAGTATCAAGGAGCGATGATTAAGGAAAAGAAGAGCGAAGAGAGAGCCGGGAAAAAAAAAGAAGAAAAGAAAAAGGATGCCGTGGCTCATCAACAGCAATCACAAAATGATTCAAAACCTCATTCCTTATCATCAACTATTCCAATCTTTCACCCATCAAATACAGCACCCAGAAAGAATTTCAAATCACATTCTCACAAAGTCACAAATAACTTCCACTTGTCCTGTTTTAAAGCGACAAATATACTTAAATGAGAAAAGGCACAGAATACTCAATCAACCAAACATAGGACCAGCTACTTGATCATATTTGAAAGCAAGAAATATACTTAAATGAGAAAAGGCACAAAATAAAAGATTGAAGTCTCACCTATGAAATTTGAGATGAAACTGATTTCCCTTCTTCCCTTTTCTATTTGAATGCCTCAGACTTTACAAAGACTGCAAATTATGGCAAATCAAAAGTTATTTAGAGATAAAAGAAAATTAGTTCTAACATCAGAAATTCCCAACATTGTCTTTAGTCACAAATTCCCATAAAACAGAAATTGTTCTCTCTGTTGTTTTAAATAAAGCTGACAGCCAATTTTCACTTATACTATTTAAGATTACTCTTAATGCTTTAGCTGTTTGAAGATCACATCTTATTGATCCCCACTTACTCAGAATCCACTATTAAATATGGTTCAGAGCACGATAATTATGAAACCAAACCCAAAACCTCTCTAAGAAAACCAAACTCCAACAGCTTACTTTCTAAAAAAGAGGGGGGGGGGGACTCACCACCAGAAAACAGCAAAGAAAAGTTACCTCGAGCAAAAACTCCAAAATCAACAGACCAACAAAAAACAAAATCAAACAAAAACAGATAGCAGTAGCACACATTCCAATTTCACACCAGCACTTCAAGTATAATCATATCAAATGAAGGAAGACATACAAAAATTCATCCAATCAAGGAAGCCACTATCTAATGTCTGAAAAAAAAAATAAAAAAAAATAGAAAAAAGTATAATCCAATAAAAATACCCATTGCAATTGAACAGCCTTAATTTAACAAACTTCCATAACGATACAGAACAAAACAACTCAACTCAACAACCTAATGTCTCTTTTCAACCAACACATAGAAATCCAGAAAGAAAAGGGGTGTAAAACAATGAATTGCAAGAAATAGCAACTGCTCTACCAAGCACCCACAGATCAAACAGAATTTCTATAAATCGTATACATTATACACTTGTTACAACATTACTTGACCAATTTACTTATGTCAAAAACCTTATCTCCAAAAACCAAATCAGTTATCCAATTTCCTAAAGCAACAGTCTTTTCCCTTGAAAAAAAATCCATGAGTATATTCAATAACCCTAACCCTGAAAGCTAATCAAACAAAATTAAGGCCTAAGATCAGAAACCAAACGCAACAAAATTCAATTCCCAATTTCCGAAATCAACAAATCACATACGTTTTGCTTCTGGGTTCCTCAGCTTTTATCGAAAAGACTTCCTTCATTTTCCGGTTGAGAAGAATCGGAGAAAAAATCCAAAAGGCCCAATTGAAATTAGCAAAAGCCAAAAGTACAATCAACCAAAGATCATATCTAAGAAAATAAAGCAGAAAATTGAAGAATTACAACACTGATCTGAAAATTGAATTCAAAAAAAGCAAGATTGATAAACTCCCATCATCATTCAGAACCCAACAACAGTGATGAGAGATAAAAAAAAAAAATAATAATAAAAATCCAGACCTACAACTATTCCAGACGCAGATACCTCTCTCTCTCTCGACCTCTTCTGCAATAAATCCAGATCGATCACTATCACTTCTTCTTCTGCGAAACAGTGAATGTCGATCTTGATCGTCTTCTCGAAGACACAAAAATTAGGGGGAAATGGCAGCATGGTAATTCAGAGAAAACAGAGGGCAATACCGTCATTTCGCACCCTTTATGAACAGTTGAATGAACAGGGATGAACAGTCAATGTGATTCGGCTTTAGATGTACTAGCCTTCCTACACGCGCGAAGAAGGACTTGTCAATTGTTCATTTATGTCAGTGGTTAATAATCAGGCATCTTCAACCTCAATCACAAAAAGCTACAATTTTCATAAATAACTGAAGAATTAGATTGGAAATGTATCCGATAACAACCTATTAACATTGATCTGCAAGAAGAAACACAAAGTTAGAACTTTGCATTAGGAAAAAATGAAATCATTATCTCTCTTGTAGAGAGCATAATAATTTTGAAAGAAATATAAGTCAAAAGTACTTCATAATATCCCCAGGAGAATGAGGCACCCCCTGAGTTGCTTCAGCCCAATCCAATTCCTGAAGGGGTGTGGAGCGATATATCTATGGATTTCATAGATGGCCTTTCGAATGTTGAGGGAAAAACTTCAATTATGGTGGTAGTAGACAGACTGACAAAATATGGTCATTTTATTTCACTAAGCCATCCCTACACTGCTAAACCCACAGTTGAATTCTTTGTAAAGGAAGTTTTGCTACATGGCATGCCTCGACACATAATAAGCAATAGGGACCCAGTTTTCCTTGGTGCTTTTTGGACAAGTTTCTTTGAGCTTCAAGTAACTAAGTTGGGGAAAAGCACTACTTACCACCCACAAATCGATGGTTCTTAACAGAGTTCTGGAACAATACTTGAGGAGTATGCTTTGCGAGCAAAGGAAATAAGAAACTAAGTCCGGGAAAAGCATTGCTTACCACCCACAAACTGATGGTCAGACTGATTGCCTTAACAAAGTTCTAGAACAATACTTGAGGAGTATGATTTGCGAGCAAAGGAAATGAAAATGGCTGAAATTGCTCCCATGGGCTAAGTGGTGGTATAATACCACTTACCACTCAGCCATCAAGATGAGTCCCTATCAAGCTTTGTATGGGTGTCCTACTCCACAAATCCATTCTTACGTACCATGTATTATTGTTGTACATCAAGTTGATATGTTGTTAAGAAACGGAGACGAACTGTTAGCATCCTTAAAAAGGAACTTGAAACAAGCTCAACAGAGGATAAAGTCATTTTATGATAAACATCACACGGATAGAGAACTCGGTATAGGTGACTAGGTATTTCTAAAGCTGCAGCCATACAAGCAAAAATCAGTGTAGGAGAGGAAGTCACACAAGTTAGCTCCAAAATAGTTCGGACCCTTCCAAGTCATTAGTAGAATTGGGAAGGTTGCTTATAAACTGGACTTACCTCCTACTATTAAGGTTCATCCCGTATTTCACGTGTCATTACTAAAAAAATAAAAGCTGGGTGACTCTGTAATTACTTCTCCACACCTTCCCCCTGGTTTTGATTCCAACAAGGAGCATTGGTGAAGGAATTGTGTCCTAAAACAATCATTTTGATGTAATTATTATTGTAATTATTATTATTCAAAAGGGCAAGTTTATTGTTCATTGCTTATACTTAATATTTGATTGAACAAGGTCCAAGGAATATGAGTTAAAGAGAAAGTAATCTAAAGAGTTAGATGTGTGAGACATTTACTCTTTCACACTCTTATCCTAAAAGGTTCCTAGTCATAGGATTATCACTTGGACATTGATAATCCGGAAAGACTAGCACATACTATGTATTCTCAATATGGAGGATGATATGTCTCTTGTCATTTGTGTAGAGACACTAATACAAGTATGTGGGTGCTCTTAACTTAAAGAGTATACTGAACGCGATCATTAGAGTTCTTGTATGGAGTCTTACTTACATGTCAAACTTGAACTCTAAATTGCAATAATACAAATTAGTCCTTTGACCTGAGACACCATAGTTGTCTTATGAGTGAATGGATTATCTCTTGATGATGCAATAACATTGTGTCCCTTAATGGATATAATAGATGCATTCATTGGTATAATCAATTCGGTCATGGAGACATGTGAGTGTACAACAAGGAATCTCTATCCTTAAGTAAATAAGGTGTATGTTCAAAGATGTGATTCAATGAGTCTTTGGCCAAAGCATTGAATGAGATTTAAAAAGGAGTTTTTAATCACATTCTAAGAATCACATAAGAATGAAAATCACATTAGGGGATTGACATATCAATTCCATACCCCGATGATGTGATTTAGAACATAGTGTAAGAGAAGGACCGTATTGTATTGTAATTCCAATTGAATAGGTTCTTTGTCAATCTACATTAACTAGGGTAGTCATGATATGTTGCAAGACGTCACTCATGACTTGTGAAGTCCCCGAGGATTAATAAACATTTATTATCCTAATAACAAGGGAGAATCAAAAATGGAGTTTTTGATTCGTAAACAAAATAGAATGGTTTCTATAAACTTCACTGCCTTGTTAATTAGAACCTAAGAGATCGCACACCATATAAGTGGATCATTGAGATTGTATATGAAGAAGATTAAACAAGAGTTGGTTATGAGCAAATAATTAATTAGATTTATTATTTGAACATAATTAGGATTTTCGGGTAAAACCGAACCTATTGGGCCTAAACGATTGTCGGGTTTTTTGGTGTGGACTTGGGCTTCACTAAATGAGATTTAAATGAAAGCCCAAGACACATTTTTAGTGCCCAATAACATGTATGGACCAGCCAAAATATTGGCTTTATGAAAGTCAATATTTTTCTTTTAGTAATTGGAGTTATTTCCTATTATATAAAAGGGAAAGCATGGACAAAGAAAAGTGTGTGTCTCCACACTATTATTTTCAAATTAGAGAGAGAGAAAGAGAGTTCTCTCTTGGTCCATTTTTCAGAAATTAAAGGAAAGAAGAACACTTGCATAATTTCTTCTTTTCTTTCATCTTTCTTCATCTCTTGATTCACTTGGTGAAGATCCTTAGAGGCCATATATTTTTGTGGCTTTACTTGTTACATCAAGGAGGAGATTACAAGCACAAGAAGGAGTATAAGAAGGAGTTCTTAATTCAAGGTGCTTCAAGGTGGAGGAAACACACACAAGGAGAGATCAAGGAGAGGAACTTTGGTGGTTCACTTGGATCGGATTAAAATCACGCTCCAAGGGTGAGTAGAACATAAACTCCCTCTTTGTTCTTCCTTACCATGCATGCTATGTTTATATACATATCACAATAAGCCAAGATCATGGGTTAAAGGAATGGATTTTATGTTTAGTTAGTAGTTTAATTGTTAAACTTATTCCGCACTAATTAAAAAGTTTTGAAATCCATCCATTCCTTCAATTGGTACCCTAAAAAGTTTTTGGAGAGAGGATTGTTCAAGCAAGGTAATTCATCAGTGGTGAAATGGTTGATACAATGGCAAAATGGTACTGAGAAATATTCTACTTAGGAAGAGATTGACAAGTTTCAACAGCGATTTCCAGAATTTGAAGATTAACACGAGCTATTTCTGCAAGAGGCTAGGGGTGGGATGATGAGAGCCTAGGTCTATTCATCATTTAGTTATGCAGTATATTATAATTAAGCTTTGATGTTAGTAGTTGCTATTGAGCTGTAAACACTATTAGTCATATTGGGAGCATGAGTGCTTATCTGTTAGTGAGTGGGACAGGTGTCCAACTCTCCTTTTCCTTTTGGTTGAGTCCCTATATATGTACTGACCTCGATCGTTTTATGGTTATATATCGAAGAAAAGTATCATTTTGTTTTCTCCTCTTTCTTTCTGCTTCTTTGTATTTCTGCAATTCTAGACCTAGGGTTGTATTACATAATGACCACCACCTTCGGCTTCTCTTCTTCTTTGTGCTTTCTCTGCGTTTCAATAGCAGCAGCGGCGCTACCCTCCATGCTTCTCTCATTTCTTTCTATCGCCTCCACAGTTCAAGAATTTTGAAACCAATATATATCTCCTCAGACCTCAACTTTTATACTGTACATTATAGTAGATTACTACTGATTAGGCCCGCGCAATGCTGATGGGTTTTTTTCTTCGAGAGTTTCTATTGGGACCTCCTAATTTACTTACTAGACCTCCCTCATTTTTTAATTATTAAATGACTTATATGTCATTAAATAAAAAGACTGTTACAGACAATAAAATGTTAAGAAAAAAAAAAAGTAAAACTCTCTTCAAAACTTTATAATAATAGAAACACAATTCATATTACTTTTATTATTGGGAAAAATACTATTTAGTTCCTGAAGTATGACTTTGTCCTCATTTTATTCCTTGCCTTTCTAATTTAATCGCAAAAGTCCCTGAACTCAAAATTTTCAGTCCAACTGGTCCATTCCCTCTATTTCATCCAGTTGCCACATGACCTGTCAGTTATCTACTTGCCAACTAAGCGCCACGCCAGACACTGATTTTGTAAAGTGACAAAAATGCCCATGGCCT
Organism: Rosa rugosa; assembly: GCF_958449725.1. Lineage (NCBI taxonomy): Eukaryota > Viridiplantae > Streptophyta > Magnoliopsida > Rosales > Rosaceae > Rosa > Rosa rugosa. The sequence continues at coordinate 25,776,676 of NC_084821.1, read as the reverse complement.
CTATTACGGTAGTTGTGGAGTCTATTAACTGTTAGGTTAAGTAACTAATGCTTTTCATTGACCTTTGCAGCTGATCCTGACTATTTCACAGTCAAGGTATTCCATGGAGGGCGCATAAGTGGCAACAAATATGTTGGAGGGAAGGTAGATTATTATGACAATATGGACAAAGATAGGATGTTCGTTGTTGAAGTAGATAATATGGTGAAGCAGTTAAATCCAGCTTATGCAGATCAAATGATTGATTATTGGTATAGGGTTGGGGATGAAGGAGACGAGTTGACCAAATTGGTGACTGATTTGGATGTTATCACTATGTGTACTGCTGTTCCTTTTTGGAGATTGATAATTTTGTACTTGGACCACAAGGGACCAGAAGATATAGATGATGACTTATTCATATATGAAGACTTCATTTTTAGTCAAGTTGGTAGCAGTGTTGTAATAGAAGAGCTACCCGATGAGCCTAGACCTAGACCTAGCAAGGGAGTAGTGATTCGGGAGCTTGAGGACTGTGTGCCTACCCAAGCTAGCACTGCTTGTGGAGTTTATCCAAAGGAAAAAGGTAAACAAAAGCTGCTGGAGTATACAAAACCATCTAATAAGGGTAAAGAAAGTGTGGGGTAGTCAAGTGTAGGAGTAGGTTCAAGTGGTTTAGGGCAGTCAAGTAGTGTGTAGATAATGAAGGGCAAGGGCTGAGCTGTTGACAATGAAGGGAAAGTGCTGCACGGTATTGACCTTCTTAATTATCTTCAGTCATATGGTGGTGGTGAGGTCATTGAGGTTGACCATGAAGGTGATAGTGAAGATGAAGATGGGACAGTTAGAGGAGATAGTGAGGGTTCAGACCACAGTGAGGATGATGATTACTATTCTCTAGCAGTGGATGATGACTATGACCAGTACGGGGTAGATGATGACGATTGGTTGGAGGATGTTGAGAATGAACTGGATCAATAGAGAAAAGGCTTACTAGAGGGTATTGTTGGACAAAGGTTAAGTATGCAGCATGAGGTACCAGACTTTGAAGATAATGAAGACATGTTTGCTGAACAAGAGTCTGATAAAGAGCCACCTAATTACATTGTCAATTCTGATAGGGAAATTGAAGAAATTGGGTTGTACTTTAACCCTAAAACTGACATGAGAAAGCCTGTTTTCAAGTGGGGGATGATGTTTGGTACAGTTCAGATATTGAGGGATGCTCTTAGGAAGATGGTTGTACAAGGTGGATGGGAGTATATTTTCATCGATCAAGAATGATAAAGTAAGACTCAGGGTCATATGCAAGGAGGAAAATTGCCCTTTCGAGCTGTTTGCTTCAAAAATGCAGCATGAGGATACTTTGATGATCAAGGGTTACAATCCAAAACACAATTGCACAAGGAAGTATAACAACAACATCATGAAGCAGAAATTCTTAGTAGCAAAATTGCTCTCAATGAACATTGGAAACCAGGTATATTTTCTTGACAAGTTCATAGTTTAGAATTCATTCTTATCAGCTAGTTGAGTGTCTACTTAATCAATTTCCATTTGGTGTTACAGAGTCACTAGCTAAGACAATGTCTGCCAGTCTTAGAGCAAGGGTTTCAAAAGAAATGGCTTATAAGGTTAAGAGGGCAGCTTTGCTGGAAGTTGAGGGCTCTATAAGGTATCTGTTTGCAAGGTTGAGGGATTATGCAAATGAGCTGAAGAGGGCTAATCCAGATACTACAGTGGATATTAAATGTGATTTCAGAAGCACTCACAAGAATCCACTCTTTAAAAGAATGTAATTTGTTTAGGAGCCCTCAACAATGGAATCAAGGCTGGATCTAAGTGTGATTAGCTTGGATGGTGCACACTTGAAAAGTGCTTTTGGGGGACAGCTTTTGACAGTAGTGGGTTTAGATGCCAATAACACAAGCTAGGTTGTTGCATATGAGAATAAAGACTCATGGATCTGGTTTATGGAACTTTTATGCAAGGACTTGCATACCAAGGAGGATGGAGCTGGATGGGTTTTTATTAGTGACAAGCAGAAAAGGCTCAAACCTGCATTTGAGGAGGTGGTTCCAAGTGCACACATTAGGTTATGTGTCAGGCATATGTGGACTAACTTCACAAAACTTTTCTTTGGCAAAGTGATGAAGGACCAGATGTGGAAATGTGCCAAGTCCACTACTATGCCTTACTATCTTAATGACATGGAGGAGATGAAAGCCCTTGATGTGGATGCTTACAATTGGATGACAGGTATTTGAATACAATCTGTTTGTACAAGTTGGGTTTAATTTGTTTGCTATTTTTAATTTTTGTTCCTGTTTTGTAGAAGATGAGAGGCCTCCCAAACATTGGTGTAGGACATTCTTCAACACAACCAGTAATTGTGACATTATGCACAATAACCTATGTGAGAGTTTCAACTCATGGATTGTGGAAGCAAGAAAGAAGCCACCAGTCAGCATGTTTGAAGACATAAGATTGAAGCTTATGAAGAGGATTCAGGTGAGAAGGGCAAAAATGGAGGCTTATGAAGGAAATATTTTCCGCAAGCCAAGGTAAGTGTTGGAGAAGAGCAAGGTGAAGGCTACAACCGACTGTACTCCAACATTCATTGGTGGTGGTGGAGCTGAGGTTGAGAACATAGAAGGAAGCAAGAATGTTGTGAACCTAAGGTTGAGGACATGCAGCTGCAGGAGGTGGGACTTGACAGAAATCCCATGCAAGCATGCAGTTTCAGCCATACACTTTAGGAAGCAAGACCCAGATGACTATGTTGCTGATTGTTATTTGAAGAAGAGGTATATGGCTATCTACAACAATTTCATAAGGGCTGTTAATAGCATGGACTTGTGGGGAAGATGTGAAGATCCACCAATCTTACCTCCAGCATATTCAAGGCAGCCTGGTAGGCCTAAGACACAAAGGATTAAGGATGCCTTTGAAAAGCTTCAAACGGCTGAGGGTAAGCTTGGAAGACAGCAGAGATCCCTCAAGTGTGGGAATTGTGAACAAGTAGGCCATAATGTGAAAACATGTCTGCTAATGTCTAAGATTCAGCAGTGGCTAAACCTTGGTACGCTGGTCCGATGGGCGGACCGCTACTTGTGGTGTAATCGATACTTCCGCTACCTGTCAAGTAAAATACAAAAGGCGTCAGAGGGAGACCGCGTTGGGCGGTCTTCTCTTCTTCGATGCCTAAGTTAGTCAATGTATTTGTGTTGACAGAATAACAGTAGGTAAATAGTAAATGCGTAATTAATGAGGAGAGAGGAGAGAACCTTTCATAGGTGAGGAGGGAGCTGATCTTTTCCATGTTTTCGATGTAGGACTGATGTGCTTCAGTTCCCAGCTTCTGGAGTTTCTGATGCTATCTTGGCGCGGCGAGTGGCGGCGCGTCAGCGGTGATTTGGGGGTAAGCCGGGGCTCAGGCCGTAGCCTACTTGGCTGTGTTCCCGTAGGTCACTCATTTGGCGGGAGTTGGTACCGTTGGCTGTAGCATGAGCGTGGCTTATTATAGCTAATTATGCTTGCAAATGCTCATGTAAGTACAAGTCCCCCAAGTGCCCAGTCAAGGAGGGCAATATTTGTTGGGGAGTTGCCTAGCGGTTCGAAGCGTTGCTTTCGCTAGACTTGCAAAAGCATAATTAGCGTTAGTAGGTTGTCAATCATGGGCTTACTGAACAAACGTTTTATACCCTTTCGGGTGGGCCCCTGCTAGGCCCCCCAGGGAGTCCCCCACTCCCCGGCTAACATAGACCTCCGTTTGGCCGGTGTATTGTTTGTTGAGGGGAGCTGCGCTGAGCAGAGGATGTTGGGTAGCGAGCCCAATCTTTGATACCCAAGTGGCGGGGGTCAACGTGCCTGATTAGGGTCATCGAAGACTTTGTTGACGTGTCCCCTTACTTGTCCCGGAGGACTATGGTTTGACTGCAACGCCGCGTGGCGGTCTTTGTCAGAGTGAGGTGTTTCCTCGGGAATCACCGGTGGCGGAAGTCCCTCCGCTGATAGTAAGTGGCAAGCAGTGTCGCGGGGACTTGCTTGGTGGTAGACTAGTGAGTAGTGTTGCGCTCAGCGGAGATTGTCGCGCTTGTAGGATAGAAGGGGAGAAGTCCCGCTAGCGGAGCTGCGCTTAGCAGAGACTATCTCGCTTGCAAGATGAAAAGGGAGAAGTTTCGCTAGCGGAGTTGCGCTTAGCAGAGACTATCTCGCTTGCAAGATGAAAAGGGAGAAGTTCCACTAGCGGAGTTGCGCTTAGCAGAGACTATCTCGCTTGCAAGATGAAAAGGGAGAAGTTCCGCTAGCGGAGTTGTGCTTAGCGGAGACTATCTCTCTTGCCAAATGAAAAGGGAGAAGTTCCGCTAGCGGAGACTATCTCGCCCTTGACGGTTAGTATACCTGCTTTGTGGATGGTTACTTCGGATAGACGCTTCGTCTGACGGCGCCCGACACATGGCTGACATGTGTTGGGTTAGCGTGTGGAATAACGTCCCCACAGCACGCCCGCCTCCTTGCCATTAATGCGAGTCATTATTGGTTTTGTAACCGAGGCGACGCCTCGGTTAATCCGGAGAGTAAGTGCGATCGTGGGCTACGTGTTCGGCTATCGTGTGATGTCGTTTTTCAGTGGACGGCTTAGATTTGTTTGATGTTGACATAAAAGAGAGGGAAACCACAGTGGCTTTGACATTATCTTCACTTCAAACTCAACTCCTCGTCGTCGTCTTCAGGCCTTGTTCTCCGATATTCGAGGAGTGTCCTCTGAAAACCGCGTGTCACTCCGTTGGGTGAGAGAGATTCCTGGAAGTGAAGACATACATTCTGAACGCGCCAGATCGCCCATATCAACAGGTTAGTGATTCGAGCTTCTTTGTTTCATTGCTTTCTATCAGTTTCTGGTTTTGTGGTTTCGAAGTGGTTTTTGCCATTCCCCGATGTATTTGAGGGTCTAGAATTGCGTTTGGGGGTGGGTTTTAGGTTTTTTGACAGAGGGTTGAGGTTTCTTGCCTTGCTAGATGGTCGAATCTGGGTTTGAGTGTATATGCGTTTTGTTCTTGTTTTGGCACTTTTTGGGTTTCTGGGATTTGGTGATCTTGATGTTCTTGGCATAGGGATAGTTTAGATCTTGTTGGAACTGACTGGTTTGGGTTTTAGGGTTTGTGATGGCTAGCGTCGTAGAGATCTCGAGCAGTGACGATTCCGGGTCTGACGTGTCGCTCAGCATGGCGGATAAGATATTTTTTGACTCGTTGCGTCCGTCTGCCCATACAGGAACCTCACAGTCCGAACTGCTAGAGATCGAGCCGCTACAGACCATACCCTGGGAAGTAGCGATGGGTCGTGCCGAACGTACGGAGAGTTATAGGGCAGGGGAGGATGCCGTTGATCGCAATAGGCGTGAGGAGAGGTTAGCGAGCCATAGCGTCGCTAGTGGCTTCGCTGATGAGGGAGAGACTGGCGGGGAGGAGATTGAGTCAGCATAGGACCTCCGCGACGGTACTCCTGTTGACGAGGCGGGAGGACCAATGACTGTAGCCTCCGTGAACTGGTTGAAGCAGGTGTTTCGGCTGCCAGGCGTAGTGAAGCTGCGTCCGCCGCTGAAGGACGAGAGAGCTTCGATTCTTCCAGCGGGGCATGCCGCCGTGCATGAGGCAATCTTCCGCCAGGGAGTGACATTCCCGCTGCTGCCAAATCTCCAAATTTTAGTTTGTGAGTTCGACCTCGCATTTGGACAGATCTGTCCCAACATGTGGCGGTTGTTGATGGCGATGAAATCGCTCTGGCGCTTGTCGGGATGTGAAGGGCCAACTGTGGCGGAGGTACTTCACTTCTACGAGCTTGTGTAAGTGAGGCGCCAAGGTTGCAGCGGGCAAGTGAACCTGAGCCGCCGCCAGGGGGCGCCGAAGCTGATCGAGAACCTGAAGGATTCCATGTCTCCTTGGCGGGGGGCCTTTTGTGTTGCTATCGCGGGGTGGGAATATCAAGCGGGGTCGAATGAGGGGGCGCCGACATTTAGGATTAAGTCGGAGTTCCAACCTATCCGAGGTTGTCGCTAGCTTCCGCTGCACACAGTTGGTAGTTTTGCTTTTATGACATGTCTCTGCTTTGTTCTAACCATTACCTCTTTCTTTTTTTTTGTAGCGGGTTTGTGTTTTAACTTGACGCGTGAGGAAGAGTGCCGCGTGGCAAGGATCAGAGGCTGCTGGCTGAATCGCAACCTGCTTGACCTTCGTCTTCTCACCAGTTGGGAGTTGTTGGTCGATCAACAATTGACGCACGCCCTTGGTAAGTAACTTCCTCTGATACTTGCCCTAGCTTTAGTTGGTATCAGGCTAACCCGTTGTTTTTGTATAGATTCTCCACCGGCCATGACGCACGCCCTTGGTAAGTAACTTCCTCTGATACTTGCCCTAGCTTTAGTTGGTAACAAAGCGAGCCGCGACGCTTTTGCCAAAGCCATGGACCGCACCGAGATTAACAATTTTTTGGAGAGTATGTATTCCACTGGGCTGGCGGCCTAGCAGACGACAATCAATCCACAGACACTGGTGTTGAGCCAGTCAGAGACTCTTGTGGTGATGCCAATGCCACACCACTCGCATCTCAACCCCGCTGACCAGACCGTGTGGCGCTGGTTGAGGGTAGCGGTGAGCAAAGGGCTGCTGGAGGAAGCAAGGCCCCTGCTACTCTTGTGCAGCCGAAAGAGAAAGTGCCTGCCAATCGGCGTGGGCCCCAGAAGGAGAGGGTGGTGCCCTCGAAGGAACTAGTTACTATTGCGGGGCTGGAATCGAGGCCTGTCGCCGCTGGTGCCACACGGGTGGTGCTGCAGAGCAGAGGAAGCGGCGGCAGAACGACGGCAACGAGGAGGACGACGTCGCTGACGCGGAGACCATCGGGGCCCGCCAACAGAAGAAGGCCAAGCAAGCCCCGCCAAATGTGACTGTGGCCGCCGGCCGGGAGGTGCAGACGAGCGATCTAGATTCGTTTGCTGCGTATGCCGAATTCCTGACCGACCCCGAGCGGGAGTTTCTCTTCCACCTTTGTCAGCGGCTGGGGTTTGGCGGACTGGAGGGGATTGTGCGCTCGACCACTATTGACTAATCGCCATTCAATTCGGCCTTCGGGCAACTGTCTGTTGGGCTACATGAGATGTTCCTGGCCCCGTCAAACCAGCCTCGGGTTGTGCGTCAGCTGAAGGAGGAGATCAAAGGTCTCCATAGGGAGTTGCAGGAGGCCAAAGACAAGCTGGTAAACGTTGAACGGCGCCTGACCAAGGCGGAGTGCGATGCGATGGATGCCCGTGGCAAGCTGAATGTCGCCGTTGAGCGTGACCTTGAGCGGAACGATCATGTCTCCAAGTTAGAGCAAGACATAGCCCTGCTGAAGGATCAAGTGGCGGCTAAGGTTAAGAAAGTTGAGATCCTTCAGCGGGATTCTGCCGCTAAATCTGTTGAGGTGAAGAGGCTAAAGGGCAAGGTTGAGCGGCTGGGAGCTGAGAGAAACCGCGCGGAGGTCACCGCTGTAGAGGCGTTCAAGCAGTCAGCGGAGTATAAGCAAGCAATGATGGATGCGGCGAAGGCTGGTGCCGCTGCTAATTTGGACCTATTGAACCAGAAGGGCACCATTGACTGGGTGAAAGCGTCCCAATCCGCCGGGTCAGCGGGAACTCGCGAGCAGTGTGGTTCCTACTCAAGTTGGGGGTGTCCGCTCAGGTAGTGGTGAGCGTCGGGCGGACGATTCTCAACGGACTCCACCTCCTACGTACCCAATCCGAAGTTTCCCGCGCTGACTTCATGGCCGCCCATACCTGAGCGGATGGCACCATGGTGACTCCGAGCCCTACCGCTCATGGATCTGATCAGACGAGCCGCCTTGCTGGGCAACAACCACCTCTGGGGGGTGATAATGTCGCCGGTGCTCTCGAGAAATGAAGATTGCTCTATAGCTTTTGTAGTGCCGCTGAGGCTTTGCTTTTTTTTTTTTTTTTTTATTAGTGTCGCTAAGGCTTCTTGTACTTTTGACAATATTTTTGGGGCGGGGAGTCCCGACCCTGAATATATGAAGTAATTGCTATTTGCCTCTGAAATTTTCCCAAGTGTGGATGTGTTTACTAATTGCGTTTTTTGAATGTTAATGAACCGCTAGAGTTTTGACTTCGCTTTTTGTTAATCAACGAAACACTAAGGGAATTAAAATTGATCTAAGTGCACGATGTAGCGGACGTGGTCCGCCGAATATTGTTGGCGTTGCCAGTTAATTCTTGTGCTCGTACTTGGTGACAATGGTTTGAATAATTCCTCGTTTCATTGATAGCCAACAGCTCAGCGTTTACAAAAGCGGGGTTGTACCCGTTGGGTAGCTTCCCTTAGCTAAATATTGAACAAAAATTTAGCTAAGTCAAGATGCTCTTGGGTAGCGACATAACTATTTATAGTAATACCGAAGGTGTTCGGTATTCCAAGGGTGGGTCGTTCTGACGCCATCCTTGTCCATTAAGTAGAAGGTGCCGGGGCTAGCGACTTCCACTATTTTGTATGGTCCTTCCCAAGTTGGGAGCAGTGCCGTTGGCGGTGGAATGACTTCCTTCATTACCCAGTCCCCCAGTTGAAGGTTCCGGGCTTTGACTCTGGCGTTGTAGAAACGTGATACCCGTTGCTTGTTTTGCAAGTTGTGCAAATGGGCCTTGTGTCGTTTCTCCTCGAGGAGGTCTTTGTCGAGGTTGATGCCTCCGCTGTTGGTCTCGGAGCAGTAGCCCTTTACCCTAGCGGTAGGTTGGGTGACTTCAATAGGTAGGACGGCTTTAGTTCCGAACATCATGCAGAATGGTGTTTCACCAGTAGCGGAAGTTGGGGTAGTCCTAATGGCCCACAGAACTTCCGGGAGTTTCTCCGCCCATAAACCCTTGGCGTCGTCGAGCTTCTTTTTTAGCAACTTCTTGATTATCTTATTTGCTGCCTCGACCTAGCCGTTGGTTTGGGGGTGAGCGACAGATGCAAAACTCATCTTGGTGCCCAGGTTGGCGGTGAAAGAGATGAGTTCCTTGTTGTTGAACTGGGTGCCGTTGTCTGTGATGATTGTGTGGGGGACGCCGTAGCGGCAATAGATGTTCTTCCAGAGGAAGTGAGTTACCTTTACGGTAGTTAATGCCGTCAGCGGTTCCGCCTCTATCCACTTGCTATTGTAATCGATGGCGACAATGATGTATTTGAACTGACCTTTGGCGGTTGGGAATTTTCCCACCAAATCCAGGCCCCACGTGGAGTGAATCCATGGACCAGTGATGATTGACAGGGGTTCTGCCTGGGCATGGGGGAGGTCAGCGTATTGTTGACATTTGTGGAAAGACTTTGACACCCTTCTGGCGTCGTCGCCGAGCATGGGCCAGAAGTAGCCTTGTCGCATTGTGCGATTGGCCAGAGATCTGGCGCCCGAGTGGTTTCCACATTCCCCAGCGTGTATCATTGCGAGAACAACCTTTCCTTCTTCTGGGGTCAGACACCGGAGGTTAGGGTGGGTCATGGGTGAACCCCTGGTGGTAAAGCCTACAATTCTGGATGTTATAGCGGGTTGCTATCCGCTTGAGTTGTCTTACCTCGATCTTGTCATCGGACAGCGTTCCATTGCGCTTGTACTCTATGATTTCATCCATCCAGCTGGGATTGACCTCAATGTTGCAGTTGTTGGTCTTGCCAGTGAATCAGCCTTGACGTTCTTTTTCCTGGGGATCTGTGTGATGGTGTGAAATTTGAATTTTTTTAGGAGTGTCCTGACGTACCCCAAGTATGTTGCTAACTGTTGGTCCTTGGCCTGGAAGCTGTCGTTGACCTGGTTAACAACTAACTGGGAGTCGCTGAATATGTTGACACTATCAGCCCCTAAGTCGATGGTGAGGAGTAAGCCGGCAATGAGCGCTTCATACTCCGCCATGTTGTTTGAGTCTTTGAAGTTGAACTTTAACGCGTATTCCACATTTAGTCCCCCTGGTCCGATCAAGATGACTCCGGCGCCGCTGGCCTTGGCGCAAGCAGAGCCGTCCACATGGAGGTTCTAGTCTGACTGCTGTTGGGGGACTGATTCCTCAGCGGTTACCATTTATGTGTTGGCCACCTGTGTCCTTAGGTTGGGTTCTTCCTGACGCTCGGTGAGCTCAGCGATGAAATCTGCCACTGCCTGGCCTTTCATGGCGGTTCTTGGCTTGTAGTCAATGTCGAACTCGCTGAGTTCGATGGCCCACTTACTGAGGCGACCAGAGTGCTCAGGGTTTTGCATTACCTGCTTCAGCGGTTGGTTTGTTAAGACATGAATGGTGTGGGCTTGAAAGTATTGGCGGAGGCGTCTTGCGGAGACAATGAGTGCGAGAGCGAGTTGCTCCAGGGCGGGGTATCTTGTGTCCGCCCCGTTCATGCCCCTGCCGGCGTAGAATACCGGGAGTTCTTCCTGGCCCTCTCATCGTACAATGGCGCAGCTTACCGCTGATGGCGATACCGCCAGGTAGATGTACAGTATCTCCCCTTGGATAAGAATGGAAAGAAGTGGGACTGCTGCCAAGTATTCCTTCAAGCTTTGGAACGCCGCCTCACAGTCTGGTGTCTAGTCGATTTCTTTCTTGTGGGTCCTCTTCAGAACTTTGAAAAATAGGAGGCACCTGTCAGTGAGTCTGGAGATGAACCGAGAGAGGGCGGTTAGTTTTCCTTGGAGGCTCTGAACGTGCACTTTCCATTCCGAAGCCTTCATGTTAAGGATGGCTTGCACCTTGTCAGGGTTTGCCTCTATGCCTCGTTCGCTGACAATGTAGCCCAGAAATTTGCTAGCTGTGACGCCAAAGAAACATTTTTCCGGGTTGAGGCGCATACCATAAGCCAAGAGAATGGCGAATATGACTCTGAGGTTTGCCACATGTCCGCTGGCCTTGATGCTTTTGACCAACATGTCGTCCACGTATACCTCTATTATCTTGCCTAGATGCTCGGCGAACATGACATTCATCAACCGCTGGTAAGTTAGACCGGAGTTCTTCAAGCCGAAAGGCATGACATTGTAACAGTATAGGCCCTTGTCAGTGGTGAAGGTGGTGCATTCCTGGTCGCCGGGATGCATCCCTGGTCGCCAGGATGCATCTTGATCTGATTATAGCAGGAGAAGGCGTCCATTATGTTGAGCAGCTCGTGTTCAGCGGTTGCATCGACCAGTTGATCAATGCGGGGTAGCGGGAAGCTATCCTTTGGGCACGCCTTGTTGAGACCCTTGAAGTCGACACACATCCGCCACTTTCCGCTAGGCTTCTTGACCATGACCAAGTTGGAGATCCACTGAGGGTAATTGACTTGGCGGATGAACCCAATGTTTTGAAGCTTGGCAACCTCTTCCCTTATTGCACGATATCTCTCTTCATCGAAGGCCCTCCGCCGTTGTTTGACAGGGTAGAAGGATGGTTTGATACTCAACTTGTGTGTGATGATCTCAGGAGAAATGCCCGGCATATCAAAGTAGGACCATGAAAAGACGGCGGCGTTGTCACGTAGAAACTGAGTGAGTTCAGCAGCTACCTCTGGGGCTAGCTGAGCGCCTATGTGGACTGTTCGCTCAGGGTGCTCGTCAGAGATGCTGATAACCTTGAAGGATGTTTCTGGGTTGACAGGCTCCTTCATTACATATTTCTCCTCGTCATCCCTAGGGTCCTCAAAGATATTTGGTGCCAGTGCATGGTTTCCTACTGTTAGGATCTCATGGTTGTGCGTTGACCGTGCCACAGTCGTTGAATAACATTCTCGTGCCAATTGTTGACTTCCTTTCACACACCCTGTCTCGTTGGGTGTGGGGAATTTCATGAGAAGCATGTATCGGGCTATGATGCACTTGAGTTTGTTGAGCGCCGGTCGCCCAATGATGGCATTATATGAACTGAAGCAATCGACAACTATGAACTGTGTATGTACCTCCGCCGTGCATGGACTAGCGCCGATAACTAGCCGCATGTAATCAGAACCCAGTGGTCGCGTGACGTCACCGGAGAAGCTGAGCAACGACTCATGATCTTGGAGTAATTTTCTGTTCCGCTGGAGTTGGTATTAGTAGCCATTGAAGATGACGTTGACAGCGGATCCGCTGTCAACAAGGACCCTTCCCACGGACCATTTATCGAGAATGGCGTCGATCAAGAATGGATCGTTGTGGCGCAGATGCACACCACGTTCCTCCTCCTCTGAGAAGGTGATGGGTTCCCATCCAGATCTTGGGAGTTTAGCGGACCTCTCGTAGTGGATGTTGCAGATTTCTTTGGGGTGGTTGCCGCGTGCATAACGCTTTCTTACCCTGTGAGACATGTTGGTGATCAGAGCACCGCCATCGATGGTGTTGATGCGGCGCATTGGTTCGATGTTGGCGACCACGGGTGGCGGTTGGCGCACCTTGAATTGTTCTTACTTGTCGTCACGGTATAGAGTCTCAATAGCCATTTTGAGAGCGTTGCAATTGTTGGTGTTGTGACCGCTGTCCTCGTGGTACTTACACCACTTGCAGGTGTTTCTCGGTTTTCCCACTCTTGGGTACTTTCTTAGGGGTGGTGGTGGGATCTGGTCGTATATCTCCTCATACGAGGCTGTGAGGACTGTAAACACTGCATACCGCTGGGAGGACTCCGATTGTTTGTTACGGTTATCCCTGTGGGATAAGCGGTTGCCCTTGTGGTAATATTGGCCGCTTGCTCTGGTAGTTGCCCTGTTGCCACTCTCCCTTCTTATCAGTTGGTGGCGTAACAGAGGTTTTGTTAGCGGTCTCCTGCTGGCTGGAGGAGGGCTGAGCGGACTTTGCCGGTGTTGGCGGGGTTTCTCTATATGTGATGAATTCTGCCTGTGCGTGAATGACGGCCTCGCTCATGACATGGTCATATGCAGCGTTTGGATGATTGTAATTGAGGTGATAGAGAAATGGCCCCTTGAGGAGTCCCTGCTTGAAGGCTGCTAATGCCATTGTTTTATCGAGATTGTGGCACTGAGACGCCGCCGCTCGCCACCTTGTGACAAATGCCTTCAATGTTTCTTCTGCTCCCTGCTTGACATTGAACAACTGACTTGTGTTGTGATGTCCGGCGGACAACAGGATTAACCGAGAGAGGAAAGTGTGTGATAGTGCGTGGAATGAGTCGATGGATCCCGGCGGGCATTCAAAGAACCAACTCATTGCCTCACTATCCAACATTTTGCTGAACAAGTGGCAGAGGGTGGCGTCATCAAATCCCTTGTTGTTGGTGACTTTTTTGAAGGTGTCCATATGGACGAAGGGGTCAGTCATGTCGTTTTAATGTGACATCTTTGGTGTCTTTGCGTGTGCTGGTCTGACGGCTTGCAGGATCCTGGCGGTGAATGGTCCTGGCCTGGACTCAAAGAGCAGATTTGGTATTGGCGATAGGGTGCCTGACTCTGCCCGGATCAATCTTTGCTCTAATTGCTGCATCCTTTCCAGGATTTGGGCTGTTACATCGCCTGCGGGCCCTACCTGGAGATTCAGCTGGTCCAGCCCTCGCCTGGGGACATGTGGATTGCCCTCAGTCCTAGCCCTAGCCGCCGAGCGGTTGGTGTGCGGCTGTGATTCCGCTTCCTGCTCCAACATTAGTTGGGGCAGGGGGTGGTCCTATTCCCAACAGCTCTGGTGGGTTCAGCGGTACCTGCATCTGCATGATTGGTGCTGGTACCAATCCGCCGGTATTGGGTTGACCGCGTCTGGTGCTCCGCGATTGCTCGCTCTGCGCTGGGTTGACGTTTGCCTCCAGCGCCTTTTTTAGTTCATCGAATCTCGACATCAGCGTGGCCACCTGCTTTTGGGCCTCGGCCTTTTCTCTGCGCTCTTGTTCACGCTCTCTGTTTGCCTTGTGAAGGGCGTCAGAGGGAGACCGCGTTGAGCGGTCTTCTCTTCTCCGATGCCTAAGTTAGTCAATGTATTTGTGTTGACAGAATAACATTAAGTAAGTAGTAAATGCGTAATTAATGAGGAGAGAGGAGATAACCTTTTATAGGTGAGGAGTAGGGATGGCAAAAATCCCCAGCGGGGCGGAGCTTCATTGGATACCCGCCCCTAATGGGGGGAGAATTCGGGGACAAATGGGGAATGGGGATGGGGATCCCCAATCCCTGCTATCTAAGATTGGGGATGGGGCGGGGATGGTATTGTGATCCCCATCCCCAAACCCGCCCCAATAATATATATATATATAAATTTATTTTTTATTATATAAATCACAAATATATACATTTATTACTTTACTTTAATGGCTACACTTTTACTTTAATAGTTTTTTTTTTTTTTTTTACTTTTGCACTCACTGAATTATGATTTATGAATTTAATCATGTTTTAATTTTATTTGTTGTAGATTTTGATTTTAAAAAAGACAATATGAGAAAAAATTTATTTTATTTATTAAATTCTTATTGGGGATTTGGGGCGGGTTTGGAGGCTTAGTCCCCAGTGGAGATGGGGACGGGGAATCCCCAGTATATTTTTATTGGGGATTGGGGCGGGGATGGGGGTGGAAAATGACCTCGGGGATGGGGATGGTATTGTGATCCCCATCCCCAACCCGCCCCATTGCCATCCCTAGTGAGGAGGGAGCTGATCTTCTCCATGTTTTCGATGTGGGACTGATGTGCTTCAGTTCCCAGCTTCTGGAGCTTCTGATGCTATCTTGGCGAGGCGCGTTAGCGGTGATCTGGGGGTAAGCCGGGGCTCAGGCGGTAGCCTGCTTGGCTGTGTTCTCGTATTCACTCCTTTGGCGGGAGTTGGTACCGTTGGCGGTAGCATGAGCGTGGCTCATTATAGCTAATTATGCTTGCAAATGCTCATGTAAGTACAATGTCAAAGGCATTTGCCACCAAAGGAAAATAAGAAGAGGAAGTGAAACAATGAAGAAGGTCAAGGTTCTGATTAGGTATTTTTTGTTTTAGTATGCTTTGAACTGATTTGGCTTCAAGAAATGTCAATTTGTAGGTCAATGATACTGTTATTGCTTGCTGCAGGCCAAGAAAGGGAACAAAGGTCCTATGTCTGCAAATGAATTGAGGAAGAAAGCAAGGGAGAGAGCCTCAAAGGGTATGATGATTGAGTTATAATATTTAGCTCCTATTTATTTGACTGCTTCTCGACTTCATTTAATGGTTGTTTGTGTAGAAAAAATCTGCTCTGCACAATCTACAACCAGACCTACAAGCTTAAGGCCAGCCCAAACTACAACTGCCCCAACCAAACCTATAAGTTCAAGGCCTCTACAACCTTCTACAGCATCAAGCAAGCATGCTGCAACTTCAACAAGGACATCTCAAAGGATCAGAGAAAGGTCGGTTACAAGAGATGGAAAATATGAAGTATGACTCAATGTTTAGCATAGGCAGCAATTTCATTGTTGACGTCCTTTTTTGTGCATCTATGTGCTGTGTCATTTAGTTGCTATCTCTAATCTTTTGTTAAGATGATTAGAGCTAAATTTGAAATATATTTGAACAATTTATGAGGGATGTAATGCTCTAATTTTGGTTTTTGTTAGGTTACAGCTTTTTTCGTTAGGTTGTTGCAAAAACTATGCCTATTATGAATGAAAGTGTTTTTATTTTCAGTTAATGAATTTTTATGAGTGAATGCTTTGTTTGATGAATTGTGGTTGTTGATTGTTGATGAATTGTGGTTTTTGTTGCTACTGCATATTTGAGGGTTTGTTGTCAAACTTTTAATCATTTTGGAGGGAATTGTGGAAGAAACTGAAGCAAGGGCATTTTTATCACTTTACAAAATCGGTGTCTGACGTGGCGCTGAGTTGGCAAGTAGATGACTGACACGTCATGTGGTAACCAGATGAAATGGAGGGAATGGACCAGTTGGACTGAAAATTTGAGGTTTAGGGACTTTTGGAATTAAATTAGAAAAGCAGGGACTGAAATGAGGATGAAGTCACACTTCAGAAACTAAACAGTATTTAGCCCTTTCATTAAAATATAAACAAGATAGCTAAATGTGTACATAAGAATAAGATTTAGATTTCTTCAAAATTATGAAAATTTTTGTAAATTGGCTCTACCGATATTTGAGCTTATCTAAATTATCATCAAAATTAGTTTTTGAGTACCGATATTGACTGAAATATATCAAGATTTCTATTAACATCATCGAACTAAAATTTCAAACTTGCATCAAATAAATGATGATCAAGGAGAAACCATAAAAGTCCCTCACTTAAAAAATACCACAATGCATAGGAAAGGCAAATTGTCGTTGAGTTATTCTAGTGAATTGAAACATAGAACCCAAGTTACCATGTTCAACTCCGTTCGTAGTGATTTTTTATATATTACAAAATACAAACCAAAGGCTACAAAGAGGCAACCCTAATACAACCTAAATTCAAATTATCAAAAATAAAGAGCATGAGCAGCCTAACAAGGCAAAGCATGAGACCATCTACACATCTCCAAAGTGTGTCCACGGTTTGCAATAGCATCAGCAATAAAATTGGCTTCCTCTAAAAATGTTTGAACTAGGTTGAGTGAAAAACTAGGTTGAGTGAAAGAATAGAGAGTTTACTTTGAGGTCTCGAACCAACATTTTGATCATCTGGGGGCAAAAAACTTTTCTAACTTGTTATCAATTATCTCTGTTAGTAATTTGCCGTATAATAAGCAAATAAAACACGTATTGACTTCTTTTTTTTCAAAAATATTTCCGCACTTCGTATTATTTTAAGGGACTCGATAAATTTCGTATATTTTTTAAGTCAAAAGTATTATACATGTACTACACATTATTTTTATAATTTTTATTCGTATTTTACACGTACTATTGAATAAAAATGAACAAGAATGAATATTTTAAAATTAAACAACTAATGAATTAATTAATTAATTAAAGACATTTTGCCAAACTTTTCAACAAATTATTTGATGAAATATCCAAATTATACACGTATACATTTTTTCTATATTATACACATACATTATTTTACTATGTCTATTAATAGAATTTTTGAATCTCTTTCAACCTGAATATGAGACCTGCCTCAGAGCAGCTTTAATCCATATTTGTGCTTTATAAACAACTTGAATAAGAGTTTTATCAACTTGTCTAGAAATAGCATTTTTTTTTTTTTTTGAAATAGCAGTATTTCTAGCATATACCAAATTTGGTAACAAAAATGAAGACATTAGAGCAAGTTTCCCGTTGGGTCACTAGGTCAGAACACTGTTCACTGCCACTGGACATCTGTTTTCACCCGTTGTATCCGGTTCACTAGATCAGTTATTGTTCATTGAATATTCTATTAATTTATTTATTATAAATAAGAAATATATAATTTAAATAAACAGTAATGATGAATATTTTAGAAAACCTACCAACAAAATCATTAGTAATATAGAGAAAAATTAATAAATTTTCATTATCACTTCAATAATTCTTGGAGAACTTATCTCTATTACTTTTTTAGTTATGTCCTGATTCATCTACGGCTTCTTTTTTTTTGACTGTGTTAATGGGAATCCAAACGCTTCCTAGGCCCAAGATAAACTCCTTCGGCGCATGTGAAATTCATCTACGGCTTAATCCTTATCCTTATTTTCCTTTTAAAATTTTCTTTAAAAATAAATTTATCTTCTATTTAATCTATATCTTTTTTTTTTTTTGAATAAAGGGCTGGTGCGGCTGCCCTCAAGTCTTGATTAATGAAAATGTCGAATACAAGGGGGGGACATTGAGCCTAAACCCCTTATTACACAATAAGCATCTAGAGTATTTTCCGAAATAATATCAGAAATCTCTACAGGAGACTTGTATTCTTACAAGCACCAACTAGCAAAGAGTGCACAATTAGCTACTCCATTTGCTTTAAAATAGCAGTGACATAGCGGAAAGATAACTCGATATGTAACCCGATTACAACATAGCACAATTACCAACTTTAGCACAGCTTTCCTCCTATGTTCCCGCCGAAAAGTAAATCCGACGACATTTAGTCTCACCCTGCCACTAGGCGGCAGCGCCCATTTGACGAAGCAAATAACTCACCGCCAACCTAGACCAAACAAGGCACATAGAGTGCATACACAGGCATAGAGCCTGACTAGTCCTACACAACAAATGTAGGGTTTTATTGCTCGCATAAAGCACAGCCAACATAGACAACTTAGCAAAATAAAAATTAAAAAAGATAAAACAGCCTGGGCCCAAACCCAAACACAGTCCCAAAAGACAAGGATATCACAGCCACAGTTTTGGGCCCAGCCCAGTTCTAATCCAACACAAGCATTGGGCGCCAACTAAACCAGGTCGCCCCCGCCCGAGACGGATCGTGCCCGCCTGCATCGAACCCTCCCTTGCGTCCGGCCACCACCTGCAAAGGTCCTCTACCGGCATCGGAGAAACCACCGAAATGGATTGAAAATAGCAACAGATCGCCGCCAGCCACCGCTCCACCAACCCAATTGTCCCAAGACGTTGATCTGCAAGCCGCCATACCCCGATCGGAACTGGAAATACTCCCCTCCCCAAACCAAAGCAAATCAACTCGCATCCACCATCCTCGTGCAACCAAATTGAAAAGAACACTACCGGATCCGGCCTCCACAACCCATCCAACCCACCACTTCGTCCTGCCAGAACTGAGCATCACCCACCCCGCCACCGCGAACAACCCTGCTACCTGATACTGACACCCTCGATCCGGAGCAAGAAAACCCCGATGGAGGGACCTTTGATTACTGAGCAATAGATCCCGTCCGACGACAGCGTCCACAGACGCGCCGTTAGACGGATGTAGCCAAACCATCCGAGAGCCCTAGTTTCGCCTCCGCTCAGAGAGAGAGAGAGAGACGCTGCTGGGGTATAGCTCAACATAAGTTATTTAATCTATATCCTAAACATGCAAAGTTTACACAAAGTGAAGAAAATTTATCTTCTATTTGCTCTGTACGTCTACACTGCACAAAATGAAATTGGAGAATGAATAAGTGAATATTGGTGGTGACGTGTTGCTCTCTCTCCATCATTACGCAACAAAAATCCTTCTTCCACGCGCGTCAGATAATTTCGATGCTAGAAGACAAGAGACTCACCTTCACGCTGCTTCCATGGCGCGTCTGTGCAGCTGTCTTCCTTTGGGCCACACTGGAGGCCCAGGTGAGTCAGGATCAAGACCTGGGTCAGCAACTTAACCTAGGAAGTGGCCTGGGTCATCTACTGTTGGGTTGCCCCAAGCCCCGTGGAAGCTTGATTTTGAAAATTTCTCTCCACTTGGGACAAGATTTGACGTGGTGCCATGGCAAGATCCCTCCTAGTGGACTTGCTCTTGGTGAGATTCATCTAAGAATTTGGATCTTTATGGATTTTAAAAGAATTGAGCCTATTCATAAATTAACTATTTTAACTAACATGTAAGAAAGTTTCTCAAGATGTTTCCTAAATTCGCCGGACAAGATTTGACGTGGAGTCATGGCAAGATTCCTCCTGTGGACTTGCTCTTAGTGAGATTCATATGAGAATCCGGATCTTTATGGATTTTAAAAGAATTGAGCCAATTCATAAATTAACTATTCTAATTAACATGGAAGAAAGATATTGAGAAAGTTTCCCAAATTTTTCAAAAAATAAAGGCAATTCATGAAAAGATGGTCTAAATTCTCCATGTATGAATGACAAGATCTATCAATATGCATAGTAGTACGTACCTACTCTTGTATTCTGAGTCTATTTCTATTCAATTGACGAGTAAGATTATGGTATGTTAACATTTATTATGCGTGTCTATTTCATGTAATAATTACTAGAAACGTAGCTAGACATGTAGATTGCCCTCCACAAGAAATGCAAACAGCAGACCCTCCCAACAACCAAAGGTCCAACATGATTAGTATCAAACCAGTAGCAATGAATTTCTCAAAGGGTGCGTCTATTGCCACCTTACTATTTTCTTAGTTCACCCTACAAACATTTAAATTATTGAAAGACTATATTACCCAAGTGTAAAATGACTACTAAGTACATTAATTTTCTAAAGTCCAAATTTGTAAGGAAAAATAAAAAAATAACCAATGAATTAAATAGAAAGATTACTTATTAACATTAATCTTCATCTTCTCCATCCAAATTTCCATTTATTACTATTTTTTTGTCTTTTTGTTACATCTTCATCATGAATTCGTTATTTAATTTACAAAATCATTAGTGTTAACTACACAAAATCTTTGCAATACCTTTTGTGAACACCGAAAGTAAAAATTTAAAACACGAAAGAAAAATCTCAATATCTTCTTCACCGCTCATAGAGTCATAGTTGTTAACTAACTAATCTTTTGACATAGATTGAAATAGATGAACATTGAAGCAGAAAGAAAAAATTTAAAAAAAGGAAGTAAATTAGATTATGATTTTGTTAGGAAACTTTAATATATTATAATTTTTTTATTGGTATAAATTAACTGCGAGATTTTCATTAAAAAAAATCTCTTTTAATTGGATATGTCATATAAGGATATTCTTGGAAATAGAAATAGGTTACATAAGTAATTTTAATAATTGAAATTAAAATGTAGGGTGTAATGAGCAAGTAGAGTGAACAAAGAAAATAGTAGGGTGGCAATTGCCGCACTTGAGAATCCCGCACAAATTCCCTTAACAAGCCCGACAATGCTAGCAAAAAATACCACGACCAAAAATCGCGCACATAGTCGGAAAAAAACTTGCCAATTGGAGCAAACACAAATATGGAAAGAGCACAAATATGTAAAAGGAAAGAAATCGGTCTAGATGACACTAAGAACATCATATCTAGATTGGAAACGTTGATTGATAGGTCGAACATAATTGCAGATAAACGGAATCTCATCAAAAACAACAAATTACAAAAATCGGATGGAATAACAAAATAACAGCGGCTAGAAAACCCTAACAAAAGCAACCCACCGCACCCATTACAAGTTTTCTAATATACTTTGGCATATTAAAATGAAAAGCTTGTAATGTTTATAAACTTGTAAAAATTTGTGAATAAATGTGCACTCTACTTAACCTCATAGTGGTTGCATGTGCTAATCAACCCCAATTATTTGATATATATATATATACCTAGGCAAAACAATAAATTAATAAATTAATTAGAGAGAAAATCTTAGTAGTCAAAATCATCGTGATTGTCGGTGGGGAGGATGGAGAGAAATCTGCTGTCCCTACTAGAACGAAAGATCAGAAGATCACTCACAATATGCCGTCCACCTGGCCTTTTCTTACTAGATCTTGCCAGCCTGGCACTTTGACCTCGTAAACTCACCTCCTTATCTCCCTTAATTACCCCCCTACTTGAACGAATCTACAAAACTACCCCCACCGCACACCGACACGTGACTTGGCAGCACGGTCGTTGAGATCCAACGGTCAGACGCACAGGTATTTCGGTTTGAAGTCAATCCCATTGACGGCGAATGATTACTGTTGGTCTTTTGGACAGTGGTGGAAGTGCACGCAGGAAATGATAGCAGTAGCCTGTGGAGGGTGCGGGCCCCAGCATATCTATTTTGGTCCCTACTTTTTAACGTGCGAGTTAGCTTGATTCCATTCCATGCGTGTTTGGTTTGGTTTTAAAAACTTGATTCTTTTGCCGTTAAGGCTTAAACCACGTGATCTGTTCCTAATTTTGCTCCCGTTTTCCTTGAAAAAGTTTGACGCTGGTTGGTTGAATTCCCTCTTTTGCCCCTTAAACTGCGATTTGGTCCACGTGTTTCATCATGATCATTATTTCACAGCTGTTTGTTGTCTTGTTCTTTGTCTTTTTTTTTTTTTTTTTTTTTCCCTTATTGGTAAAATCATTTTGATTTATTTACTAAAAAAAAAAAATCATAAATTTTGGGGTTAGGACTTATCTTTGCTCGTAACTGCCGCTGCTATTGGTTTAGATAGCATTATTTTTCACACCAGTAAAAGGCCGGTGAAAAACAGGAAACAAAAAAATAAAAATAAAAGAAGCTTTTGAACAAAATCAAAAGTCGAATTGATTGTGCCAAGGTTGAAAGTTGATTGATGAGGACAATGAGGTCCAACAGGAAATAGGCAAAAGCTTTCTTGCCACCTGTATCTTATTAGGATAATTTATGTTTAATTTTTGAAGACGACTTACTTTCTAGTTTGAAATTTCAGGAGTGAGGATCTTCAATTTTAAGTTTCACTAATCAAGAGGCGACATCTGTATCGATAGCTAGACAAGCATGACCCAAGGACATGTCGTCATTGAACAAAATTCTTCGGTTTTAATGTTTTATGGATCTTTAAGCTCCAAAAACTTTTAGTTGTTAAACCTAATAAATTAAGGTAAATTTTTAGTTTCTTGGCTCAGATTGACACAGGTCTGTTTCCAAATTGACCTAGTGACCCAAACTCAAAGAGTGAAAACAAACATAAAAAAGCAGTAAAGAATGTCTGTTTCAGTAACCCAATGACTTAGTGACCTTGATCTAATAACTCAACGAGTGAACTTGCTCTTAATTAGTAATTTGTGACCAAAATACAAAAGTGGATTTGTTCATGCTAGAAGAAAAGTCTAATTATTGCTACTTTATGAAACCCATTTGCTCTTAAGTCTCAACCAAAATTGCTTGACATTGTGTAACTTAATCATACAACAGCAAAGAAAAACCTAGAACCATTTTCCCACTTTTGCTACTAGGTTGATAGACCCACGGTCACTTCTTCTTAACAATAAAACAGACACAAAGTAACAAACACATGGAAGCAAATGGACCCCATGTCAACACGCAGTGGCTTCACCCGTAATATATTCCCCATCTAAGCCCTTTTTCTTATAAACCCTCCTTCACTCCAAACAAAACCACCATAAACCAGACAGGTTCCAGTTACACTTTCCCCCAACTCACTCACTCTCACTTTCCTCTCTCTCTCTCTCTCTCTCAACCCAAATTTCAAAATCCAGATCTGTTCCTACACAATGCAGCTCCGTCCGGCAACCACCGCCGGCGCCTTGGTCCTCTCCGTCGTCGTCTTGCTCTTCTCCGTCGCCCACGCGCACAACATCACGAGCATGCTGGCCAAGCACCCTGAGTTCTCCACCTTCAACCACTACCTAAGCTTGACCCACCTTGCCGCCGACATCAACGACCGCACCACCATAACCGTCTGCGCCGTCGACAACTCCGCCATGTCCGCCCTCCTCGCCAAGCACCTCTCCATCTACTCCATCAAGAACATCCTCTCCCTCCACGTCTTGCTCGACTACTTCGGCGCCAAGAAGCTCCACCAGATCACCAACGGCACCGCCCTCGCTGCCACCATGTTCCAGGCCACCGGCTCCGCCCCCGGCTCCGCCGGCTTCGTCAACATCACCGACCTCAAGGGCGGAAAGGTCGGATTTACCCCCGAGGACAACGACGGCTCCTTCGCCGCGCATTTCGTCAAGTCCGTCGACGAACTCCCCTACAACATCTCCGTCATCCAAATCAGCAACGTCCTCCCCTCCGCCGCCGCCGAGGCTCCGACGCCGGGCCCCGCCGAGGTCAATCTCACCGGGATCATGTCGGCCCACGGCTGCAAGGTCTTCGCCGAGACGCTCTTGGCCAACCCCGACGCGTCCAAGACCTTCGACGAAGCCGTCGACGGCGGCCTGACCGTGTTCTGCCCCGGCGACGACGCTTTCAAGGCCTTCCTGCCGAAATACAAGAACCTCTCGGCGCCCGGAAAAGCTGCATTGCTGGAGTACCACGCCGCTCCGGTGTACCAGTCCATGCCGATGTTGAAGTCCAACAATGGGTTGATGAACACTTTGGCCACCAACGGAGCGGAGAAGTACGACTTCACCGTCCAAAACGACGGTCAGGCGGTGACCCTCAAGAACAAGCTAGTGACGGCCAAGATCATCGGCACGCTTATCGATCAGCAGCCCCTTGCTATATACACTATAAACAAGGTTTTGACGCCCAAGGAGCTGTACAAGGGAGCGGCTCCAACTCCGGCGCCGGCTCCGGCACCAGAGAAAGCCGCCGACGCTCCCAAGAGTTCCAAGGCGGCGCCGTCCCCCGACGACGCCGATTCCCCGGCTGACTCGCCGGAAGACGACCCGGCCGATCAGACTGCTGACGACAGTGGAGCCTTTGCGTTGGGAAGAGTGGGGTTTGGGGGTTTGATTCTCAGCGTGTGCCTTGGCTTTTCACTGTTGTAAGTTTTTTATTTTTTATTTTATTTTTACCTACTGGGAAATAAGTGAGGCAGTTTGAGATAATTTTTCATTTCTTTCAATTGTTTGGTGTGTGTGGGGGTGTGATTTTTATTTTTGTGTAATTTGTGGGGGGGAATTTGTAAGGTTTTGATTTTGGTTTGTTGGTGTAAGTTTGGCTAGAACTTGTTGGTAGATTTTATTTTATTCTATATGCATAGGCTCCGTTTGGTTGGTAAGAATGTCAAAATAGGAAAATGATTTATTTTCTTTTTCAGAAATAGATTTTGGTATTTTTATGTGGGTGTTTGAAACATTACTTTTCAGTATTATTCTGGAATTAATTTTCCATTTCTTTTCTGGCTTTACGAGAGAGTCAATTTCCAGTTAAATTTTATTTTTTTATTTCCTTTCCAATCTCTAATTACAACCAAACAACACTTTTAAATGGAAAATGAAATTAATTTCCATTTCATAGCATGATTTTCTGCCATCCAAACGGGGCGGGGCCTTAGAGGGATGTTTTCACTCTATCATCGTATAATTGCTGCATTCAGTAAATTTTTGTTCATATCATATCCATGAAACAGATTTTACTGGTGTGATCTCAGGCATTGCCTTTAATTTTCCTTTAATTACTGTTGGATTTTAATTCTTTTCAGTAATGTCTTGTGTTGAAAAATTATATAATACGTTAAAGAATTTGTTACTCCACTAGGTTCAACTGTTATTCGATCTAAATTCAATAGGGAAGAATGATGAAGAAAATAAATAAATTTCATCTACCTTATTATTCTCAATCCTAATTATTTAAATCCAAGAATCAGTTGAGCATAACTAAACAGGAAATTCTCCAAGTGAGTGATCATGATTGCTTGGAGGAGTCTGCTCCATGAACCAAAAGAGTGGAGTTTAACCTTCAACACAATAGATTCCTGTACAAATTTCATTTTTGTGGCGAACAAATCTTTACCATAATGAGAAGCAAAGGACCTTTTGTTGTACACTTGTACTTACAGTAGTGTATATGACCTTCTAAATTAATGAACATGTTTTAATGATTTCAATAGTAGTTTGGCATGAGAAGAGCCTGGAAGATATGAGTTGGCAATCAATTTTTTTTCATGTCAACCTCAATGGCCATATCACATCCCGTTCCTATAAATAGTTCACATGTTCACAACTGGAAAGCTTAGTAGATGCAATCTTTCAATAATCAGAGGCCTCTGTCAACAATGTATTGACATTAGGAAGGAAATGATACAACGTGGAAGAAGAAATAGTGCATTTCCGAGCCAGATCAAGTTTTTTTTTTTTTTTTTTTTTTTTTTTTGGCAATGAGTATTTGGGAGGGGAGAGGCAGGTCCCTCCGGTCCAGGAACATAATGATGGACCGTTGCCCCGATTACTCGAGGCAGGCCTTGGCAAGAGTCCAATTAACATCTGGGCCCCGAGCCAGTTACAATTGGGAGTAGACAGACCCCCGCAACGTCTCAAAGCCCACACTACCACACTGAAGTGGTCAGGTGGTAGGACCCGCAGGCATCCGCAATCAAGCCTTCGAGATGACTTAGACACCCGTAAAGTTGGCACGTTTCACCAGCGTTCACATGGGCCCCGCAAGACTCCGACACTCAACAACCTACCAACAGGGGATAAATTGACAACTCTGGGGCTCGAACCTTGGATGGGGGTGCCAACCAAGGCAAGATCCTTGCTTTTGCCAATCCTGCCTACCCTTGTTGGCAGCCATATCAAGTATTAGACGGTGCATTCCTCACTCGGAGGCTTCATCACTTTGTCAATCCCTCTATAGTGAGGAAGGCTGTCTCCTTCCCTAGGTAGCAGCGGATCTGGAACTCACCTGCAAGCAAATCCAAGTTGCTGTGAAGCCTGAAGCTTGTTGATAGTGCATGCAGCTTCCATGTGCAGGCCACGACTCACCGGGTCTTGCCCCAGCTCTAACCCGACCTAATTGCGACTCGTGGATCCCGGCCCAAATTTTTACCGTCGGATTGCCTACTGTAAGGTCACCATTGGAGCCGGATTTGGGATCTAGGTTGGTTGGATATGGACCTACTTGGTTTATTGACATGGGATCCTAGTCTTTGGTTCTTATTTTTGTGAGGTAGTTTGCGTTATGGTCATGGTGAGTATCAGTGCTTTTGTTACTTTACTGAAGATTTCTCTATAATTGGTGCGGGGATTGATTACTTTTGTCAAGTTTTGTGTTGGATCTGCATGGTTAGTCATACATACTATCAGTTATATTTCTTGTCACTTGACTGACATTAGAGGCTTTATCAGATATACTTGGTATCTCATCACGTCATTGTTAGATTTATTTTTCGATGCCCGTTGCATCTATATTTTCAATTTTAATGCAATTTTGGCATCTATCATGTGTGCTTTTTTATATTTAATATATGTTTGGTCAACATTTAATTAAACTCAAAATACATCCGTCATAGTTTATTAGTCTCCCTTTTTGCCTTTGGGGTTAACCTAAGTGAGTGAGGTAGAATCACAAGCAAGTTAGTCATCAAAAACCCCAAGCGCCGTCTACGTACGTTGCCACCAAACTCTGGCAGTCCTCCTCCCATCATGCTGCAAGGTAGTATTCTAGTCTGGAATTGTCGAGGGATAGTAAACCTCGAGACTCAAAGAGCCCTGGTAGATCTTGTCCAGGCTTGCAAACTATATCTCATCTTTCTTGCTGAAACACTAGCATAGAAAACCCTAATCGACTCTATCACTCAAAAGTTGGGATTCAAAGACAATATCTGCTTCTAACATCAAAGAGATTCTCAAGGAGTAGCCTTATTGTGGAATGATGACACTCATGCGGAATTTAGATCCTCATCTGCTCATCATATTGACGTTGTTATTGGAAAACCAGGGGATACAACAAAATGGAGGTTTATCGGTATTTATGGTTTGCTGCTAGAGATGCAAGAACGCAAACCTGGGACCTCATCCAATCTCTTGCTGCAGAGCCATGTACTCTTCCATGGCTTATGGCAGGAGACTTTAATGAGATTATGTCACAGGTCCAAAGCATGTTGCCATGCCAATGGAGATGTTTAGAAGAACTATGACTGACTGCAGTTTTGCTGAGATGGGTTTTGTGGGAAGCAGATTCACATGGAGTAACAAATATACCAAAGAAAGCCTGGATAGGGGCTTTCAAACCTTGCAATGGCGGAGTCTCTTTCCATTTAGCAGAGTGATCACCCTCAATCCATCAGAGTCGGATCATTGCCCTATTTTGGTGGAAGTTAGTGCTGAAAAAGTGCAGTGTAGAAGAGTGAATAGGCTCTTTCGTTTTGAGGAGATGTGGCATGGACATCAAACCTGCATTGACATCATTCAAAAGGAATGGGCGCTGCCTACTATAGAAAATGCCTTGAGTCAAATTGGTTTCAAATTCAAAGCTATTGGTTAGAAACTTGTTCATTGGCACAAGACGGATTTTGACAAACAAAGGGCTGGAACGAGAGTGATACATGAGAAACTAAATGACATTATGAAGTTGCCTTTTTCTCCAGATCAATATGAAGAGCAAAGAACCTTGCATGCCAAGTATAGTCATTTACTGTCACAGCAAGAGAAGTACTGGAGGCAAAGATCTAGGGCTACTAGCTCAAAGATGGGGACTGAAATTCTGCCTTTTTTCATCAGCATGCTAGTAATAGAAAAAGCAGAAATACCATTAAGAGACTAAATGATGAGCAGGGACAATGGCAATCGGAACTGGCTGAAATCCAAAGATTATTGTTATCATACTTTAGGTCGGTCTTCTCCTCGGAAGGTTGTGACTCTAGTGCACTTCACACTGTGATTAATGCTACACCAATAAAAGTAACCGGCAGCATGAATGACACTCCTCTCCAGCTTTATACAGATGATGAAATCAAAGCTGCACTCTTTCAAATGCATCCGTCCAAAAGTCCTGGCCCAGATGGTATGTCACCATTCTTCTTCCAAAAATATTGGAATGTTGTGAACATGGATGTTTGTACTGCCATTAGAAATTTTCTGGAGAAGGGTGAGTCATGGCAAGAGTCAAATTATACTTATCTTTGTTTGATCCCCAAAATTAAATCTCCTAAAGTTGCTGCCCACTTTAGGCCAATTGCTCTATGTAATGTGATTTGTAGAATTGCCTCCAAAGTGGTTGCCAACATATTGAAAACTATACTACCTGAGATCATCTCACCACTCCAAAGTGCATATGTCCCAGGTCGTTTAATTTCTGATAATACATTAGTGGCCACAGAAGCTGCTCATTTCATGCATCAACTTAAAAGCCAAGAAACAGTTTTTTTTTTTTCCTCCTTGAAACTCGATATAAGCAAGGCTTATGATTGTTTGGAATGGCAGTTCATTCATGCAATGTTACTGAAGCTGAGTTTTAATCTTCTTGGGTCCAAATGATTATGAGCTGCATTACACAAGTTACTTATTCGATCCTCATTCAGGGTGAACCAACTGCAAAAATTATTCCCACAAGAGGCATTAGGCAAGGTGATCCATTGTCACCTTACTTGTTCATTCTATGTTCAGAAGGGTTGTTTGCTTTGATCTCAAAGGCCATTCATAACAATGCTATTGTAGGGCTTAAAATGTGTCCACAAGCTCCAACTCTCCATCACCTTTTCTTTGCTAGATAATAGCTTCATATTTGGCACAGCTAATGAAGTTGAATGTTATAGGTTTAAAGAGATCCTTGACACGTATGAAAGAGGCTTTGGTCAAAAGGTGAATTATCAGAAGAGAAGTGTGGTTTTTAGCAATAATGTGGACATGGAAGAGCAGAACATATTGGCTTCCATCTTAGCTGTTGAAAGAGTGGATGAGCATGATAGGTATTTAGGTTTACCATTGAGAGTTGGTAGATCAAAAACTGTTATTTTTGAGTATATTAAGGAGAAACTAACAAATAAGCTCATCAATTGGAAAAGCAAAATTCTTAGTTGTGTAGGCAAGGAAATCTTGATCAAAGCAGTGACACAAACAATGCCCTTGTATGCCATGAATTGCTATCTCTTGCCAAAAGGACTATGTGATGACATTCACAAGTTGTGTGCTTCTTTCTTTTGGGGTGACACTGATGATAAAAGTAAAATACATTGGAGAAGTTGAGAAAGATTGTGTTTAACAAAGCAGGAGGGTGGCATGGGATTCAAGAACCTGTATACATATAACCTAGCCATGCTAGCAAAGCAAGCTTGGAGACTTGTTGCCAATCCTCAATCACTCATTGCAAGGTTATACAAAGCTAGGTACTTTCCTAATAACTCTTTTTAGGAGGCAGAGTTGGGAGACTCACCATCTTTTTCATGGAAGAGTATCGTCACTAGAAGACCGATATTGAAAGCTAGAGTGTAGTGGAAAATAGGTTGTACATACCTCCAATAATATGGAGTATTTACTACATCACCAAGCATAAGTAACACCTACTTTGGGACATCCACAAGACATGGCAAGGCCCAACCGAGACATGCATCGTGTAGCCCTATGTTCAGGCTACGCGGCGGTATCCGGAAGTCGCAAATCCGCCACCGGGAAGCCACCTTCCCGCCCTTGCCAACATGCCTCCACAAACATGACTTTCTACATGCTTCTAGGCTTTCTAGACTAGAATTATGTGGGTACTTGTCCCACATCGAAGAACAAGTAGAGAAAGGGCATTCCTTCATCTATAAAAGGAATGCCCCCCCCTCCCACAACACACATTCACTCCATTACAACACACTTTTGTAATCATGTTAGGCCGCAAGGCTCAACACACACTAGTACCGGCATTCCCATTCGCGTGTATACATCAACATGTATCACGCACCTCATACGTTTATATATGCCAACCCATATCGATGCAACTCACATCTTGTTGCCCAATGCAACGAGCATTCTACATATGCCTGTCTTCTTGTCTTTGATTGTACAGGTTAACGAGTCCCTTGCTTACGGAGTTCGGGGACTTGTAGGGGCTCCGTACCGCCCGGTTACTTATGCTTGATGACTTCGTGATTTGAACTCCCCAACCAAGAAGCTACTCTTACTCGGGGACTTCGGGGACTTGTACATACCTCCAATAATATGGAGTATTTACTACATCACCAAGCATAAGTAACACCTACTTTGGGACATCCACAAGACATGGCAAGGCCCAACCGAGACATGCATCGTGTAACCCTATGTTCAGGCTACGCGGCGGTATCCGGAAGTCGCAAATCCGCCACCGGGAAGCCACCTTCCCGCCCTTGCCAACATGCCTCCACAAACATGACTTTCTACATGCTTCTAGGCTTTCTAGACTAGAATTATGTGGGTACTTGTCCCACATCGAAGAACAAGTAGAGAAAGGGCATTCCTTCATCTATAAAAGGAATGCCCCCCCCTCCCACAACACACATTCACTCCATTACAACACACTTTTGTAATCATGTTAGGCCGCAAGGCTCAACACACACTAGTACAACATTCAAGTGGACGTAGTCTCCCGCTCATGCGGAGGCGAACCACTATACTTCGCTTGTGTCATTCTCTCTCTCTCTCTCTCTCTCACTTAAGCTAACTAGCGACCCCCTCGGTCACTAACGTTAACATAGGTGATGGCCATTCAGTAAACATTTGGCAGGATAAGTGGATTTCAGTGTATCCTCAAGTTCACTTTCAGCAATCGAAAAATACTGAATTTCAAGTTATGGCAGATCTGATTAATGAGGAGGCCATAGAATGGATTACAGCTTCTGTACATGCTCTCTTTCCACATGACATAGCAGAAAAAATATTGTGTTTTCCACTTGGGAGACGTACTTGTTCTGATCGTCATATTTGGAGTCCAGAGAAGAAAGGTTTTTATTCTATGAAATTTGCATATTAGATTGCTAGGCAAAAAGTGTTACAAAATGCTCTTGCTTCCACTTCAAACGGAGATCCATTCAAGGAGCTTTGGAAACAACTTTGGAAGGCAAAAGTTCCGGGTAAGGTTCTTATATGCAATTGGCGATCTTGTAATAATCTCTTACCTACAAGAGAGAGACTACTCACCAAGGGTTATACTGGAACTACTGAGTGTTTCAGCTGTCTCGGGAAGGGTATGATCCAGCTGAACCACAAGATGTCTCAGTCTGCTATTATCGTGTCACACCTCGAACCCGGGTCAATTTTTTTTAAATATTTCCCGAAATCCGAGGTGTGAGTAAAAATAAAAATAAACGAATAGAAAATAAAATAGACACTTTGTTAATGGAATTGACTTCTCATGTTAATGGAATCGACACCTCGAACCCGGGTCAATTTTTATTTTATTTTTGTGGACTCATTTTTGTTAATATAGGGGGTGTGCATTAAGCAATTGGAGATGTGTATATAAAACTTCATTAGTGTTAACTTCATCAAAATCTTTACAATACCTTTTGTGAACACCGAAAATAAAAATTTAAAACACGAAAAAAAAAATCAATCCTTTTTTTTTTTTGAAATAAAAATCAATCCATTTTTTTTTAAAATAAAAATCAATCTCTTCTTCCTTGCTCATAGCTGTTAACTTACTAATTTTTTGACATGAATTGAAATAGATGAACATTTAAATTGAAAGAAAAAATAAAATAAAATCAATTTTAATTTTATTAGAAAACTTTAATTATTTTACTTTCTCTATTAGTATAAATTATATGCCCGCCCATGGCAAGCCTCTGGCTTCGTCGTTGTGTGGAGAGTGCGGCCGGACGGGACTGTCTTGAGACTATGGCTCTGGTGGTCTGAGAAGTCGCTGCCGCTTCTGTAGGTTTGTTGAGGCAGCGGGGTCTGATTTAGAGCCTCCGATGCGTGGCGGTGGGATGTACAGAGGTGGAGCTTGGAGGTTGTTGGTCGTGGCAGCGTGGTCATTGCGGTGTGATGCAGGCGGCGTGGTCGTGGTGTTGATGATCGTGGCGGCGTTGGTGCAGGCGACGTGGGCGTGGGCATTGATGGTCGTGGCGGTGTTGATGATCGTGGCGGCATGGTGCAGGCGACGTGGGCTTGGCGGCGTGATGGTCGTGGCGGTGGCCTAGACCGAAGGCAGGGAAGCCTGCTGTATGTGTTGCAAGAACGTGGAGGAGGGGAAGATTTGGGCCGGGTGCTGATCCACCTGCTGGGCTGGGTTGTGGCTTTTATTTGGGCTGCCTTTTGGGCTATTCTATTTAGTTAGTTTTCTTGCTTTCTAATTAATTTCCTATTGTTTTAGGGCAACTATGAGTTTTTACCTTAGGCTTGCTTATTTACTATGTTATTTCATAGTGTATAGGCTTGCTTAAATAAGTGAGCATGGGTACCGTCAAATGATCGGACCTAATCTGTTACACCCCACACCTGATATACCTTTTTACCGAGTTACATGAAATTCTTATTGGTTACCGTTCACGATTTTAATTTTAACATTTAGGGGGGTGGTTAAAAAATTGACTTTTTATGAGTTATTAATTTGAGAAAATTTCCTTCATGAAAGTTGTAGAGGACGTTAAACCGAGCGCGTGCATATGTGGTACGTAAAAATCGGAGTTCGTATGTGGAAGTTATAGCTTAAAATGTGAAGTTACTGTTCATGGTAACAAAAATATAAATATGGAAAGTTACCACTGTAGGTTTCCATTTTCGGAAACCCGGTAACTCTCCCTCTCTCTTCTCCCCCGACCCTTTCCCCTTTCGGCCCGAACTGGTTACCTCCGGTTTCTTCCTCCTCCGGCCGACCCACGACGGAATCCGGCTACCCCCAAGCTCGGTTTCTTCCCCCGGTCACGTCTGTGGAGGTATCTTTGGACGATTTGGCCGGAAAAGCTCGGATCGAAGGAAATTCCTCCTCGGTTGCAGTTTTGGGATTTTGCCGATTTCCGGCCATTCCGGCCACCTCCGGCCGCCATATTCCCATCGAAGGTACGGTTTTTGATGGTGATTATTTTCCCTAAGGTGGTTCGTTCCAATTTGCATTGTAGAAGCCGAATTGATAATTTTCCATTCTAGGGTTCTTGGAGCTTCGGGGCTTTCCTTCACCGGCTCGATTCGGCCACTTAGAGGTAAAATTGATCAATGTTGTAGTTGAGAAGTTGTTTGGGTCTGTTGAGATGATGTTGTTGCCGGAATTTGGTGGTCATCGGAGAAGGTCGCCGCCGGCGCGTGGTCCCCACGCGCCGCCACTGTAGGTAGCGCGTGGAGGCGCGTATAGCAGGGTTTTAGATGTCGTTTTAATCCCCTATACCAGTTAATGATTGTAGAATGTAATGTGTGAAGTTTGGTTGACATCGGAGGAATTTCGGATTGAGTTTAAATTGTATAATTAACGGTTTGCGTGAATTCGAATGCCGGAATTATTTCGAATTCACTCGAGAATTAATTTATCGATGATTGAATATTGACGGAGTATTAAGGATGGATGTTGTAGAGTGTTGAGAAGTCGGTTTTAGGAGGGGGGATTATTTTGAATTTCCGATTATAAGTATCGTAAAGTTAAAGTTCAGTCCTGTGAATTATACATATTTATGATTGTTATTCGTACAGGGCGAGAGGAGTCTTCGTACGAGGAAAATACCGAGCGACGTCAGGATTGAGCATATATAGTGAGTGGACTTTTGTTTTAAATAATGATGCATGCGTTTATTTCTTGAATTAATTCTTTATTTAATTATCATATTACTTTTCAAGCATATTATTTGTTTCCGGAATTTGATTATTGGTTTATCTCATGGATTTGCTTTCAATAATGATTTTCTGAGATGGATTATGATTTACCTCGGTCATGAATTTCGGATATTAATTCGTTATGCTCGGATTCGAGTTTGTGATTTATGTTGATTTCCGGAGTTTCATATTTAATTTCATTCATCGATTTGAGATTTCTGAAAGATTTTCGAAATGGGATTTCGATGGAATTATTTCTTGTTTATTTATTCGATCTTTGGTTTTGGCATTGGGAATGCCTTAGTAATGATTTCGGTTTGAGAATTTTGATTTTGTTTGATCTCGCCTTTCTGCCATTGATTTGGAGATACCTTTGGCGTGTGGGACACGTCGTTGGAAATTCTTTTACGAGAGATGGGGGAAGCCTTATGTATTTTGGATTTACTGGATTTTCGGTTATGTTTCCCTGTGCCATACTGAGGGGTGATTTTATCATGCTAGCATTGATTTTCCGCCTTTGTGGCGCGGTGATGGGATCACCGTAGCCCTTCCGCCTTTGTGGCGCAGGTTACTGTCTCTGTGACAGTAATTCTGTAGCCCAGTATCCTATCGCTACACTTAGTGGCGTAAGGGTATATTACGGGAGTTATGGGAGTTCTTTAGCCTGGGAGGCTATCACCCAACCAAGCCTGAGTGGCTTATTCGTATGGCTATCATCTTCCCCTACTTATACTATTTTTGACTAGCGGGGACTAGTCTGAGTTTTCTTAACCAGCGGGGCTGGACTTATATTTTCGAGTATTGAAATTTCAATCTTTTACTCTGTTGTTGTGACTAGCGGGGCTAGTCGGTTTTCTAGAGTTCAACGTTTTTCGGATTATTTTCTTAAGTGTTTTATAAATGTTGCATGCATCCGGATTTTATATATATCGAAAATGTGGGAAAGTATAAAATCCATTTGGTTTATATTTGTTTATTTTTGTCCACTCACGCTAACGTTTTTATGTACTTTCCCCTGGGCCCTTCGGTTTCAAATGCCCAGATTGCAGTACTGTTGCTCGGTGTACGAGGGTGAGCCATAGTGACCGTACCTGCTTCCGCCATCACATTCTGTAGGTTACCTGGTTAACCTACTGTATTCCTTGTTTATTTATATTCCTAGAATGCTCTGATTACTAAGGGATATGTGACCCAACTTATATGTATTATATTTGAGGTCTATGGCCTAACTTTGGTGATTGTAGTAACTTGTACCTTTCGGAGATTATGTATGATGTTTTTAACTTTGAGACGGATTTGGAGGAATTTGGGAGCAGGGTGGCTCCAGGAGTTATGGTTGGATGATTAGAAGTGAATTTTGGTTTTCCGCAGGATTTTGGGTTATCCATTTTTAAGGGAGGTTATGCCGAAATTTTTGGTAAATCTCCTTTAAAGGTGGGTCCCGCAGGGCCACTTCGGATTCCAGGGTGGAATTCGGGGCGGGTCTTGTCATAATCTATGTATCGCTGTGGTTTACCACAAACTCTTTATCTACCCAGAGATGGTAGAGGGAGGATATGTAATGGTCCTTTCTGGCCTGAGTATTAATATATCGACATGATATTCTTCAAAAAAAAATAAAAAAAAAATAAATTATATGAGAGATTTTCGTTAATAAATTTTTTCTTTTTTTAAATTACATGTTATAAGGATATTTTTAGAAAGATATATGAGTTAATTACTAAATTTTATTTAATTAGATATGTCATATAAAGATATTTTTGAAAAGATAAATGAGTTAGATAAGTAAATTGAATAACTAAAATTAAAATATAGGGTGTAATAACTGAGTAGAGTGAACAAAAAAGAGGTAGAGTGACAATAACCGCACCCATATATATAATATCTTTTCCTTGGACAATTATTTGCAATCCCAATTTAACTGAAAACGCTAGACCCTAAAACAACGTCTTGTAAAGCACGAATATAATGCGCAAATTTCGCCAGAGAGCGTTTTGGTATTCTCTCATAAAAAAAAAACATACAAAGTGGATAAGTACGTGTTCAAATAGAGGGCTCTCTTGTGTCAGCAAAAGTAGTATATGCCAGCTACATAGCACAAAGATGGAAGCTCTTCTGCTACATGGCATTAGAGAACGCCTTCCACCGACTGAATTTTTCTTTCGGTATCACGAATTGCATACAACCATGTGTCTATATCATGAGTAGCATACAACTATGTGTCTCTCGTTTTTAACACGTAAAAACAACAAGTGCTAATACCGGAAGAATGAGAAACTAACATTAAGTACATATAACATGAAACCCATCCCTGCTCAGTGCTCAATTTAACCATTATTATCAACCCAAATTGTAGACTCACTACAGTAATCATCAGCTGGTATGAATAGTAGTACCCATCGATGGAACAAGGGTTTATTGCCTACTAGATCGAATTTAAAACATTTACATAACAAGGCCACAGAATAGACCATCCCAAGCTTAAAAGATAACAGCAGCTGAGAACAGCACCATCACAAGTACTGAAAGCAAGACTGACAAAGGAGACGAAGAAGCCGAATTGTAAGGGTAAGGCACATATCCTCCTCCTCCTCCTCCTCCAAAGGTCCCTGGAGGGGTGAGGTACTGAGGAATCGGGCCCGGAGGGGAGTATCCCTGAGGGTATTGGCAACACTGATACTGACCTGGGGGACATTTTCCTTGATGACTAGGCTGTTGAGGCGGTGGCGGTGGCTGGTACTCTCCGGTTTGTGATGGTGGAGGTGGGGGATATAAGGGGTCCCCTCCTGCGGGAGGACATGGGTACTGACATGTAGTGCAAGTGACGCAATTAGCACTAGGAGAAGCAGGTGTGGCGTCTCCAGAGATCTCCTTGATGAAAACAAGGTTGGAGAAGACAGACAAACACAGTGCTGTGAAAAACACAGCGAGTTTCAGAGGAAACATTCTTCTTCTTCCTCCTGGTTCTGGTAAGAGAGCTAGCTATGATGTATCAGAAGAAAGAGGTGGGATTACAATGATGATATTTTGTTCAGATATATAAAAACCCAGCTGCTAGCTTCTTTCTCTCTCTGGTTTGGAGCTTTCAGCTTTTATTCCTGAAACCCGGATTTGCTGCCGCATGGCAGACCATTTGTCATAATTATGTACAAGAAGAGCCTGGAAGCCTCAATTTACATGCATATGCTTCTACTGTTCTACATATGGACAACTTAAAAAATAAAAAATAAAGGAAGAGAGAAAAATCTTTCACATTTTTATTTTTGAAAATTCTAAAATGACTCACCCTTTCATGTATACAGGTCCCACATCAGCTTGAAAGAGTTTGAAAACAAGTTGATAGCAAAACTCCACTTCCCATTCAAATCAAAAGCCAAAACAAGCTGCAAAGGAAGGATCATACCGTTGATTTTCTCCTTGAGCAGCTGGGTTGTGGCTGTGCTAGGGATTTTTGTTGGTAACCTTCTTTTATTCATCGGAAAAAACAAAAAAAGCCAAAACAAATGTAAACTAAAGGACCATTCTCAAGTTCTCAACTCAACACAATCTTCTTTCTGTCTGTTTCTTATTGCTTTCTTTAACGAGCCAAGTAAACAAAGTTAAATTGTGTCACACAGCTGGTGACAAGAAGAAATATGAGAGACAGAAAACACACTTGGAGCAACAAAGAAGGAATGACACCTTAATATTACAAAACAATGTAGAGTTATAGAGATAATGAAACATGCATCTAGGACTGAACCGAAGAAGTTAGGCACTGAATCTCCTGCCTATTTAAATAAAAATAACTCAACCTATCGTCAAAAAATGATTCTATAGACAGTGGAGAAAATCCAGCATAGTTCCCCTTTACTTTTGCCAAGCAAAGCTCATGGATGCACTTGAAGAGCCCATGTTTTTGGGTGACTGGTTGAGCTGCGAATTCCTCGAGTGAAATCCACTACATGAAACAAAAACAATGCCACAAAGTTATGGTCAGTTTTCTTATGCAGTTACTTGATTCACTCTAAAATATATGAGACCATTCGAATTTAGGCATGTACAAGAAACATAACTGATAAAGTGGACAAATTGTACTGATAACTCGATTTTCAGAAATTAATTTCAGAAGTATGTCAGAACGCATTTTCAACAAAAATTTACCTTAGCTGCCTCAATCTCTAGGTCTTGCTTTTGGATGTCAAAGGATAGAGGACGCATCATGCACACAAAAAACAGATCCGACTTCTCAAAAAATAACTTGTGTGCTTGCCTATAGGTAGGAAACAGGAAAGTATGTAGGATTAGAATCTACACCATGGTTTACATCTGTAAAGTAGAAGAAAAGATTTGAAATTCAATAAATCCATGCTAATGAGAAGCAAAACTGGAGCCAATAAAGAAAGAAAAAACGCTATGCAATCAATTGCGTGATTTCAGAATCTCTCTAGAGGTACTCCTCTGAGCATTTTTGTTTTACTAGAAAGAGGGCTTGAGATATGAGTTTGAAGGAAAAGGGTCAAATATTGAATGGGAGCAAAAGAACCATCTACTTATTCTAGAGGAGTAGAGGGTGCTGTTTACTCAGTCAGAGATGAAATCTGCTACTTTGCCTAGCAAAAATTGAATTGTTTACTTTCTATAATTCTACAGCTGAAAATTTCATAATTGAAGGTCAACACCTGAGCATCAACAAGATATGACCAGCACCCAAGTGCTGGCCTTTGCCCACTGGCACTGGCGTTGGCATAGGAGAACAAAGAACAAGTTTACATAAGGGTAAGATTATGGATGGTGTATTGAAAAACTCGGAATTTGAAATTGTTTTATGGTTGGAGAACACTTGGTGGATGCAGATATAATTCACCCAAATGACAAAAGCAGGTTACATCATGATGGTATTGCTAAAGTTAATCCTATAATCACGTGACTAGGGTTTTGGAAAATGTTTAAGATGAAGCACCTTTCAGTCACATCCCTGAATCGATCAAAGATATCGGTCCACAATTAAGGATACCAGTATAATTTGCATCCAGATCATGTTTCATGACTTGTTGGCACACATGATTTAGTTTTGCCATCTATAATTGAGTTGATTTCAAAAAAAATTTAAAAAAAATGCATGAATTCAAGACTCTGAAAACTTGTACCTGAATGCTAATACCTCTGAAAACTCTGCATCAATCTGAAGCGGTGCAAACCAGTGGAATTCATCACACCATTCATATTGGTATCATAAACTATAAGGAGTAAATATAATATAGATACATGGAAATTGATAACTTACTCCTGTTTCTTCTTTAACTTCCCTTACAGCTGCCACAGTAATATCCTCACCCTGTAATTGAATAGCTTATTTAATGTCCGGCCGTAACAAGCATAACAGTTTACAAATAATTAAGAATGCTGCTATTCCCACCCTTTCTCATATTTCCCGCCCTCACTAAATTGCTGGAAAAAGAAAACGCTCTTTCCTGTTATTCCATATTGCCCCTTACGAATTAACTTAGACCAAAGAAAAGAAACTAACTCACTCACTCATCCACTACATACTCTTCCACCACCCACAATTATTATGATACCCATCCACTCATCTCCTTCCACCATTTTAATTTCTTTCATAAACACCAAGTCTGTTCTCTCAGCAGAAGGTGAAACCTATTATACCAGTTATTTGCTAGTTTTCTGTACATCCTATAAGGTTATACTCATCTCTTTCTATTTCTTTCTTTCTACAACTTGATTACGATGATTAGCTTATGTGATACAGAATAAGAGATATTTATTGCAGGGGGATGGTTTCATTGTGACTTCCATGCCACAACTGAAAATTCCACTCATGAAAGGTGAGTGGGGGAAGTAAGATAGGCGGGTAGGAATAATTGCACTCCTGAATAAAATACTGCTTAGTTAAGGTAGATACCTCATCAACTATACCGGTAGGGATTTTCCACACACCTGTTCCTTGTAACCTGCCACTCTTTTCCTGGACTACAAGCATCTATGTAGAAGAAATCTATTTCAAAACCAACAACAGATGATGATGACAAGGTTGCAGAAAATGAAAGACCTACATGTACAGTATGCACATGGACTGAATTAGAACAGGATATTCCAGTCAGAGAGAGAGAGAGAGAGCAGACTAATTTAAACTGCCATTCAAAAGATAGCACCTACTGTTTTACTTTTATCCAAACGATTAAACATTAGTAATTTTGTCCAAACGATTAAACATTAGTAGATGAGAGGGAGTACCTCGTTTTTATCATTCAAAATAATAGCACCAACGCCAACTCGGTGTGAAGCATTTGCAGGTATAGTATTAGTGGTTTCAGGAATCCAATAAACAAGCATGAGGTAATGTGGCTCAGCATGGTGGTAGTGAAATCCTTCCTGTCATCAAAGTAATAGATATAAGTCAAGCAAATAGATTTATCAGGATCAATGGACAGAACATGACATAAAGCAATCACTGAGTTATATGTGTCCGCTCTAGCTACCTTAACTCCCAAATATAAACTTTTGAAGAAAAATAGAAATTGATTCTGATGTCGAATTTTCAGTTTTCAGGTTAAAGTTCATGGTAACACTCTTACAGAAAATATGCAGTGTACTAATTCAGGGACCATTCCAGGGCTCCAGGCTCTAGATTTTGTTAGCTTTTGATTTAACTAGACACTAAAATATAGTTACTAGGATTAACAGTTAAAATATGAACATGAAACCTAAGACCTAACAACATTATATGAAAGTTAAACAATGATAATATTTCTCATAGATTTTGTAGATCAATCCACAAATGAAATAAGGAAGATCAGACAAAGTGCATGTGCAACATAGATTTGTAGATCTTTCCCTTGTTATAAATGCAATTCAGAAATCAGAATCAACATGGTAGGTTGAAAATACCAAAACTAGCATGAAAACAGTTATGCCACAAATTAATAACATCGCAGAGTAATTACCTTAACTACCGTTTCAACAAGATTTACAAGTTCGATGGGTAATTTTATCCAAACTCCCTTCTTTCCCTGCATAGAGTATATGAAAAAAAAAAAATCATTGATAGAGGATAGAATAAATTTGAATATTCATAAAAGTTGAAATAAACACTGTTGCCATTAATCATATGCCTACAGAGACAAGAACACGTACCTAAACATAAAAGTAGATGGATACACAGTATATGACAAACAATATAGAATGGGCACCTTCACCATAGTTGAAAGACAATTTGTGAAGAAAGCCATTGATAGCAGCATTTGAATCCTCTCACATAAGGATGACAAGTACAACTCAAAATGAGTAACCTATGATTGTTCTTCGAATGATGTAACAAACCATCATTTCTTTATCAAACGTGTCAAAGTACACCATATTATTCCTATTGTCTGATAAATAACCAACAAAAATAGAGAGATAGAGAACAAAAGAGGAAAGAAAAGGTAATAAGAATTCTAGTTCATTATTAGAAGCTAATCCAAAATCAAATCAAATCAATATCCCAAATTGAATGAACTTGCCTGATTAAACCCCTGATACCACTTTTTGTTACTTTGCTATTATTCTTCCCCGGTTTTAATATTCTAATCTCAAGTTTTAGACTAATACAGTATGAGCATTTGTAACTTTGGAATTCAGCCTATTTTCCTCTAGGGGTAGAAGTAGCAACTAGAAAAACCAACAAAAGTTAATTTCAGAAATAGAATTGGATTTATCAGGATTCAGGAACAATCAAAAACATAAATATGATTGATTCCTTCAAAGTTTGGACTCTGAAGAGTAATAGATTGCAGCAGCAGCAGCAAATCAAAGTTGAACTCTGACATGTACTAAAGGACTGCAGGACCAGCATAGTGAGCATATATATGAGCGTGTAGAGGGAGGGAGGGCGAGAGAGAGAGAGAGTGTGTATAGACGAAGAGAAGTGAAAAGAAGAAAAGGGTGGAGTGAAACAACAAGGGAGCTATAGGCATCTATATATTTCATAATTCATATCCTAGCCAACTCAAAAAAAGTCAATCCCTATAAACCAATGCCTAAAATCATGATATCGCATCAGCAACTGAAAACCACTACACAAAGAATGACAAGTATCACTTGTTAAAAAGTGTGAAAACTACTATTACATAACATCTTTAAATAAAAAGCACTACTGACGAGAGGTATGCTAACTGAAAGACCTTGGTTTACAGGAACAAGAAGCACTAAATAGTCAAACAAGCAATCAAACTATTAAACCCATTAGTATAAGAAGTTCATATATCAAATAAAAAGTATAAGAACTTGCCAAACAAAAAACAAAAACAAAAAATTAATAAAAAGTATAAGACAGTGACACCTGTAGCCTCCATTGAACTATTGAAGTTCTAAGCGAAGTACGAAATGCCTGAGGCTCCATAGCATCCCTCATGTCCACAATAACACCTCCATGGTGATCATTCGTAGCAGGAAGTAGCTTAACAGTTCCATTCTCACAGACCTGGTCCGATGAATTCACTGAAACCGACATTCTTCCCACCAGGCCAGAAACAACAGAACCAAACCTCAGAACTCAAGATTGCAGAGAAGCACAAGAAAGATTTGAACAGCCAAATCAAATATGAAGAAAAGAAAATGAGCAGGAAAGCAAAACCTAGTTGAGACTTTCAATGGAGGCTTAAAGCTTTCAGGTCTTTCATTTTCAGCTTTCTCGGCTCTGTTGAACTCCCCCGTCCCCCGAGGTTGTAGGGGAGAATTTATAAATTTACGAGGGGGTCCCTCTACTCTGCGAAGAATTGCAGGATGACGTAAGTACCCGCTCACTGGAGGACCAATGGGAGATCTTCTGACGTCATCTGGCCCACGTGATTAAGAGCCGCCCATGTTGTTTTAGGATACGTGTGGGAGACTGAGTGCGAGGGACCACCATTAGATGGTGGAGAGGAGGGCGCGTTAACGGTTCGCGGCCACTAGTTGTAGTGCGATTACGATCGGAGCCCTCCATAATTGGTTGTCTGTATACGGCCCTGTAGGGCAGGACTCTGGGTTCATAGGTGCATTCATTTTTATGAATGAAGATTACAGACGGGCAGCGCAGTTTTGAACTCGGTCGACATACGAATTTCACGTGTGAAGGAGAAAGATTTTAACTATTTGATGCCTCTAGGGGACGGAAAAGTCTTGGGTGGATCAAGGTTCACATGCACCATGAGTTAATTCTCGGTACTGTTCGAATTTCACGTGAAGGAGAAAGATTTTAACTATTTGATGTCTGTGGGGGACGGAAAAGTCTTGGGTGGACCAAGGTTCACATGCACCATGAGTTAATTCTCGGTACTGTTCGAATTTCACGTGAAGGAGAAATTTTAACTATTTGATGCCTGTGGGGGTCGGAAGAGTCTTGGGTGGACCAAGGTCCACATGCATCATGAGTTAATTCTCGGTATTGTTCATGTGCATGTGGACCTTGGTCAATACTAGAATTTTCAGTGGGGGACGGAACTGGTTAATTGGAGTAGTGAGATTATGATACATCCCTCCATGATTGGTTGTGTTTGTATACGACTACGTAGTGTAGGACTCTAGGTTCACAGTTCACACGTACAGAAATGAAGATTACAGACATACGCAATTTTGACTCGGTCGATATATGAATTTCACGCGAAGGAGAAAAAACATTTTGCCTTTTTTCTCTTCACACGTACAGAAATGAAGATTACACAGACACACCCAGTTTTAAACTCAGTCGACATTTCACTAAATTTCACACGAAGGAGAAAGAACATTTTTTCTATTTTTCAATTCACATGTACATAAATGAAGATTACACAAACAAACTCAGTTTGAACTCAGTCGACACATGAATTTCACGTCAAGAAGAAAGAACATTTTACTATTTTTCTCTTCTTCATGAAAACTATTTGATGTCTGTCAGGAATTCAAATTGAGGTAGGCTAAAATTTACCTTACGTTGTCAAAGAAAGTTCTTCTTTAAATTTTGGCATAGACTACTATGTTTTGATGAAATATCTCAATAGTATAACACTTATTACAAAATGTCTAATATTCATTTTTACATCCTCAACAAGATTATGTATAAAAATATCATCTAAAATCAAATAATAACTGAACTCGATCTTAAGAGAAAAAAAAAATATTTGATAATGTGAGGGCATTTAACAAGCAAGAAAAAGAATTCTAGTATGGGGGACATAATGAGCTTTCCCCAACAAAATGCATATTTTTACTTGAATCAGACAGTGGAAAATTGAAC
This sequence comes from Rosa rugosa, assembly GCF_958449725.1. Lineage (NCBI taxonomy): Eukaryota > Viridiplantae > Streptophyta > Magnoliopsida > Rosales > Rosaceae > Rosa > Rosa rugosa. Next base: position 25,732,611 of record NC_084821.1, on the reverse strand, counting down.
ACAATTCAAAGGTAAATATGCAATGCAAATAAAATTTAAACTATTTAAGTTGCGCTCTTCGATTACCTAAAGCGTAAAACTCATCAAGAACTAAATTTGAATAAATAGTATCAACTATTTCTCTCTCAATATGCACTATCATTAAATCTGCAAGAAAATCATCATTCATCTTATTTCGAAGTCGGTTTTTAATGAGATTGATGGCTAAAAATGCTCTCTCTGTTGTTGCATGTAGAAACAGAAAGAGTCATCACTAGATGGACTAATCTCTCAATCAACAAAAATGGAGTTCTTATGTTAACAAATTTTTGACATAATTCAGAAAGGGTGCTTAGATCATGGAATTCTATAAAATTAGAGTGTTAATACTCAAAATGATCCAACTAGTCTCTTAGATCATTCAAATTTCTGACATCATGAGGATAAAAGTTCTCAACCAAACCACATATTTTGACAATGTCAAATGATTGGAAATCAAATCAAATCAAATCAAGGATCCAATGCAGAATTTAGAATAAAGAATTCCTTGTTTGCTCATTGAATCTATTGTTTAGTTCAATCAATTGAAAATCAATTACGACAATGAATATTTCAACATAATAATAATGCTCAATGGTGACATAATTTTGTTGTTGAGAAAAATGGCATATACCTTTCATATGACGAGCACTAAAATCTGGAATATTAATTGTATGTATGTCACAAAACTATACAACATGCACTAGCAAAGAAATCAACCCAACCAGCTCTCTCAACTTTTCAAGACAACCTTTCCTACTAGAAACTAGATTCATGACATTTATAATTTTTTGAGACTGTTCTTGCAGTGACTTACAAAGGGTATTTATGATTCCCATAGTCTTGGCCAACAATAATAAGCAAAACACAAAGTCAAAAGATCTTAGAGCTTTAAAGCACCCAAAGCCTCTCTCAAATTTTGCCATTAAGTCCGTTATCCATCATGTTTTTCAAAATCGAACTAGTTGAGTTAAACAATTTCATGTAGTTCTTGATAGAATAATGATATGAACTCCACCAAGTAGCTCCCGCTCTTTGCAAAATTACATGTCTGATTAGTTCATTTACTAGTTTCAAGTTCCCTAGCAAGTAGCAACAGTTTGTTCCACAACTTCAACTTCTTTACTAGATTTTAACTCAAAAACACACTTAGCAAATGAGTCGACAACATTAATAACACTAGTAGCATTTGAATAGCATTTGAAAACATAAATGGAAAGATGCAATTGCTATTTATAGTAAGTTTCCCGAAATAGTAACTTCTCCATTTCAAATAGCAACTTCTTCATACGAACTCCGATTTTCACGAGCTATGTGTCCAATAACTCGGTTTAACGTGCTCTACAACTTTTTAGAAAGAAGTTTCTTCGAAAAGTGAATCATAGATAAAGTCAACATTTAGAGCCTCTAAAAGTTCGAAATGAAAGTAAAAGATAAAGATTTTAATTGTTTACCATCTAAATAATCGGTAAACAGATAATTCTAGGTATGAGTGTAACACTTACAGCCTCTATAATAGCCTAAAGCCGCAGCTAATCTTGCTTTATATATTATGGTGGCTATGGATTTATGACTTTATCGACATCTCTAAATAAATTTTTTAAGCTTATCCAATTTTGCATGGACTTATAGTGAGGTGAACTAGTCTTCCCTACATGCTTTTTATAGGGACACTAAACTCTACCTATTTTTTTCCAATCATTAAACCCATAAGAAATTAATAGAGGATGCCTCAGAGGATTGCTATCAAAAAGAAATCATGGAAGAAAAATGCTATATCATTCTCAGAGTACTCAAGCCAAGGATATAGAAGCTATGCTGCCAAAACAAATAAGGGACAATTGTATAAATATAGAACATGCCAGAAATTCTTTACCGTTTCAGGGAAATCTGGATGAGAGAGCCATACTTTTTGAAAGCGATTAATGTTGTCTAAATTTCATCTAAGATAACAGTTAGTTGGATTTCAATGTTATCTGAAATGCAATTAATATGACAATCTTTTGGATTCATGTGTTGTCTTGGATGAATTCAGACCACACATTTTTTCTTCTTGTTGTTGGCTGAATTTAACATTATATAACATGTTTGAGGAAAGGTTAAAAAAATGTAAACCCTAACTTGAACTTAACGAGCATTTTCGGGGACTAGCCCGCTTCCCATTACTCAAGAGGGAAATTCCTCGCACATAATTAATTGCTAATGTTGTCTGAATGTTATTTAAGATAACATTGACTTTGATGCATTTGTTGCCTTGAATGAACCTCATAGCACACGTATTTTTCCTTCTTGTTATCCTTTTTTCCTTTAAGTTGGATGCCAATGTTGTCTGAATAGCTTCAAGATGACAAGTTGCTAGATGCCAATGTTGTCTGAATACCTTTAAGATGACCAGTTGCTAGATAAAAGTGTTTACTGAATTTTCCTCAGACAATATGTGTTATACATTTTTGGACTTTTTTGTTGTGCAATAGTTTGCAATACTACAGTTACTAATCCCATTTATGTTGTTGGAATTGAATTTGCAATATTGATATGGAAATAGCACTACAAGAGAAAATAGCAAAAGCGAGGAATTTCATGGTGACAACCAGTTTGTCGTATAAAGTTGGTATTTGCGAGAAATTGACAATTGTCGCCCATGTGACATTATGCGACACCTAATTCCTCGCAATATATCAATTAGGCGACAATTTCTACTAATTGTTGGTTAATGTTTATGTGACAACTTTAACTTCCTCGCAAAAGATTAATTAGGTGACGACTTCTGCGGGTTGTAGTTAAAATGTTTATGTGACAACTAGATATTCGTCGCTGAAAACTGGTTTAGCGACAATTTCTGTAAGTTGTCTGTTAATGTTTATGTGACAACTTTAACTTCCTCGCAAAAGACCAATCGAGCGACAACTTTTACGGGTTGTCACTTAATGTTTATGCGGCAACTATAACTTCCTCACCAAAAACCAATTAGGCGATGATTTCTGTGAGTTGTCGGTTAATGTTTATGTGACAACTGTAACTTCCTCGCAATAGATTAATTAAGCGGTGACTTCTACGGGTTGTCGCTTAATGTTTATGCGACAACTAGAATTTCCTCGCAGAAGATCAATTAAGCGACGACTTTTACGGTTTGTCGCTTAATGTTTATGCGACAATTGAAATTGCCTCGTAGATGATTAGCTAGGCAACGACTCATACAAGTTGTCGGTTAATGTTTATGAGGCAACTATAAATTCCTCGTAAAAGATCAATTAGGACTTCAATGAATTGTCACTTAATGATTATGCGACAATTGAAATTTTCTTATAGAAAATCAATTTGGTGACTACTTATTCAGGTTGCCACTTAATGATTATACGACAATTGAAATTTTCTCGCATAAAACCAATTAGGCAACGACTTGTACAAGTTATCACTTAATGTTTATGTGACAACTGAAATTTCCTCGCTTTTGATTTGACAATTTCTATGGGTTGTCGCTTAATGTTTATGCAGCAACTGAAACTTTCTCTTAAGAAACCAATTAGGCGATGACTTTTATGAGTTGTTGCTTGATTAAGAATATTAAAAAAAGTTTATGTGCTTAACATATTGATGCCTAAAATTGGCACTGTCAATTAAGATAACATTGTCGAGATTAATTAAGGTCAGCAATCCTATATGACAGCTAGCATGATAAGCGAGTGGTGGTCCAAAGCCTATCTAATGCATACGATTGACATTCATCATAAACTATATTTATAGAGGTGTCAGATCTCCATCTTCTTGTAGAAGTAAGGTTCTATATCATTCTTGATTTATGTTACACTTGTTTTCCATGTAACATATGAATTCAGGTCCTTAATGACTCCAAGCCCATTTCCACATAAAATTCCCTATTCAGTTCAACCCAGGCCTTTTGATATCAACTCAGCCTTAGGGTAATTTTACCGTATCAACATGACACACTTGGATAACTAAAAGATTCTCTAGTTTGATTTATTCTTTACCAAATAACTTTATAATATTATGTTTTAAAACATGACCTACTTATATCATGAAAGTGTACAATCAACATTTTTAACCACAAAAAAGAGTGAACGAGCAAGTGAACAATTAGCTTGTTATTCTCCATTGTTTGATTTAGATTCAATAAAGGTTGAGTACGATAGAGCAGAGAATCAATTGAGTTGTCTACGTAACAAGCTTGTAAGAGATAATAATCTCACTAAGAAACAGAAGAAAATAGATTGATCATATCACATCGTCTAAGTAACATTTCCCTATAACTTTTATTCTAAGCTCTTAGATTACTTTGTTAATTTGTACTTTTGAATTAACTTAGAAATCGCAGCTTTATACAAGGTACCAAATAGTTGTCCGCTTTTGTTCAACGGAATAAGATTTAACGAATTACAGCTTTTACTAGAAAGGTAAGAGTCTTGCTTGGACTATCAGACTACAATAAAATTAAAATTTGTTGCATAATGTCCTACAGCAGCAGTGTCTTCTGGAGTTTAAATCCTAAATTTTAAACTCAAAATAATATAAAATACGAATGAATTTTGTTTTTTTTTTAAAAAAGGGCGCCATCCAATTGAAGATAAAGACGCAAACCATAAAAATGAGTGGATAAAAAGAATAGAATGGTTTAAAGACGCAAACCATAAAAATGTCTTGATTACAATTAACACTTGCACCTTTTTTATTTGCTGATTGATACAGGAAGAAATTGAAGCTCCTATGTGGGTTCTCACATTAGAAGTCAGTTCAAACAACCAAGATGGGTGAGTTCAATTATATAATGTTTCAAGTTCTCATGCATTATCCCATGATTTAGTTTATCTGCCAACAATACAAAGATCTGAATAATATTTGGGTTTCTTCTTTTTGGATTTGTGAGATAGCTAGCTTGATTATTTGTTGATGTTAGTAATAGTCTTTCATAGTTTTATGTTGTCAATTAACAAAATACGGGTTTACTTACACCTGAAACATGTATATTGACATATATATATATATATATATATATATATATATTATATTATGAATTCAAGTTTGGTATAGTGTTCGGTGTAATCATGTATACCATCTATTAATGATACAGGTTTTCACATGTGGGGAATTTGTCTTTTGTTATGGGCATATATAAAGATACAAACCGGCCAATATTTAGGCCTAGCAGGCTTGTAGAGACAATGAATGGAATTCCTTGCAAGCAGGTAAGTTTTATCAAAATTGTTATAGGTACTTGATAGTTAGGTTTTGATTATAGATGAATAAGTGTGTAAGTGATGGACATTATCCAATAACATCGATTTTGATTATGGGAGTCTTGACCTCTCGTGTCAATAACATCGATTTGGTTTGATTTGTTACATTTTCCTTTTGGAGGCTTCCTTCAAGACAAATGTTAATGATGACTTACCAAAATCAATGAAGCAGACATTACAAACAATTTTGTCAATCAATCATACAAACACAAAAAACTTCAATACATTCCGAAAAAGTGATTGATCTCATGTCTCATTTTGGTTTCAACAAAAATAAAAGAAAGCACAATGCAACTATTGATTCCGTTGAAAAAGTACACAACCATTTAAACAAAGTAACTTGTGTTAAATATAGCACTCATGCATGATAATCAAACTTATACACACATTGTTAACAAAACCATCAAACAAAAACACCATCACATCATACACATACAACATAAATAAACAAATAATATCGTGAATAAGAGCCTCATAGGATGTAGAGGTATCAAAGAGAATGAAGAGAGGGATCAAGCAGGTCCAAAAGAGGACGCAACCGAATCAACTCGGCCTGAAGCGATTCATGCGCTTGTTTCGAAATGATGTGAAGGTTTGAAATGTCTCCCGTATTCGTCGACTTGGACTGGTTCAGTATGTTTTCCACAAGATATTCTATGTGATATACAGTTCTGGATATACTTTCTGGGGGGGGGGGGAAAGCTTGTGAAGGGGGATGAAATAACCCAGTAGATATACAGCCTTCACGGAGACAAGCCGAAGTACCAATTCGAGCAGGTAAGTGTCATTGTGAAGGAATACAAGTCCACATTCACCCTAGAAAAAAAAAATACAATCATAGGCAGAAAAAAAGATGATAAAACAACAGAAATTCCCAAAATTAAATTAGAATACATACAAAGACATGTGATAATAGGCGCCAAATATTATAATGACATTCACTAGCTATAACAGCAAGGCCAAGCATAGTCCGAATAGTTTTGTTTCTGGCCATAATAACTCTCTCTCTCCCAGATATCTTATTAACAACATTTCGGATAACTTGAACTCCACCCTTATCCATCTTATGAGGATTGAATAGCACTACAGAAGCTAAAGGATCCAGGAAATTTTCAATGATATACTGCTCATCCCTCTCATCCAGCCGGGGTTTTTGTGTTTGTGCTTTGTCTGGCCTAGCGAGGCAGCGAGCTGTTTGCTGGATCAAATGGACCCAACTTCCTAGTGGCAGGATGAAACGAAGTGTCGCCAAATTTGTTTTCATGCGGCAACATAGTGGACCCAACCCCACTATACATTTTCCATAGGTGTGTCCCACATTTCCACACGAACAAATCTCAAGACAATCCTCAATTTTCAATAAGCACTGTAACTAGATTGAAGTGTGATGAAAATAAAATTGTGAGCCAATAATAGAGGCTAGACACTCTTCCATACCAGTATGTAGGAGCTTTGCAATGGTTGTAGAGTCCATTCCAACAATAAGATTAGAGATGTCTTTAGTGACCGCAAGTTTAAGACCACATTACAATCCCAAGATGTCAAAATTCAAGTTATGAACGAGTCTAGAGGTTAGCTACATAATGTTATTGTTGTCGTTCCTTGATAGCCTTGGGAGGTAAATCCAAAAGGCTAGTGGTCTTAATTTTTCGCAAGTCTGATTATGGTTGACTAAAGTGAGCGGCCACTTGAGGGTGTTGGTGTCACTGACATGGCTTGTGATAACAGCTGGTGTTAGGGTTGACTTGGGCCTCTCTTAGTTTTAGGCTCTTGGACTTGCATTCAAGTTAGGGTCAGGTAGGGCCTAGTTATCTCTGGATTCTATTACTAGGGCCTAGTTCTTCTACAGTTTTGGTTTTCAAGAAAGATGGAAACACCCTCACTTGCTACATAGCCATTTAGGTCAATCCAGTGTCAGCCAAATAGTCACCCTCAAATATAAGGCCAGTTTTGAACCCACGAGGATTAGATTTATTTTCCTAACTAGGGTGTGAACCTAAGGAGAACTAGAATATGAAAAAATACAGTCACAAACCTAAATTCACAAGGAGATCTAGGCTCATGGTGAGTATGTGCATTGTGGTGGTAGTGAATTTGTGGTTGAAAGACTGGTGAACTTTAATTCAACTAAATGCTTCAAATGTAAACTAAACTATAATAACTAAAAAGAACAAGTGGCTTGAGTTAGGGCTTAGGTTGTTCACCAAAGCCTCCCTTGCAAGTATTGATGTTCAAACTATAAATGATACAATCGTAAGTATCTAATTACCCTCTTAGCATCCGGATAAGATTACCAAGGCCTAAACTCCTTTGATTTTATCAATTTTCACCAGATAAGTGAGGAACTAACTACTCAAGAACAAGTTATATTACAGGAAAAGTATCAATTCTTTGCTCCTAGATGCATAAAGGTTTGAGTTTAGGTAATCAAGCAAGCAAACCAATCCTAGATCTAGGTGATTTTATCTCACTACCCTCACATGCACACCTAGTCTGTTATCATGTTTTTAATGTCCAAAGTAAGCTATTCTCTAAATATTGTTCATGTAATGACAAATGTAAGATATTCAAATTAGCTAGATTCAAATATAAACATTCATTTTTTTGATTTAGCATGTGAAGGTGACTATGGAAATTGCATTAAATAATATTCAAACATCAATTCATTATAAGTTTGGCTAGGGTTGAAACAAAGTACTACTCACTCACTCATAATTACATATACTAACTTCATAATCAAATTAAATACCAAAATATAATCTACAGTAAAAGGGATAGAGTTGGCTTAGTGGTGTGTTGGATGGTCCCCAAGCTCATGTCTTGGTAGTGGTGGTGATTCTTTTTCCTTCTTGCTCTTGAAGATTTGATGATAAAAGATAGTGAAACTTGGATTATGTATTGTGTGAATAGGTGGAGTAGATGGAGAAAATGATGATAGAAATGAGGATGGAGAAATAATGTGTAGTAGTGGTGTTACTGAAGGAGATAGAGATTGAAAGAAGAAGAAGATTTGGATTTTTGGGAGGTGGAGTGTTGGGAACATTGTGGCAACCAGAGAACTCTATAAAACGAGAAAGAGAGAAGGTTTAATAGAGGATAGAAAAGGAGAGGAGTAGCTAGCTCTCTTAAAAACTAGCAAAAAAAAGTGTTGGAGTGAGTTTTGGTCCTAAAACTGTAAAAGATATATTAGAGATGGACTAAAAAAAATGAAGTAATTATGAACTATTAGAGAGAGTAGAGTAGGAAAAAATGGCTAAGAGAGAGGGAGAGAGTAGCTAGGCAATTGCATGGGAAACAAGCAAAGGAAGAGTGTAGAGATGGTTATGGGTCACCAAAGTCAAAGGGACAAGCATGGAAGAAAAGATGTGCATAGTGATGCCTATTATCCAAATGATAATAGGATGAATGTAATAATGTTACTCCACCTCCTTGCTCCTCCTTCATTGTGATCGGAAAAGATATGACACCATCACAAGTTGTGGTTGGCCGCCACTTGTGCCGTCATTTGAAGTGGTTCCCCGGAATTCAGAATTTTAGGTGGCGTTCGGTAACGCTTTCAAGTCATCTTTTTCATTTTATAAAATGAAAATTGCTTGAAAATGCGTTCGTTGGTCTGTTTTCAAAAATGTAGAAAATAAAAATTGGAAATAATTTTTTATTTTACTCGTAAAACAGGAAAACGACAAATAGACGTTTTCACCTTTTCATTCTCATATTTTAGAAAACACGGAGATATATTTTCCAAAACAAAGAAAAAAAAGAACGTGCTCTCTTCTTCCATATTTTCACGTCGCTCTTGTATTTGTTTGGTCTATTATATGAAGGTCTTTAAATTGTTTTCAGAATAAACTACCGGACACATTTTCGGATCTCAAAAATTCAATCTTGTTTTCTCGTTTTCATTTTCAAAATCGGTTTTTGAAAAATCATTTTTAAAAACTTTACCGGACAAGCCCTTACTTTTTGCTCCACATTTTGATCGTCATTCTTCTTAGCTCCGATTCTCTACTTCAAAGCTCAACCTGGATGTTTCTTTCACTCTTGCAATACTTCTAAAATAATGTAAAGTATGGTCTAACATCCCGCCCAAGTTTAGACCCGCAGAGGGTTTGTATGCTTCTCTGGTCCCTAAATGTTGGTTTATGTAATTTCAATCATGATTCCTTTTGGTATTGGTAATTATCTCGAATTTGATAGATATATTTCAAGCGGTTTATGGATAAGGAGTTGCTCCTATTTGTTTACTAGGAAATGACATTCGGTTTATACCATAATCACATGCTACGGTGAACGAAGGGCACGTTGATTATTTTTTTCAAAGATACAAATATGTTCTTTGTTTGTAAAATTCTCTTTTCAACAAGCTCATTTTGAATTTTTTATCAATGGTATTGCTCTACTAAAAATAGCACGCAATTTAAAACCCTTTTTGTTGTCAAGTTGTAGTAGTGAAAGTAAGGGATCGTTCTACGCCAAGGATCAAGGGTTCACCTTCAATTTATGTAACCTACAAAACAAAGAAAACTAAAATATTAAACTACAGTATGAAATAAATTGAAAAACACAATTGGGGGGAATTGTTGATTAATTCTACCGAAATTAAAGTAAGAACAAAAGATGAATTTAAAGTAAAGTTTGTGAATATGATGATGAGCAGTTAGGAGTTCGTTATCCACCACTAAACACAATCCAAGTTCCAATTTATCTTCCTATGTTTATTACTAAGTCATGAGATAGAGATTGACCAAGTTACAAAGCTAGAAGCAAGCTAAGTACCTTATATTACTTCCCTATAATGTTCTAACAAGATCAAGCGCCGTTATTAGAACCTTTTGAAAACATGCAACATAGAGATCACAAGCGACTCCTACATTTAGCAAGTTCTAAAGCATTAAGCACATGTGGAAGGCTGTCAATCTAAGTGTACAAACTAGTACAACAAGCGTGTCTAATTGCATTCCTCATCTTTGGTACACACCTAAGCGAGAGGCTTTACTACTTTGGTTAAAATCACAAAACTATTAGGTGAATTGCTATTTAACCTAGCACCAATTACATGCATATCCTATATGTTTGCAACCACATAAAACATACATATAAAAGACTCATCTAATCCAGAACCAAAGAACAATCTCATTGACAAAGTAACTAAAACATAGAAATTTATTATGAAACTTGAACCATAGTTTAGGGCTTCAAACTAGCCCCTAACACAAAAGTATTTAGCTACTCATTGTTCTAAGGTAAACACACAGTAACATATTGAAAATAAAAGGACAAAGTCGCAGAAAAAGGGAGTGAAGAGACACGGTGGATGTTGCTTGAAGATGGATGTTCACGGTGGTGGTAGACGGCGACTTTGGCGGCTTCTTTTCCTTATGCTTGTATGGAGCTTCGAAAATCAGAGAGCTAGGGCTGTTTTTAGGCGTGAAAAAATGTATGATATGGTCCCCCTTTGACGCCAAGAAGCCTCCTCTTTTAATTGTTTACAAGCCCCTAGTTTTTCTCCTCAAAACCGGGTTGAGTTCTCCTTATTCTTCTCCAATTCCACTTGCTTAGCTGCCACACCATCTTCTGAACCTTCCTTAAGTCTCTCTAACCATCTCTTGATAAGTATAAAGCAACAAAAATCCAATAAAATTCGTCCCAAAATCTGCCAAGAATATCTTCAGAAATTATAGCCTTTAATTCACTTTCCTTTCTCAACTAGGATTGATTTTCCTCTCCATGTTTGATAAGGGTTCCTGGCAGATTCGAAGGTGATATTCTGTCACATAACACTTATGATGTCACCCTTCAAAACCGTGCAAAAACCTTCTAGAAACCTTCTTGAAACATGGCCCAACAACGGTCTTGAAAATGCTTCGCAGAAAAACTTGTCAGAAATTCTAGATTTTCCTTATCCTCTGCTCATCTTTGCAGCATCGTAACTTATACATTACACCACCTTTCTGGATGATTCTTGACTCTAAACTTCTCTACAACATATATTCTTTAAATATGGGAAGAGAAATTCATGATTTTCGTCCCTTAAGTCCAGTATAAAAGTCCTTGAAAAAGCTTCCTAAAAAGCTGATGGAAACAGTCTTATCTGGGTACCAACTTTGAGCACAGCCTCTGGCTTCCTCTTTATCATTCTGGACTAAATCTTTGCCTGAAGTTATAGTAGAACATATGATCTTCAAATTTTGCAAGGCCTTTCTTCATAACTCCACTCCAAAGGTCTTCAAAACAGCTTCCCAAGATAGAAGAAAATAAGGCAGACTCTAGTACTTTGTTTCCTGCTTCTTTGCAACTGTTTTTCATGGAAACATTCTCCATCTTCTCTTGAGTTTTAGGACCAATGAATGACCAGAATCCATCCTATGCATCACTACTTCATGTGAAGTTCCTTGATTTCACCATTGTAGCTCTCTCTTCTCCTTAACTGCTTCTCAAAGTACCTAAGAAAGTAACAAAGTTAAATTGATCTTTTTAAGGAATAAACTAAGCAAAAGTATAAAGGTTTGAACGATAAATTTGTCGCATTTTATGCTCCTATCAGGTATTTGCTTAAAGGGGTTTTGGCCTAAGAGACTTGATCTTGACTCCTTTATTAAGTGTATGTATGTCTCTGGCCATTGGCTATTGACTCAGCATGCAATCAATTTCTCCTAAGCAAAAAATGGAATTCTTCCATATATCGAGAGTCCTTGAGCAAAATGTTAAGTAAATAATCGGAGTTCATCTTCCCAGTTATGATTTTGAAGATGATTTTATACGGGATGAAATTAGCTGTCCCCAAATATACTATCCCCATTCTGTTCCCATGCATTCATTGGTCCACAAAGAATAAAAAATGGAACAAAAGATTAAAAAAATATTTTCTTAATCTTTGTTGACCAATGAATGTATGAGGATAGAATATGGATAGTGTATTGGGAACAGCTGATTTCATCTCGATTTTATACATGGACTGGTTATTAATGGTGTACTTTTCATTCAATCAACCACTTGAATTCAATTTAATGTGAAAGTCATGATATCCACAATATTTATGATACTTTGAACAAAATGTGGAGGCTCAATCTTCAGCCCAAGGTAAAAGAAATTTCAAGATTCTTGTTGAGAGGAAGAAAATGATTCAAGCTCGAATGCATAGATTCAATGAGACTATCAATCATGATTGCTGTTTTTCTGAAATTTAGAGGAAGATCTCAATAATCTCTTTTGCTCCTACTCTTTGGCATAGGAGGTTTGGAGATGTTTATTGAATTTTTCAAGCCCTTTTGATGCACGTAATTTGATCCAATGATACAAAACCAAAATTGTGGTTTGAATAATAATGATGGTAGTACTTTTATGGGAAAAAAAAAAAATCTTTTGATTTGTTGGCAGATTTGGGAGACCAAACATAAGTGGCTATTCAGACAAACTCTACAACACCCTTCAAAAGTGTTATTTGATATTGCTAGGTGAAAATTATTGGAAGCTAAACTTACAAATGCACGTATCAATTGCATACCATCATACTTTATTCGTTCTTTTGTTCTGAATAATAACGCAGCCTTTGGCTTTGTTATTAGTGATAAAGCATGGTTTATTGCTCGTGACTAGTGCTAGAAGTGTTAATCATACCACTATTCCAAGTGTTAAAGGTCAGACGTTAAAGAGAAAGGTCTCTTAAAAGCTCTCGGTCAGAATTTCAAAAAAATCTAATAGAATATAACTTGAAAATGATTCCAGACTTATTATTGAGCGCATCAATGAAAACAACAATACTTTTTTATGACTTAAAACTATAATTTTGTGAGACAAATTACAATGATGAATCTTAACCACAGTTTAAGAGATGACCGAATATAGCATGATCGTCTGTTCTAGCTTGAAAAAAAAAAAAAAAAAAAATCTTTTAATTTGGAATTTTTTTCTTTTTTAAATTTTAGCTGTCGAGTCTCCTTAAAGAGTCATAAAACTCGGAGCAACCGAGAGGGAACAAAGAAAAGAAACAGAACATAAAAGGCCTCTCTCTCACTCACCACTCTCCCACCTCCGTGTTCTTTTTCATCACACTTACTCCAAACACAGAGTTTTCCAGAGACAAAGTACCTGATTGACCATGTCCTTGGGTTATGCAGAGAAGCTTTCCTACATTGAAGATGTGGGCAGCGTGGGAATGTCTGAACATTTCGACACCCCTGAAGTTCTGCAACAAAAGGTTTGATATTCCTTTCCCTCATTGTCTTCTTTCCTTTTTTCAGCGATGTTTTGTATTGTTTTCTCTTCTCAAAGTTTATCACTTTGCTGATCTTCTGGAATTTTGATACCCATAAATGGTACTTAGGTTTTATGCATAAATTGGGGCAATTCTAGCTTTGGTTGAATGTGGAACGCACTTGTTTTTGATATATCTACATACTTATGAAGATCTGATATCTGGGTTTGGGCGTTTGTTTTCATTTTGATCCAATTTACTTGCTTTCTTCATCAATGAGTTGCACTTGAATCAATTTATGGGTTGTGACATTGCTCCAATACCTTTGCTCTTGTTTATCACAGAAACATTTGTGTATAGAGTTGTAATTTTCAGTTTGACATGTTCAGATGGAAAGTAGTTGAAGTACTCGGATGGAGTCAGACAAAGTCACAATCTTTGTCTTTCTCCTCTATGATTAATTGACTGGGTAAACCTTTATCTTGCCCTTGTAGTTTTTCTGGGGTAGGGCTTGTGCACATGGGTAGCATCAGTGTGGCTATTTTTTGAAGAAAATCTCTGTTCATCCAAATTATGTACTATTTACATGATATCCCAAATATCTGGTTTGGTTTGCTAGAATATGAGTTTCAATGCAATGTGGGTCATAATTTTATTCTGTCCGGTAGGAGTTTCAATGCAATCTGATATTGAACTTCACATGAACTTCTCTCTCTTGTGTGTGTATTTGTTTGTAGTTGCATTATAGTATGCATATCTCATTGAGAATTCAAGAGTCCTGGATTTATCCCTCAGTTACAGAATTGATTTATTTTGGTCAAGCAGTTAAAAAATTGTTATACTTGAGTTATTCAACTCTTTTTTCAATATATATTTTCTACAATTGTGATGTGTTCACTAACTGCAAGTTCCATTGCATATATATTCACTTTTGCAATTGCTTATCCTCGTGATCTTTTCTGTGTGCGTTGACTATCCAACATAAGATTTTGTAAATTTTTATGTTTGTCATACTTACATCACCTGTTTGTGTTTGTGGTCTTTTCTTTCCACAATGGCAGATTGAACAGCTTGCCCTGCTGGTACAGAAGGTTTAAACCTACACTTGTCATTATCTGCTTAATTTATGTATTTTTTTTTTTTAATATTAGATCTGATTTTGGTCAAGTTCTTCAAGATTTTTCTTTGTTCTTGCAGAGTAAGCATCTAGTGGTGTTTACAGGTGCAGGAATATCAACTTCTTGTGGTATACCTGATTTTCGAGGTCCAAAGGGAATTTGGACTCTTCAGGTGAGGACCCCAATATTGTGGATTAAGTCTTCTTCTTGGTCTTTTCTGTTAAAACACTAAAAAAGAAATTGCTTTTAGAGGAACTCTTCTTGGTTGGAGGAAAGTGGTGTATTGAATTGAATGTGAGTTTTGAAGGTCTTTATGTTCGATATGATCGACTTGACATCCATCGCAGCTGTACCCTTTTAACGTTTTGATGTAAATGGTTTCTTTTTCCATTTCGTCCCTGCAAAATTAGTAACTCTACTCTAGTTCCTTTCCTTTCAAAAAGCCCCTGTATCTTTCACTGCTTCTCCAATATGTTAACTACCATAGTTAAACTTAGGGTGAAGTCATTAGGCTGCTTAAGTCAGTGTGCACTCAAACAGAGTGCATAACCAGGAAAAATCTTCAAGAAAAAAGGCTTCTGCAACATCAACCATTGTGCATTGACTAACTTATAGAGGAGCAAATGATTTGAAAGAAGTTTAGATTGTCCTTTGCAAGTTCCTCCCTCTCTCTAATTAACCATTTTTCATGAATTCATGGGAAACTGATTTCCATTTACTAGTGCAGCGTGAAGGCAAAGCCTTGCCAGAAGCATCGTTGCCATTTCATCGTGCAATGCCGAGCTTGACTCATATGGCTTTGGTTGCGCTGGAGAGGGCTGGCATACTGAAGTTTGTTATTAGCCAGGTATGATATTGTATTCTATAGCTGCTTCTAGAAATTCCTGTATCTTGAATTGTTTCATGCTAGATACTTGGCTTAGAACCTCTTTCATGTTTTTGGTACTAACTGTTGGAGTCATCAGGAACATATAGTTTTTAGTGTTTTTCAGTGCGGGGTTACTAATTTGAGTGACTCCATCACTCCTTTGGTTCATTTCTTCTTCTTTATTGAATTTTTTTATATATTTTTAATTTTTTTTTAACTTTATTTGTACTATGGTGCTTGCGAGACAATTCCAAGTAGCATCTATTTTTTATGCTCTATTTTGTCTACATTCTTATTAGCTGTTACTTACTAAATGCTAGAATGTTGATGGACTCCATCTTCGATCTGGAATACCAAGGAAGAAACTTGCGGAGTTGCATGGTAACTCCTTTATGGAAGTCTGCCCTTCTTGTGGCATTGAGTAAGGCTTGCTCTACATATCAGCCTATTGTATTATTATATTGTGCTCCCTCTCCTCCCTCCCTTCCCCCCTGTTTGTCTGCTGGAGGTTAATAATTTGTTTCTTGAATGCATGGTTTGTGTCTATCTTTCATTAATTGATATCTAATATAACAATTCAAACATTGGAAGGTATATGCGGGATTTTGAGGTAGAAACTATTGGCCTAAAGGAGACTTCCAGAAGGTGCTCAGATAAAAAGTGTGGAGCAAGGCTTAAGGATACAGTTCTTGACTGGGAGGTATTACTTGCTAATTATTTAATTGCAGATTGGATGTCAATGAGGTGCAAGGTCATTTTGAATTTCAACTAAAAAAAGTATGTGAAAACCAACAAACAAAAAGTGAGAGTGTGTGCAAATGGAGTGGGAAATCGATAATCTTTTGTAAATTAGATAGATTTGTTTAAGGAACCCTCACCTTCTCTCTCTTTGAATGTAGGATGCATTGCCCTCAAAGGAGATGAATCAGGCTGAAAAGCACTGCAGAATGGCTGATGTTGTTTTATGTTTGGGAACAAGGTAACAGTAACGACGGAGATACCCTAATTTAGCTGTCCAAACTTTAGTGACTCTTTTCTTGGTTTTGTTGATGAAAAACTTATGTTGCCCAGTACCATTTGGTCTAGTGGCATAAGTCTCCCCTTCGTAAGTGGGAGTTGTGAGTTCGACTCACGGAAGACTAGTTGTTGTAATTATGAGTTGTTGATGTGATAAAAAAAAAATGTTTATTACTTTATTTGCCTCAAATCATCCAGAAACTATGGCTTTGCATATCACATAACATACACAGATGTACATTAAATGAGCTTATATGTAGACTTTGAAAGTTTTATAATGGTTCATCCTCTTCCATTTTGACTTTTCATTTGCATCCCACTTACTAATTTACTCATGTATTCTATAGCTTTGATATATGACAACTACTATTACTTTTTGGTTCCGATGAATTTTTATACAGATAAATAGTAAAGACTTGAGGTTTGTTGATAGCGATTTCTTTAATTTTAAATTCTTTAAATTTTTTTAAGAGTTTTTTTTTTTTTTTTGTACTTTTTGGCCTTTTATAAGCATTGCATTATATAAGGTCTTGGGCTTCTCTGCCTGTTGCCAACCATGCAACCACTCATTGCCAATTGATTTCTGGTTGGAAGCTCTATTGTTTGGAAAAATGCCAAATTGAAAATCTGAAATGAATTTACGGAAACAACTAGGGAAGAACTGGCCACATCGAACTAGACATATTAGAGTGCTTGGATTTGTGATTATTATTGTTGATATTGTTATTTCTATTTTTATCATTGCCCATCTTCTAGGATACATTAGCAAAGACTTGGCTTTGTGATTGTTATTATTCTGCAGTTTGCAGATCACACCAGCATGCAACCTACCTCTGAGATCACTCCGTGGTGGGGGAAAGATTGTAATTGTTAATCTTCAGGTAATATCATCTTTTGTTCTACCCCGGCAGCTTCATTTTTGTTCAAGATAATGGCTGTTGCTTATGGGAAATATATCTCATTTCATATAGAAAATTGATATTGAGAACTTATTTCATAAGGATTGCGCCCCTCCACTGTTGTTAAACTATGTAAAGACCTATGTTTTACATATATGCTCATTGATCTTCTGGTTGTCTATTATATGCTCTGTTTAATTTCTCAGAAAACTCCAAAGGACAAGAAGGCAACTTTACTGCTCCATGGGCTTGTAGATAAGGTATTGGACCTTACTACCAGTGATTATTATTTTTTTTTGGCTGATGAAAGTGTCATATTTATCGGATGTATTGGAGAAACGTTAATGGCCTGCATTGGTATAAACCAGAATGCTGAGGTACAGTTGGTTTATTTTCTTTCAGACAGAGTGATATTATCTATTCATTTGTATTCCAGGTTATTTCAGGTGTCTTGGACAGTCTAAATCTTCAGATTCCTCCATTTGTTCGGATAGATCTTTTTCAGATCATTCTAACTCAAGCATTGAGTATAGGTAATCTTAATTCATGCTTATTTAAATAGTTTGTACTTGGGTGTAGAGACCGAAACATGCATGCTTGTATTGTATCTGCAGCAGATGCTTTGTGTACTTTTGTTTAAAGGTTACAAACTTACAATTCATTTAACTCTAAATATCAATTATGCGAAAACCTTTTTTTGTTTGTTTTTCCTTTTTCGTTTAAGCTTCTTCCTGGATTGTGGATTGAAATTATGTCCTTTACTTTGCTGTTAATCTTGCAATGAATTACTGTTCTGGAGAGCCTGACTTGTACACTTATTTCTTTGCTTTATAACAAGATGCCTCTTTTATATCATTGTCTTTGCTTAGTAGACCATAGATGTAGGCGTAACTTAACTTGAAGACACTTCCAACATAAATGCTTTTGTAGTTTGCTTGGCAACATGCCATATTTGTCAGAATTTATAAGTCACAGCATTAGTGAATCTATAACATATGTAATACAAAATAATAAGTGGGTGGTTTCTAAATACTTAAATAGTTGGCCCTATATATGAAATGGATTGCTCTCCCCAGTATGCAACAAGTCCCAGGAGTTCACTGGATTGTATACCAATTAGTCAAGGCTATGGTTCACAACTTTCTCATATAGTTCATTCACTTGCATTACAGATGAAAAGTATGTGAACTGGAACCTCCGGGTAGCAAGTGTACATGGACTTAAAGCTCCATTGCCATTCATCAAATCTATTGAGGTGATTATTTAAGAGATTCATTTTGCTGATCTTAGTACTTGGGGTATAAATGAGGCTGAAATTGCCTCATGCTTTCATTTTTCATAGCTTATTTAAATTGCTACAGGCAGCTTTGCATTCTTGTCATTTTACAGATAAGAATGCAGGGATATTTTATTTTTAATTTTAATTTTTATTATTTTTAACTGTAAACATTGAAGAGGTTGACCATCTACACCAAAAATTTCTTATAGAGAATAAGGGGTTATGGAACCCGGATTTTTTTTTTCCCAGTGGTCCACTTAACTGAATCTAGCGCAGTTATGGAAACCCATTATAAGCGAAGACATTAGTACATTTTGTTCGTAGATGTTTCTCAACTTTTATTGTAGCACTGAGAATATGTATTTTTGTTAGAGCTTATTCTTTTGGAATTTACTGGTGTACTCCTCAACAGATATTAAGTGGACTAAACTTTGGAGAACTTTTGCACCCAATAAAACTCTTATACAAGGAGTCAATTATCCTAAACCATTTTATTCTAGCACTGTGAACTGGCACTTGTTTATTGCCTTACCTCAGAACTGATCAACTTAGTGAAAGGAAATATGAGAACTCATTATAGAAATGACATCACTTACAAAATCATCTTGTGGATTACTTGATTACAACAGTTGCTTGTATCTGATGCTAACCATCCTATTCTGGTTTGGAATCCAGATATCCTTCGTAGACAACCAAGATTATAAAGCAGCTATTCTACAGAACGAGCCATTTCAACTGAAAAGGTATTGCAAATGTTGATGAGCTGTATTCAATTTTAAATATAAATATGCCTCAGAAATACTTGAAGCTCAATTGTAAAAATTGTTTAATTCAAAATGAGGGAGCTGTTTGATCCGTAAAAAATAAAGTTAATTATTTATGGAAATTCGTTTTCTATGAAAAATAGCTTTAATGAAAACTCTTGATGATGAATTCCTTGGAGTATCCAATGCTTAGTAATTATTATGATTAAACAGCAGGTATATATCTAACACTCATGTTCTCACATTCTTGTGTTCAATATGTATCAGGAGAACCTCACAGTCAAAATCAATTGAAATGGTTTTGAAATTCA
This sequence comes from Rosa rugosa, assembly GCF_958449725.1. Taxonomy (NCBI): domain Eukaryota; kingdom Viridiplantae; phylum Streptophyta; class Magnoliopsida; order Rosales; family Rosaceae; genus Rosa; species Rosa rugosa. The sequence continues at coordinate 25,712,891 of NC_084821.1, read as the reverse complement.
ACTTCATTGATGGTTGTGGTTGTCCATTCACAGAGATTAACGTGTCTCTCAATTGGGAGGTGAGACATTAAGCATATCTTTGTTCTTACATGGTGATACACCTTGCAAAGAGATCAATATGACCATCATTGGTTTGCAGTGCTGTCTTGGTTTTGAACTATTATTACTAGCCATGCCCAAATTGTCATCAAAGTAGATAAATAATAGTGACAATTATCTCTGCAAGAACTTGAGTTTTGAATATCCTCAACTCTTTTGAGGGAAATCTGACAAAATTGTGACTTATTGTGGTGCAGGTTTCAACAGACCATTCTAAGCTTGATAAAGATGCCATATTGCAAAAGCTCAGAGACACAGCTACTGATGAATCATGCTGCGGCAAGAATGCTGTTGTTGAGAGAAATTTCATCCCTAGCCCAAAAACTGAGGTTCTTATGTATGCCATTGTAACCAACGTTGTCACGTATAAGAAGACCACTGAAGCTGTGCAAGCTGACACTCTAAGTAATGGGGTTAAAAGGCGGAAGAACGATGGTCCTGCAACATCTAAGAAACGATCTAAAGTGCAAAGGCGCAAATCTAGGCTTTAGAAACTGATGATTGTCTGCTAAGGATAATGCAGTAGACTGCACTTTCTGGTACCATATTTGAATTATATGATGTGGCAGTTGATGTAGCATTTAAACAACGGTCTAACAGTGTTGTTAGTATTAGCCAATGTATAATTGGTACATCAATTGTTATAACATGTTGTGTAAATGTGGTACAAGAAAATGTGGAACACTTGGTATTTGTAAATGTCACTGTTCATTAGGACTAATGAAAAAGTGTGATTAGTAGGAAACTGGGTGAGTTTTGTTAGATAATACACCCAGTAGCCTCAGCTTTGAACATGTATTAGTAAAACTTGTCAAGTCATTTGAAATCACGTTCTTTTGTTTGTTGCTCCTTAATCCTTATAGCCTCGATTCTTATGGCTTGTTTCGTAGCTTCTTTGGGTATTTGTAGTTGTTACTATTTATAGGTGTCATGGCATTCAACCATCGTCTTCTTTTCTGGTTTGGTTGGTTAAAACCTAGAAGGCATGATCATAAGGACGGTACGGGAATGACATTATGAAACTATTTTAACTGGATGGGCACATCAGTATGGGAATGAAGTGATTCCAATGTTGCTGTTGAATAGAGCGCAACTATTCTGTGGTGGAGTTTATGGACTGAGACAAATGAAGGGTTTCTTGCTCAAGATCAACGGCAATGGGAGAAACTTTTGGAGGCGCAAAATGAGGGAGAGCAGCAGTGGCAGCAGAAGTGGTTGTGTGCTACTGGTGTTGTTGGGCGGCTATGTACTGCTGCTGCTGCTTGGAGCAGTAGCTCTACTGTTTGGTGACGTAATGTCATACTGATCATATACAAGCACAGGATCAGTTCATAGCAATATTAACACAAACTAATGAATCACACATGTATATCTCGCATAGGAAGTAAACTAAGGTAGTGTTTGGATAGGGGATTTGGAGGTTCCAAGGGATTTCAAGGTGATGGGATTATAAGGTGAAGGGATTATATGGTGATGGGATCTTAAAATGAAGGGACATAATCCACATGACTTGTTTTGGTAATTTTTTTGAGTGAAAGGATTTAATTATGGGATTCTGTAAACATATTAATTTTTTGACAAAATTAATCTTTTTTTTTTTTTAATATATATATTTTGCTATAGAACTATTGTAGTTAATTGCAATTATTTTTTTAAAATCAAATAGATGTAAAACAAGAAAATTTGTGCTTCACTAATTAATTCCAAAACTTCCATTAAAATGAAAAAACCATGAAAAACCCTAGAAAAATGCAACAACTATTTCACAGTCACAATTCGATTATGGTCTTACTTGAATTCATAGACTTAAAATGTCAAACATTCTAATAACATGATAGTGATAACATCCTAAACATCACAACAAAACCATACAAATTTCAAAAGTCTTGTGGCATTGACTTCAAAACAAAACAGATATGTGCAAGCTAGACATAGAAGAATAGAAGCAAGGCAGAGCTTGTAACATAGAGGAATGAAAACCAACCAAACCCAACATACAAATCAAGTAGCCAACATAATCTCTCTATCAATATATGTTCTGTTTCGTTAAACCACATACAAATCAAGCAGCAAGAAATATGCATAAGCAGCAAGAAAGTTAAACTCATTTCATATATATCTAAAAAATTAATAGTGGCAAAGTAAACATGTACGGTTAACAGATCATACCTTTGCATAATCATTCCATACATTATCATCATCTACGGTTAGCATCTTACGCTCACTATCCCAATTAAAGCCACTTTGGCTTAGGATATCATAAACTACTCCATATGTCCTTTTCCAACCTTTGAGGTGATTCTTCACATTGTCATTTGTCACATTTACATTATACTTGGCTGACATCTTCAACGCAACCGAAGTAAATGCTTCAGTTTTCCACCTACCATCACTTTTATGGCCAGATTTTCTCTCACTTCTAAGAATATCCGCCAATGAACGATCCATTTCCGGATTCCAATGCAAGTATTTGCCTCCATCATCTTCCTTTTTCATACCCTTTTGCTTCTTATCCATTCCTTATCTAGCTTGCATTAAACTAAAACAACCGAACAAGATTAATGTTAATATACCCTATATTTCCATACATGTTGTCTAACTGGTTTCACAATCAATATACTCACCAGCCAGACAAGTATTATATAACTCAACTTATAATATGTACGGAAAACATGATTTCCAGTACAGAAGGCCAAGTAAATTCTAGCTTGGCTCATAGGTTCATAACTAGGCTAGAACCCATCTAACTAGGGAACAAGCATCTTTATAGAGCAACCATAATTTTATATTTAACTCTTTTAAGAGTAGAGAGAGTACTGACCAGTGAAACTCTGTCTAATAATCCTCTCTTAAAATCCAGTCTAATTTAAGTCCCTCCCTGTTTTTTTGCCAAACGAGGGATGACGAGCTCAAAAGTGAGTTCTCAAAATTAACCCTGTTGACAATTGTTAGTATATAGCAAGTAGGGATCGTTCTATCCAGGGATTGAGGGTGCTCCTGTCATTTAAACGTCAAGAAAAGAATATTAATTAGAGATATACAATATTTACGAAAATTACAAAGAATAAAAAAGGGGATTTCGAAATTTGTTTATTTACTAAACTAATTAACTAACTAACTAATTGCATTGACCAATCAACCAAGAATCAAGGATAAAATGGACGGATGAGATGTATGACGAAGTTAACAACCTTTAACACGAATTCAAGACTACAAATCATAGTTTACAAATCAAAACACAAACTTGAACGAAATCAATCAAGAACAAACCATGAAGGCATACATAAGTTCTTCTTTACTCTCCTTAGTTAAATTAGCTAGATGAACGCACCATAGTTAACTCTATTAAACATGCAATGCTAGTGAGTGATCAATCTAATAACAAACATATTCAACGCATTAAACACTTAGAAAGTTTGATTGATTTAAGAAAAACACACAAGTTAGAACGCTAATCAAGCATGCAATTCTCTTTGTTGATTTACCTAAATAATTATAGGTTTTCCACTTTAATTAACAAGACCTAGAACGCTAGCATCTTATTATGGATTCAATCATGCAATTCGAAATCTAAGTTGGCCAACAAAGAAATCGAAAACATGATAGGTGGGATTGAAGAACAAAACCAACAAACATTCAAGAAATCGAAAACTATAAATCTGAAAATCCTAAAACGAATTCATGCTTCAAGGTTATTGGAAACTAAACATCAAAACATTTACTTTAACCTCACAAGAAATCGCAACATCTAATAAAACCAAAAATATAGAACGCTACATAATCTGATTTTTAAAGTACAAAACAAAGAAACCGAAAATAACAAGTTAGGGTTCATGGTTACACTTTTAAAGAAGCTTCAAGAATGCAAGAAGGTCTTCAAAGGTGATGGGAGATGATGAGAGTCACGGCAAGGATGGATGAATGGAGGATGAACTTGCTTCACGGCTTCAAAGTCTTGAACAATTGGAGAGGCTGAAATTTTGAGAGAATAAAGGGAGGTATTTGCGATTTTGATTCAGGGTTTCATGATAATTTTGCACGGCAAACATCCCCCCTTATATAGTGCACGGCCTAGGGTAGGGTTTCCTAGGAATTCTACTTGTTTGCATCATCTGACCAATGAGAAAATTCCATTTGAATTGGAGAACAAGTTACCTTCTCATTGCCGAAATTCTCCCATGTATCTAGCCATAATTTGGCCACCATGCATGTAGAATACAACCAGGAAACCTAAAAATGATTTTTATTTTCTTTTCCTGATTGCATACGAAGTAGATTTTCTCTCAAACTCTCCATATTTGCCCTTGCCGAATTCTTCTTGAATCTTCTATATATTTTCGGCAAAAATCAATAATAATTGATTTAGGATTCCTCCAAGACGTCAAGAAGGGTCTAGAGACTCATGTGCAAGTCACATGCTTCAATCTTTGGGCCAGACTTCTCAATTGGACAATTTCAAAGCCCATTCTTCAATTGCCGAAATTTCTTGTTCATTCTAGAACATTCTTGAGCAATCTTGAGTCAACTTGAAGCCACAGAATCTCCTAGCATCACCAGGACTCCTAGTGTCAGCAGGTTTCCTAGTCCAACTAGGTCTCTGTCATTTCTTCATTTCCGAACACCATTTTTCCGAGTTCACTCCTAGTTGCATTAGGATTCCTACTTCAACTGAGATTCCTTTTCCTAGTAGAATTAGGAAAGTTTTTTTTCTCCATTTCTTTCTCATTTCTGCGCCACATTTCCTTCTTGCCTTCATTTCTAGCTCTTCTTAGCTCATTTCGTTTGAAGCTCATTTGTACCTAAATACAACAAAGTAAGTTAGAAATGACATTGTTAAGAGAATAACTAAGTAAAATGTAGGAAAAATGATATTGAAAACATAAAAAATATTAGCTCGATCAAGGGATTCTTCAAATGGGATTTTTAATCCCTTCTACAAGTCATCTCCCTCCTCAAAATACCTCACCCAAACACTGCCTAAAGGACGGGTCTATACCTGATGAATCCATGAAGGTAGCAATCTAAAGCACCAGCCTTATGCAATTATCTAGGTATGAACTCCTTATGAATGAGGCAAGGACTGAATGCTCAAGAATAAAGAGGGTAGGAACAATTTTGCACCTTATATAAGAAGGTTTATTCTACGGTTGTGATTGGGTCAGTATGGCTTGGTATAGGGCCTAAACTGAAATCAGATTTTTTCTGTTTGGTTTGGCTCAATATTCCTATTTTGTTTTTGTTTTGTTTTGTTTTTTTTTAAAGGGTTTTGGAACCTAACCTAATTGGGAGGCTCAGCCACACGCCCGTAGGGGTGTGAATGAGCTGAGTCGGAGTGAATACCAAGGTGATCATGTTCGGCTCATTTGCTTTTTATCGAGCTCGAGCCTGGTTAGAGCTTGATTTTTTTTCCATACTCAAGCTCGGCTCGGCTTGAATATTTTTCTTAAGCCCTAGCTGGGCTGGGCCCGACTCGATTTATTGGACACTATGCTCAATATTCCTATTTGTTACTTTACAAACCGAACATTTCACAACCTTTCAGTTTTGTGCAAATGCTTAGGTTCATAAATTCACATTTCTGAGTTGAACATGCTAAAAACCTGCATAATTTTTGTGCATATTTCATACCAAAAACTCCAAATGTCTCATAAAATGATAAACAATTCAGATGTGCTAAGCCCTATGGCTTAATATTACAAACAAAAAATAAAGTAAAGTATTTTTTTTGAAAGAAAATAAAGTAAAGTATTAAACAACTAATAAGTTCATAAAAGCTGGAAGTTTTAGAAAATTATAAATGCAACAAGGCAGCAAAATAAACAACTTCTAAGTGTCAAATTAGTCAAACACTCATGAACTCATCCTTCAACTTCTTTCTGATTCATCTGAACTTGAAGGGCAAAATACTAGTTACATTTACCACTTTAGTCGCTGCTTTTCTAATTTCATAAAAAACATCCCTATACTGTATCCAATAAATCCAATATGTTAGTCTTCCATTAAGTGAGTACGTTAACTTGCTGAAGTGGCTCATGTTGGGCCCATATTTTATGATGTGGCGATGATGTGACATGCCTAATCAGCTTAGAAGTGGGTTCCACTATTAGAAATCTATAACCCAACCATAGCTCAAACCCACAACCTCTGAAATACAAGTCGCACAACAAACCACCACATTAACCTCACAATGTTATAAAATTATCCTCAGTTTTTTATATTTATACTGTATTACTTAGAATTTCAAACAAACATTATTTATTTATGATATTCGTTAACCTTAATTTTTGTATTAATACTACATCTCTTGAAAAAACTCACGTACTTGGGAAATTTTATTATGGATTAATTTCAGTTTAGTACTCAGTGGTTTGGGGGTAACATCATGTCAGTCCTTGCTCTTTCAATTTGATCAGCAACACCCCTGTGCTTTCAATTTCAATCAGCTGTGCCCAAATTTTACTGTTCCATCCAAATTTTACTTTGTCAATCCAGTCAAATTTAACGTTCAAATTGGACGGAACAGTGAAATTTGGGCACGGCTGATTGAAATTGAAAGCACAAGGGTGTTGCTGATCAAATTGAAAGAGCAGGGACTGACATGATGTTACCCCCAAACCACAGGATACTAAACTGAAATTTATCCTTTTATTATTAAGGTTTATATTTTCTTTTGTTTGGCAATATTTTTGATGAAGATGCAAGAATACTTAAGTTTTAATTGAGCAAAAAACAAACCCAAGTTAATAAATATTTTATCTATTGCTAAAAAAATAAATATTTTATTTCTCATAAAATAAAAAATAGTTGATAAATTTTTGTTTGTGTTGTAGAGAAACTGAATTTAAGAGGAATTTGCTGTGTATATCTCATTGATAATAGGGGCCTCTTTATATAGAGGATTACAATGTAAAGAATCTCAATCATACAAGGAAAGTAATCGTACATTGAATAGGAATCTAGATCCTTCTAATTTAACCATATTACCACTAGGTCAAGTAACCTAGAGTTTGGGCCAAACACATAAAAGAGAGATTTCCTTAAACACTCCCCCTTGTGTTGCCCAAACGCGGTGCTTTTCTCGTTGCCTCGTTAAAAAGCTTGCCGAGTAACAAAAACCCAGTGGGACAAAAATAACCTCGGTCGAAGGGGAAAAAGAGCACAACACACCCTTCACGTTTCGAGACCATACATGTAGACATCTCCCCCTGATGTCTGCATCTCCCCATGATGACTACGGTCATGGGAGTTCGGATAACTTCCGTAAACGATGCTACCAACATGTTTCTCGAAAGTGGAATTTAGGCAATGACTTAGTGAGCAAGTCTGCCACACTGTCCTCAGATCGAACCTAGTTCATTTTGATCTTGAGGAGAGTTTGTTGTTGCTGATTAAGCTTGGTGTTGTCGCTTTGATGTAGCCTTGCTTCATTTGTTCAAAACAAGCTGCATTATCCTAAATGCTCGTAGGCTCATCTATGGTAGACTTCAAACCACAATTGTTCGAACATGCGTAATTATGGATCCAATCCATATACATTCACGAATCTCTTCGTGAAGAGCAATGGTCTCTGCATTGTTCGAAGATATAGCGACTAGGGTCTATTTCTGTAGACCTCCAAGATATCGCAGTCTTTACCCATGGTGAACACTTAACCAATTTGGGAATGACCTTTGTGTGGGTCAGAGAGATACCCAGCATCAGCAAAACCTTCCAAAACGCTAACTTCGTTTTGGGATGGGGAGAGGGGACGCAGGCCAGTGTTGGCGGCGTTCCTGGTGTGTGATGGGTCCGAATCCATCATCTCTCTGTAGGGATAGAACAAGCCCATATCAATCATACATCTCAAGTACTGAAAGATATCTTTTACACCAATCCAATGGCGTCGCGTTGGCGCAGAGCTATATCTAGCTAACAAGTTCACAATATATGAGATGTCCGGTCTTGTGCATGGAGCTAAGTACAATAATGCGCATATTGTACTTAACTAGGGCATTTCTGCCCGTAGCGCATCTTCGTCATCATCCTTTGAACGAAGAGGATCCTTTTCAGGATCAAGACTACGGACGATCATGGAGGTGCTTGAAGGTTTGACCTTGTCAAAATGCTTAAGTATCTATCAACACGATGCTCAAGTTCCAAACCGGGACATAATCGTGTTCTCCCAAAATCCTTCATCTCAAACTCGGATTTCTAGTGTTCAGCGGTTTCCCTTAACTCTTTAAGGGCTTCTAATGAAGATCATATCCAACATGAACCGCGATAGAATCCGAAACTTGTTATGGAAACGCGTGGGCATATCCCTTCCCAATCAAGTAGTCACTTTAGTGAGCGTTTCAACCTCTTTGTAAACGCGCTCCGTAGTCTGGAGCCACTTGACTTGGGTAAATGAAGTTCACCATGATCCTTCATGTATATTCCGTATCTAGATCCCCATAGAGATACGTAGTGACCACATTTGTAAGCTGCATGTTCAGTTATTCGGAAACTACCAAACTGACAAGGTAGTAGAGTGCAATGACATCCATTACGAGATAATATGTCTCATCGTAGTCGATTCCAGGGCATTTTGTGAGAAGCCTTGCGCCATAAGGCGAGATTGTCATCTCTTTTTCTCATCACGCTTTCTAACGAAGACCTATTAGTCAATAGGTTTTATGTTAGGAGTTGTTGGCATCACTGGCTCAAAAACCTTCCTCTTCGTTAGAGAATCTATCTTAACCTGGATCGCATCTTTCCATTTAGGCCAAATCTCTCTACGTTGGCATTCATTCATCAACGGAGCGTGGTTCGATATCATCGGACTCAACAAACTCATGCGCAACGAAATGCGCAACTACATCATCAATTATGATGGAGTTTCTATCCCACGTCTCATGTACACTAGTGTAATTTTCATAGAGCTCTATATTCTCAGGAATAGGGTTCTAACGTTGAGGCGTCCCCCAACGATAACCATAACCCGGAAGATACTCATGAGACGGATTTTGAGTCTTGATGATCAAAGGATTGGAATGTGCCAAAGTATCCTTCGAACCCACGGGCCTCCCATGCATCCTAGCTGGGGCCATGGCCTGTAACGCCAGAGTGCCACTCTCTATGGCTTTGGCGCCATGCCTACCTTTGTGTAGGGTGGCGCTACGTCCTCTCGTAGGGACGTCCATCCTTGCAGGCATGTTTGCAGCATATTTGTGTGATCTCGTCACTTTAGTAGGGATCGAGATGAGACATAGTGGGGACAGGCCACGACAATTCCTGTCGTTCCTGCTGAACATCTGTGTTATTATCTCCCCCTAACGACGGGAAGACTGTCTCATCAAAGTGACATCCGCAAATCTAGCGGGAAGGAGATCGCCATGCAAGGGCATGAAGTGGCGGACGATTGTTGGAGTCTCAAATCCAACTGAGTTGCTCATTCGTCTGTAAGAACCCATTATAGAGCGCTATGGCTGCGCAATTGGCACAGAAATGGCACACTCAAATATGCGTAAGTACGATATTTGTACCCAGTCACTAGCTGTAACGCAGAGGTAGATTGAGTGGCAGTGGGTCGTAGACGAATTAGCATAGCTGCATGCGATATTGCATCACCCCAAGCGGATATAAGGAGGTTGGTGCGCATTACCAATGTCCGGACTACCATCGTAGTCGTTTCCGCGAGACCATTTGGATGTGCTCATGGGAATATGATGTCCAACATCAGTCCCAAATGCAATAACAATAGAAAGTCTTCGATGTAAACTCACTAGCATAGTCAAATCCAATTGACTGAATAGGATGATTCGGGGAGTGAGCCCGTTGTCATATGATGTGTGCTAGGAGTGTTTCATAAGCAGCATTACAAGTGGACAATGACACAACACGTGACCAGCGTGTTTGCATATCAACCAACATCATGAGATATTTAAACGTCCGCAAGTTGGTGGAATCAGTCCACAGAATCCCTACGGATTCTATGTGAGAACATAATGAGTATTTTCATATCCTTTGCATAGGACGGTCTCAGTCCTAATTTTCCCAAGGAAATGGCTTTGTAAAATGAGCGAGAGGCCTTAGAAGCAACCAAGGAGAGTTTTGGTTGGGCCTGAGCGTTTGAAACGCATATTGAAGCAAAGTTTGTGACTACATCACCCATCATGGTGTCATGACCATGGGAAGTGGCATCCATGGCGTTATAACCATGGGGATTGACATCCATGGCGACATGGCCATGGGTAGCGCCATATATGGCGTTGTCACAAGGGACTTGGGCGGCCATATGGCGCCACAAGACAGCTGCAGCGCCAGATGCTGCAATTATTGCGGTCTTGCTAAGTCCAGGAACCAAATTTTGATTCTTGCTTCATTTCGCTCGATGGTGTCCATGTGAAGTCTTTAGTAGACGGATCATCATATCATGACCAGGGTGACTTATCCTGTCGAGACAAAGCCAATATGTGTCTAAATCCAAGAGATCTTCTCTCATAACTTTATTGGATTTAAGAGCTCGAATAGTGACATAGAGCCCACTAGAGAGACACATAAACTTCTCTAAGATGCGCCTTCGTTCGCAATCATTAGAGGCATTGCAAAGGAACTCATTTCTGTTCTCTACTTGCATTTTCGCATGGAATCCGTTGGCTATCCATAGGTGCGAGTTGCCCTAAGAGCGTAGAGAGTTTCTGTGACATTAATCAAGGTGCCATTTGGCAAGGAGAACTTGGGCTATTCCATGTCCTTGAATTAATATTGGCCCAGCCATCGTAGTCACAAAGTAACATGCTCATGAATCAAAATGGAGTCATAATGAAAAGAACTCAAAATTTTATTCATAAGCCAACGGAGTACATCATTGTCTCTTAACCATTAGGAGAATCTAATCCAAATGCTAGCTAATGCAAAACAATGGTAGTAGTCTAACTTCTTTCGGTAATTCCAACGCAAATGTGACCAGGTGAGTAGAGAGATGTCGGTGGAGCAAAGCTCGCTTAATTACCACTTATCTCAAAACCTTCCTAGACATCACATTTACATTGAGTACGCCTACTTTGAAGAAAGACTAAACCATAGGCATCTACTACAAAAATAATATGGCAATTGCCTACATCTCTTGAAAATAAAGACTTAAATAGAATTGGCGATCTATTGATCCCAGCCAGATTCGTAGTCTTTAACCCTTCACTCTAGATCATCTTCTTGATCTTCTTGTTCCACATAGTGATCTTCTCTTGGTTCACAATATGCTTTGTAGGCAGTGACAAGTTCTTCACGAGCTCTACAAATGTGTGCCCAATGATCTGACACTCCACATCGAGAACATAAATCTCTTTGCTTGAATTCCATTGATTGAGGCGCTTTGAAAGCGTCATTTAGATGGCTCTTAGTGTTGGTGGCGCCACCAACATGGCCAGAGGCGTTGCCTCCCTCTCTCTTTCCACGTTGACCTCTTCGGTTACGTGTTCGCCTATTTTGGCGATTACCTTCCCAAGTAGAGCGATTATATGGACCAGAACGTCCTAAGGTATCCCTAAGGTTAGGGTTTCGCTCTTGGCGCCTTCTCTTAGGGGCGCGACTATAATTGGATTCCGGAATATGCTCTATTTCCACGGATTTCGAATTATAGTTCTTCACAAGGATGTTGTCATGCTTTTCAGCGACATTCATAGCTCCAATGAGCTCATGAAACCTTGTGATTCGTCTTGCAGTAACATCGATTCGATAGTTCTTAGCAACCATCAATGCAGAGATGGGGAAAATAGAGAGAGTCTTCTCAATCAACATCGCATCTGTGATCTCTTTACCACAGAATTCCATTAAGGATTTAATGCGAAGTGCTTCCGAGTTGTAGTCAAGAACTGACTTGAAATCACAGAAGCGGAGGCTATGCCATCTCACTTCTAGGTCAGGAAGCAGGGAGTCACGGACATTGCCAAATCTTTCTTCGAGTGAGGCCCACAGCTTTCTGGGGTCTTCTTCATTCATACACTCGTACTGGAGTGAATCATCCATATGACGAGTCATTAGGATGATGGCTTTCGCCTCATTTGCCTCTAAGGCTGCTCTATTTGCTTCCAAAGCTTGAGCTTGCTCAACAGTTAGCACGTCCTAGCTAGGCTCGAGAATCGTATCCAGGATTCCATCGGCCTTGAGATGCTGGCGGACATCACGAACCCACCTGTGATATTCAGAGCCAGTTGTTCCCAATGGAGCAAAGTCCAATTTGTTCAGGTTACTCATCCTGAAAGAGAACAAGAAATTAGGGTTAGTTTCGGAGCGTGAAAGGCTACCACGAAAACATATAAAATTTCTGAGCGTAGTCGCTTCCAAGAAATTAGGAATTTCCGAGCGTAGTCGCTGCCAAGAAATTCGATTCCAAGAGGGGTTGGATTAGATTGAAACAATGATGTGTGTGGTCGATCGTTTTCTTCTCAACAAACTCTTAAGTTTGGAGGGCTCTACAAGCTCCAAGCTTGGAGTGAGCACGAACCCCCACAGTTCGGCTATTTGGTCTCCCCTATGAAGAAGAAAGGGGGGTAGAAGAAGGGAGGTTGCAAGTCCCCGAGAAAAGAAGAAGAAAAGTAATAAAAACTTCAAAAACGGGAACTTTTAGAAAAGTTTACCTTAAAAGATGCCGGAATTCTTGACCGGAAAAAATGTTGGTTGGGCTGTGCAGTGATACTGCAGGGTCGCTGCGAGAATGTCGCGAGGACACTACGGATGCCGCGAGGACTGTTGCGGGGCCACTACGGGGATGCGACTGCTGCGGGGATGTCGCGGGGACAGTTACGGGGCCGCTGCGGGGATGCAACTGCTGCGGGGATGTCGCGAGGCCGCGAGGACAGTTGCCGGGCCGCTGCGGGGATACAACTGCTGCGGAGATGTCGCGAGGCCGCTGGTGAGTCGCGGTCGCCAGGGCAGGCGAGCGCGAGCGAAGGTAGAAGGCAAGCAGGGCTTGCGGGCGCTACAGGGGCAGCGAGGCTAACCTGGTAGGGTTAGCGGTGAGTTGCGACGCGGGGGTTGCGGGGGCAGTAGTAGCGCAGGCAAGGCAAATCTGGTGGAGCTTGGTCAAATTCTTGGGTTTTGGTTTCTAAAGCTAGGGTAGGGCTTGTGCTGATAACGTGTTGTAGAGAAACTGAATTTAAGAGGAATTTGCTGTGTATATCTCATTGATAATAGGGGCCTCTTTATATAGAGGATTACAATGTAAAGAATCTCAATCATACAAGGAAAGTAATCGTACATTGAATAGGAATCTAGATCCTTCTAATTTAACCCTATTACCACTAGGTCAAGTAACCTAGAGTTTGGGCCAAACACATAAAAGAGAGATTTCCTTAAACAGTTTGAAATTTTAAGAGATATAATTCGACCAAAAGGAAGTTCAAGGGACATGGTAAAAATATAAAAACTGAGGACAATTTAAAACAATAGAAAGTTAGCATGGTGGTTTGTTTTGCAACTTGTAGATTGGGTCATTTGTTAGACAACTTAATTTTTGATATATTTCTAATAGTATGACCCATTCATTCAAGTTATCAAAAATGAACCCATCATGGCGGATCCAAAAAATTTGATCACATAGGGCAAAGCTAAAATTAAGAGAAGGCTAAAACAAATTTAATAATAATAAAAATTATATATTAGTACATTCTCCACAAATTGAACCTGATCGATAATTGTCCATGAAGAGGATGTGGGTTTCAAATTTCAATCTTACTATACAACCAAGGTAGACTTGAATGGAATCCATGACAATTGCAAAATGTTGTTGGTTTAGTTGCAATCTTGCGCGCTATCCAATAAAATAGTCAACAAATAACAATCAACAATTAACTATAAACAAACAAACATTATAGAAGGCCTTAGTGAAAATAAAGGACAGATGATGATGTATTATTGTGGTTAATTGTAAATTAATTGGCTATAGTGGAATGAATGAAGTGAGAAGGAAAATTAGAGGAGCCAACGTGGAAGGGACAAAATGTACTTTCAATTGGTTAATAAATCCCACTTCAAATTAACGGAATCGTTTTTAGGCAAAGTCATTTGAACAAGAATTAATGCCCAGCGTGTCCTCTTCTACGTCCTTGTAGTTGCCCCTTTTAATAAAAAAAATAACGAAATTGCCCCATTTTTCAACCTCTGTCGAAGAACAGCAGCTGATCAACACCATAATTCATGGCAGACCAGAAAAGTTGAGGTCAGGCAGTTACCAAGTCACGCCCTCCCCTGAATACGCCACTGTCACCAAGTGCATGTAAACTCCTAAGCTGATCAAGCATGCCACCTCATCGCTATGTCATAAAACATGGGCTCCACATGAGCTACATCAGCAAGTTAACTGACTCACTTAACAGAAGACTAACAGATTGGACCTACTAATCAAAATTGAAAGTGCAGAGATGTTTCTGATGAAACTAGAAGACCTCTAAAGTTCAGGCTAGTAACAGAATTTAGCCCGAGCTTAAATTATTTGAATCATCTTTAACTACCTCCATAGTTTGAGGTACTCCATTATTTTCTTTAGATTTAGAAAGAAGATATGAATTTAAAATTGAAAAAGCAGTGCTTGAATGTTTTATATACCAAACATGACAATCACACAAGATTAGAATAATTGAAAAATGAAAATATTAAAAATCAAAAACAAAAATGACAAAATCAGTAAATTGAATAAGAATAACACGTTACCTTTTTAAAATGTTCATAGATTTCCGTGTCTTTAATGCATGGTGCATCCTCAATATAGCAAATATCATTTTCTCTCAACCAAATTTGCAGACAAATCAAAGGTTCAATTGATTTAGGGATTAATAGAATCCTAAAGTTATCTATATATCACTCTCCAACCTATGCTAAAAGCAGCCTCATAGTCTCAGAAGCAACTGTGAAAACTTGAACGACCATTATTTCTTTTCCTATTGCTGGTAGAACAAGGTATTTGGGTCAATTCATCTACCACTATAACAAGATTGGAAAGTTAGATTCCCCCTCATATGTTTACTTAAGAGGGTACAAACAATATTTGTCAACTTCATGAGCAATCACTACCTCATCAAGTTCTCCCACTACCTTTTTTGAATCTTTCAATATTGAAGCTCTTCCTCTAATGCCATTGTCACTGCTTGTATAGTACTCTATGTAGATGGGTTAAAAAAATTTCTTGTTTTCCTAGTGGCATCCATTGGTGCATAAGCATCATACAAAGACACCATCACATCTCTCAATTCTGTTGTTATGATTAGCACATCTTTCTAATCATACTCTTCTTTTCTCAACAAATGTGTGATATGCCTTACCTTGAATCTACGATCAAGCAACATTCCAACAAACACCAATTGACTCAAATCCTTGAAAAATTTAGACCTATTGTTTGATGCCATATTAGTCAATACTTTATTAGTTTTTGATCCAGTTGCCATTTAAGTTCAACAAATAACTTATTAATTTTAGTCGCAATAGACAGTACATCAAGAAAAGTTGTATGGATAGTGCGATAATTTGAAGAAGTATCTCTCAATGCGATTTCATAAAAGGCTCTTAGAAACTGCATAAAAACTTCTGCCTTATCCTATTCTTCATCCAGCGATAATCTTACTTACTTTGTTTCTCTTTCTTTTGTTAGGAATCAAGTTCCCTTCCTCATTATTTTCTTTTTCAAGCTCATTAAAGTATCATTAAGAACGGTTATAATTATATTGTTAAAACATAACTAGCTTTTTCTGTTCATTACTAAAAACTAAGAATATTGAACAACTAGTCCATCAGCTGAATTCAGGACCTCCCATTTATAAATGAGAGACTAATGCCATTATATCAGATGATACTAGTTAAACATATTTCATGGCTTTAATCTTAAGAATTCTTGAAGTTTGAAATTTTTTCAAATAGATTTCTATTGACTTGTATTATTTCACACTCAATCTTCTCGGACAAGGTTTTAGATTAGAAACTCTTGCCCTAGATTTTATTGATGGAATGGTTGTTATCTTCATCATTGACACTTGTGGATAGTAACAATGTCGTCGACCTTTGACCTCCGCCCCTCTGGTCTATCAAACCAAAATATCTTCTAATAAATAATTGATTTTGTCAACATGCACACAATATAGTGAAAAAAGTAAATTTCTTTTTTTGAGCTAATGAAATTTCATTAGGAGAAAAACCCTAGTTGGGTGGATTACAATTAAAGTTGTAGGCATCCAAAATGCATTATGGTACCTCATTAAACCAAAAGAACTAGAACTAGCCTCATAAGCAATGCTAGCTAATCTATGTGCAACTCCATTACACGATCTAGAGGTTTGACAAATGGTTACATTGTGCAAAAATTCCAGATGAATTTTGATGTCATCCACAAGACCGTCAGCCAAAGCCTCATGATGAGGATTAAAGATGTCTTGCTTTGCTTGCAGGCAGTCTGTCTCCACAATAACATTCCCATCATTTAGAGTTTGTAGCATTTGCACACCCTGTTTAATGGCCTGCAGTTCCACCAGTTTCGGAGTTGATATATTAGAAACTAGAATAGCAAAAGCAGCTCATCTCTCAGTATACCTCCAACGCCACCATTGTTACTGTTAGGCAGAAAACTGCCATCAACATTTAATTTCCAGCCACCATTCACATTTGGCCTCTAAACTTGCATGAGCTCTTTGCTTGGGACTGATCCGGTTCACATTTCTTACTTGGTGGAACTCTTCCAATCAAGCCATAGAGGAAGTTAAGATATGCTCTGTATTTTGTTTTATTTTGCCATAGAAACGTGTTTCTATTCTTCCAGAAGGCCCATCTCAAATTGGAGATTGTTCATGTGGAGAATTCTTTCCAACATCCATTCCTTGAAATTGAGGTTAGGCAGTAGGTTAGCTCCAAGATTAAAAACTGGTGCATATAGTATAGAAGAAGCTAAAGGGCACTTACAAAGAACATATGCATTATTCTCATAAGAGTGTTGGCAGATAAGGCAATGTAAATCTCCTTCATAACCTTTTGTCTGCAACTTTGCCCTAGTTGGCAAAAGATCATGACATGCTCTCCAAATGCAAATCTGCACCTTGCCCAGGACCTTTGAAAAAAGTAAAAAATTGAAATGAATGTATTTACATCTATACCTGCATTACTTGACATGGAAATAAACACCCTATAATTTATTGCGGCTTGTGCTTGACACAAGATCATGACCGTTACTAATGAGTTTAGATGTGTCTTTTGAGTAAGCAATATAGTAGATAACAAAAATTGATAAGCTGACAAAATATGCACCTTTGGAGACAATTTTATAATGATGTGCAAAATAGTTACCGTTTACGTGCAATATCCTCCTTTTATTAATGGAATGGTTGTGATCTTCATCATTAATTGACACTCGCGGATAGTAACAATGTCGTCAACCTTTGACCTCCACCCCTCCCCCATCTGGTTTGTCAAACCGGCGTATCTTCTAATAAATAATTGATTTTGTTAACACGCACACACAATGGTGAAAAAAAATAAAAAATAAAAATGAATGTATTTGTATCTATTCAAATGCATTACTCGACATGGAAATAAACACCCAATAATTTATTGCGGTTCGTGCTTGATACACGATTCTGACCGTTACTAACGAATTTAGGTGTCTTTTGAGTAAGTAGTATGGTAGGTAACAAAAATTGATAAGCTGACAAAATATCCACCTTTACGTGCAAAATAGTAACTGCATGTTCATGTTATATTACCACCAATGAAAATCTAAATTTACATATCCTTAAGTATGAAACATTCTCTGTCTGCAAAAAGAATAACAATAACACATTTCGGAAATCAAAAACTAACTATACAATCTTTAAAACATGAAAAATTGTGTAAACGTTTTTCAGAACGATATGTCCATTTTACCAAAAGCTGCTTACAAAAGTCTGTAAGTTTACTAAAGTTATGTTAATATTATAGGAACGCAATTAGGTTACATTTTTATGTGACAAAAAGTTGAAAAAGAAAAGTGGGTAACCACGGTAGTGTAGAATATCTAGATGATATAACTAGCACAATGACATCTTTCTTGTGCTCTTAAGAGTTCTCAAACCTTAATGACTTGTGTTCTCACAAAACCTCTAGGTGCTTCTACCATATTGGCCTCACAATTCAAATGAGACTAATTATTGTTTTGTATACTACCTCATAAATACACTTTTGCTTTAATAATCAATATGTTTGGGGGTAAAATAGTAGTTTTCCTCCATAAAAAACCAAGCCTCCCCCTCACTCTCCATGTGAAGCTAATGCAAATAATGCTTTTGCAATTGCTTTTTAAGGCCCCTAGTAATCAAAACCAGCCAGTCCCCATTAGAAAGTTGAGTCATTTTCCACCTACTACTCTCGGTAAAAACATCCCCTTTATCCAATGACAGAGCAGAGATGCTGTTTTGACCGGCATTTTTGGTCTCAAGTCCCCTTATAAATTCGACCAGTCTCCATTCAAGAGACAATTGCACTGTTCCAAACCTAAAGAAAGTAATTTTAAAAAAAATCAGTAATGGACCCTGTGAGTGGCCTCGATCGCTTTCGCAGCAACAACAACAACAGGCAGGAAAAATCAACCACCGGTAAATTGAAAGCCATCTCTAGCCAAACGCCATATGTTTGTTGCTTCACTCCGTCAAATGTTTTTTTTTTTTCCTTTCTTATTTGGTTACAGATTTGCATGCATGTATGTTTCTTTTCCTATAAATCTTAATTGTTTGGTTCGTTGCCATATCCAGGTTTTCCTTCACTGGTTTTTCTTCTGTTGCTGTGATTTTTCTGTCTTTATTGCTCTAGATTTCATCTGCAGCTAGCTTCTGTATTGCTTTGTTCTTCCCTTCTTGTTCTCTATCATTGATTTTTATTTGGAGCGTCTGTTATATGTTAGTTAGGTTTTTCTTGCTTTTAGTTGTCCTCAAAAGTGCCAGTCTTCCATTTTTGTTTTTTTTTATTCATGCAATAGGTAGGGCTTGACGTCCCCTATCGGTTTGTTTCTTGCTTTTCTCTTACAGAAAGAAAGACCGGTGGGTTTCCGGAGAAGTTAGGCCCCTTCAAGCTAGGTTTTGTGGACGCCTTGCGTCTGTGTTGGGTTCAACTAAAGAAAAAAAAGGATAGATGGTATTTTGGGTAACCCTTATTTTACACTGTAACGCTTGGTCAGATATTGGTTGTTTCCGTGTAGCATCGCTAAGTAGTGTTCTCGATCTGATCTATACCTGCGTCTATATCAAATGAACCAGCTTCCTTTCGTTTCAATTTTTTCTCTCTGACGTGGCACTCATGCAGCAATATAGAGTCTTCCTTTATATATATAATCCAAAATCCCTACGTTTCTGTATGAACCTTTCGAATATATATGGGTAATTTTACCTTTTCTTTTTCGATGATGGTCCATTTTTTTTTCGAAATTTTATGGTGGTTAATTAAATTCTGAAATAAGTCAAATATAGAATAGACTGTGGAGGCTACAATAGCAACCACACGAAACGAAAAACCTGGAGGGAGCTGACCAGACCTTGACTTAGGGGGATACCCAAGGCAGGGTAGGTAGGGCCCAGTAATCGGAGTCGTTTCCTTTTCAAAAGAAAAACAAGCGAAGCATTTTCATTGTTTTCTTTTTCTAGGGTGACAGAATTAACGTTAGGTCATTTATGGAAGATATCTGTACAGTAATTAATCCCTTGACTATTGTTGTTACTTTCAGCCTCGGACCCAGCGCAGGTCACTGATGCCGTTAACGTTAACGGCGGCAACAACTCGGAAGCTGCAATTCCTCGTCTGCCTGTGGCGCCGTGCATGGTCCGTGAACAGGACCAGTACATGCCTATTGCTAATGTGATACGCATAATGCGGAGGATATTGCCGCCCCATGCAAAGATCTCCGACGACGCAAAAGAGACGGTCCAGGAGTGCGTGTCGGAGTACATCAGCTTTATCACCGGAGAGGCCAACGAGCGGTGCCAGCGGGAGCAGCGCAAGACTGTGGCGGCTGAGGATGTGCTGTGGGCAATGGGCAAGCTAGGGTTCGACAACTACATCGAGCCCCTCAGTCTTTTCCTGAGCAAGTATAGGGAGGCTGAGGGCACTGAGCGCAGTTCATCCCTGTTTGCAAAGTGTGAGAGGGGAGATGGCGGGATGGTTGAATATGCGCCGGTGCTCGGGCATTATGGGCCACCTGGGTTTGGTCTGGCGGCCCAGCAGCCCTGGATGCATAAGGCTGGCGCGATGATGAGTGGGTACTATGGTGGGGCGGGTGGTAGTGGCAATGAAGGTGGTGGAGCTGGATCATCTTCTGCGTCCCAGAGACAGGGACAGAGTGCTATGGGTGGTGGGTTTGACCCTTTTGCTCAGTTTAAGTAACAAGAGCTGCTCAAAAAATAAATAAAATGTGGATTGATGGGGTTTGTTTACCAGAATAAGCTTTAGCATTGGGGTTTGGTATTAAGTTGTATACTGTTACGTCGCGGTTATTGGCAGAGAGAGCTGGGGTGATAATGTATGGTTGTGCTTCTCCTCTATCTTATATGCCATTTATATTTTTGGCCGGCCTGAGCTTTTTTCCTCAAATGAACAAGAGGAATATTCTATGTATGTTAGGTCGGCTGTTGAATATTGTCCTCTTATATTTGTGTTTGTTTTAAATGTGGTGTGGTGATTGTATTTCAACAAATAAGAAAACAATAAGTTGTGTTTTATTACATTAATTTTCAAATTACTGATTTGTTTTCCAAAACAAAAAAATGCTAGAATTTGCGTACCCAGATCTTTGGTTTATTTTCGAGTCGTCTGCATACCCAGATCTTCTCTCTTCCTCTTCATTCTCAAATTCACTTCCTTTGATACATTAGCGAGGATTTACTATCCACAATCGATAACTCAAGTTTCCTGCAACCATATCATCTTCCCTCTCTTGGATCGACGCCTTACTTCAAATTGTATTAATATGTTTATTTATGATGAAGACCTGGGTGTGTGTTTGGGTTCAACTCTACTCTATTATTTGAAGAAGATAATTACCATTATGTCGTTCATTATGGACATCTGTGCCATTCTCTAATGTCCAGATCAATGGACACCAAACTTTGTGTTTTTCTTCAATTATCCAATTAAGATCTTAGATTTGCGCATCAATGCGGGTTAATGAGAATAATGAATTTTCTGAATATGCAGATCTTTTTTCTTAGACTAATGAGTGTGATTAGGAAAATTTTATTCACACATTGCATGCAGATACTAGATACACATCTCCTACTTAATACACCACCTATTAACCTTTTTGTTTTAACATTTTACTAGAAACAAACCTTAAACTTCTTAACTTCCCAAACTGTCCTAGCTCATCCACAATACACCATATGCTCATTCACTAGATACACATCTTCTTCTTCTTCTTTTTATAAATACCAACTTAATTAACTTGAAGAAAAAAAATCCTTAATCTTTGACAAAATTCCATCCAAACAGGAATGTGAATCTTTATGTAACCGGGAAAGTATATCATAGACCTCCTATTCATATCATAATATGAATAGGATTCCAAGTAGTATTAGATTTGTTCTCTTACCCTATATAAAGGGCCATATTATCAATGAAGAAGTACACATGCATCATTCTCTCTCAAATTTTCTCATTCTACAACACAATCTTTGTCAATCTTTTGGATATAAGAAGTCGAATTCAGTTCCATCAGTCTCTCTATTCCAAATCTTTAATCTTTGACAAATTCATTTCAAGTTGAACTGTTGCGTATTCATCAAGTTGATATTTCTAAAACAAGGATTCATATCGCAATGTCTACCACGGAATCTCCGACTGCTGCTAACAAAGTGGTTATTCATCTGAGAGCTACTGGTGATGCCCCTATACTGAAGCAAGCCAAATTTAAGATACCTGTAACGGACAAGTTTGCTAAAGTGATTGACTTTTTAAGGAGGCAACTTCACCGGGATACGTTGTTTGTGTATGTCAATAGTGCATTCTCACCAAACCCAGATGAATTGGTGATGGATCTGTATAATAATTTTGGTTTTGATGGTAAACTGGTAGTCAATTATGCTTGTTCCATGGCTTGGGGCTAACTATCAGTGTGGGGTTTGCAGACATATAACTATTGATAATGAGAATATCAAATTTTTCTTTCCACAAGAACATGGAACAAGAGTTGCTATGGAGACATGAAGATATTTTGGACTCTCTTTTTGTACGTACATATTCTATTTCTTTCAATTGGTGACCATATAACTTTTCAACAAGTTTAGATATAAAGCCAAACACTGATATATGATGCTACTGTTCAAAAGATTTACCTTTATTCTCAATCTGAAAAAAAATGGTCGATCTTTAGAACCTGAAATAAAGGGATGCATATGTTATGAGTTTCTTACTTTGTCCTGTTTCATCAATTGAACAAAGGAAATAGAAATCACAACAAGCAAATCAAAATGAGAGGTCTAATGAGCAAACAAGTATCCTAGGCTTAATAGGATTGTCGAAATAACCATACAGGATCACTTAACAAAAACAAATGAATGCTAATGCCACACCTGTGAATATGCATACATTCTAATCAGACTAATGTCACTTGTGTGTCTCAGATGGTTAGCATAAGTTTGTGACCTTATGCATGACATGTAACAGGAGAATCTCTAGTGAATGTATCCTTAGTGACAAGGGTTTTATTGCAATTTACTGTTTGAAGTTGGAGTAGTCTTCGTGAAGAATTAAAGTCAGAGTTTTTGCATGCACTGGCATAACTGCAGATGTAAACTATCTCAATTTTGCTTTTCATGCAACAAGAAATGCACCAATCTCTAAATTGTAAACACAATTCATACTGGGCTACGGAAGAGAACAAAGTAGTGACAATTGCAAAATATTGATGCTCTGTTCAAGCTAAAAATTAAAAAGTTACACATGTAGAATTGATAAATAGATTTTAAGTTTTAATTCTAATTATTAGTGTCTAACAATCCAACTGAGTAAATCTCAAACAATTCAATCATGGCCAAGATGCCTTGTATTGTCTTTGTCGGTCACCGTAACATCACCAAGTTGATCGAGTATCTGATATAAGAACACCAAGCCTTTATTTTCTTTGGTCAGAAAAAGACCAGAGTTTTACATTAATTAATTTTCAGTATGCTGACATGTATGAGAGAGATGAGCCGTGTAGAAACTGTGTATGTGCATTGTATTTCCTGTTACTGGAACACTAGTGTCAGCTAATTCTATTCATAGTGACAATATACTTTTCTGTTTTTGCTTCAGTTAGAGAAGGGAAAGGAAAAGAATTTGAAGAAGCGCTAGCTACTCTACCCTTACCCAATTCTTTGAAGTTTTAGGATCTACCATATGTCCTTGCTTTGGTGATAAATGAAGTACATGAGTTCAGCTGACCATAACTTTCGTTTGGATTTCATTTTGGGTTTAACTTTGAACAATTTGTGAGCATATGAAATTGGTGTTTTTTTTTTTTTTTTTTTTTTTTGTAGCTTACCAAACAAGTATCCAGCTTTGACATAATAAGTTTAGTGGATTACCAGATTCATTCAAGTTCAACCAGCCCATTTTTAAATAATAAAAGCCACTAATTGTTTGACACTATATCATGGCATGCAATCCTTGGATAATAACTAGACTAGATTACCCAGATTGGTGCAGCAATAAAGCATACCAGTTGCCTACTTAGAAGTCTTAAGAAATGTACCTACTAATTGAACCAAAGCTTTAAAAGCATTGGAACAATCCAAAACGACACTAAAGCTTGTAGTACAATTGAGTCAAGTTCATACTTTCAGCTATATACTACAACTTTCTATACTAAACTCTTGAATGAAATCAAGACTACTACAGAATGGCATGGATGACAAGAAATGACATAGGCCATATCGATACCGATTTAAAACCATACCAGATCGATTGGTACCACCAATAGGAACTACTCCTAGCTCAAGACAGTGTCACCTATACTAAGTAAAAATCAGTGTGGAATCGATATCTTGCTTCTCTTCGTAACCATCAAGAGTAACAAGAAAACAATAGCTATGTAACACGAAAATCACCAAGGACGAAAAATATCCAGTCAAGCACTTCCTGGAAAGAAAAGACTCGGTACTGGTTGCAATTTGACAAAAGACGTACTTGCTCCATGTCTTAAGAAATATATCACTGCTCTTTAATTAGTTTCAATAACAATAACAAACCCACCCATTAAACTAATTAGCTCTATATTCATATATATTGATCTTATACTAAGTTGACAAATAATCAAACAGACAATTTAAAAGCCTAAAACAGTAAACAAGTTTCAGTACTAATCTATCAAACAACAATTAAAATTGAAAACTTAAATTTTATACTAGATAAAATTCAGTTAAAGATGGAGAAGTCATACCTCAATTGAGGGTTGAAAAACACCAATATCAGAATCCATTATGCTGTTGCTGATTTTCTTTGGAACTATTTTTTTTTTTTAAGGGAAAGACGACAAACTATATTAAATGCAAACTGAAGAGTACATGGAGCGATGCAGAAGCATCGAAATAAAACAATAAAACATAACAAGATGCACAAACGCATCTATAATGAAAAGAACACAATAAAGGATAACAAGATGCACAGATGCATCTAGAAAGAAAGGTAACTAGGATGTGTCTTGATGCCGAACGACATCGCTGCACTGCATATATCACGAGAGCAGTGTAAAGGTAAACGTAACCGTAACAGTAATCGTAACCGATGATATGATCACCTAGGAGAGGTGATTCACCCACCAGGAGTTTGAAAGTAACTGAGGGTGTCAAAAACTCGAAAATTGGCAAACGAACTCCTAAGAACCAGAACCAATACCATTTCAACATGAGCAACTGTCTCGGATCAAGGATCCGGATGTGAATGCGACCCGGGTCCCAAATACGGATCCAAATTCGGCATGAGACCAAAGTCAAATATGCCAAAGCAAACTTGACAAAAGCCCAAGCCCATTTGAATCTGATTTGGACACCTAAGTACATGGGCACCCTATCAGATCTTCTCTAGACACCCACCTGTCTGTGCTCCCACTGCAACCATCGAATGCCACCGGTGGAAGGACCCACGGCGGCGCCGCCACCATCCGCACGCAGCCCCAACACTTCTCGTCCTGTTTCGCCGCGCCATAACTCAGAAATCTCTTCACTGGGAGGACATGGCCCCACTGTCAGCCGTCCCACGAAGCCGCATCGCGGCGTTGCTAACAGAGCCAGACCGACAACATATCCAGAATCCCAACGGCAGATCCTCCAACCACCAAGCACCAATCGCTACCGAAGAGGACCCAAACACATTGACGCCATCCATCGCCGAATCCCTGCAGTAGCACCCAGAAGCCATATCCCCCCAAACCGAAAAGATCCGGACTCAGAGTTGAAAGAACCGGGATCCCAAGTTTGGTTTGGATCCACCAGATCACGGCGCCGCCCTTCACCACCATCATTGAAATAGAGTGCATCATGAGCAAAGCCTGAAAGGTTTGAAACCCATTGGCAAAACGACGAGACTAGGGTGCAACAACCCGAAGGTTGAAGAGGAGAGATTCTCGAGTTCAAAAACTCGACAGCCAAGGACTACGGACGCCATCGTCGCAATCCAAGGAAATTGGACGGCGAAACCCTAGGGAGAGAGCGAGAGCTCTCATATTTTCTTGATCGGTTCAATTTACATGATTTTCTTTGGAACTATGATTGCTCATCGATTAGTGTTGTTAACTGTTTTTTAATAGGGGTCTAAGTTTGCATCTTCATTCACGTCATTCATGTAGAGGAGAAGAAAACTCTA
This sequence comes from Rosa rugosa, assembly GCF_958449725.1. Classification (NCBI taxonomy): domain Eukaryota; kingdom Viridiplantae; phylum Streptophyta; class Magnoliopsida; order Rosales; family Rosaceae; genus Rosa; species Rosa rugosa. Next base: position 25,686,998 of record NC_084821.1, on the reverse strand, counting down.
AAGTGGGATAATATATTCCAACTATGTTTCTTTATTTTTGATATAGATGTTTCATTTGGTAATTTAACGTACCCTTACATTTTTATTTTAGGTGTATGAAAAAATGATGTGTATTTAGTATTTGGGCTAAATACAAATTACTACCCTGTGGTTTAGGTCCAAAATCAATTCAGTCCCTGAATTTCTAATTTCATCAAAAACACCCCTGCACTTTCAATTTTGATCTAATAGGTCCAATTTGTTAGTTTTCCCCACAATTGAGTTATCTAACTTGTTAATGTGGCTCATATATGGCCTATGTTTTATGATGTGGTGTCGAGGTGGTCTGCGTAGTCAATTTAGGAGTGAGTCCTACTATTAAAAATAAATAGTTTTTCAACAAATAATCCAACTATAACTTGAACCCATAACAGAATATTAACGAATTGGACCTATTAGATCAAAATTGAAAGTGCAGGGGTGTTTTTGATGAAATTAGAAGTCCAGGGACTGAATTGATTTTGGACCTAAACCATAGGGTACTAACTAGTATTTAGCCCTAGTATTTTGCAACGTGTGCATAAAATTTTTCATTGTGATTATTGCATTTGTACTAAACATCATTGATAATTTCAAAGCCAGACACAGTTTCATTATCTTCTATTTTGAAAACAAGGAGAATAAGATCTTTGAAAAAAACAACAAAACTGAAGGATGCGGAGGATCACTATGGCAGCGTCCCTTGCTTGGCTAGATTGGGGTTTGGATGGATTGGGCTCGCTTGGTTTGAGTCCTTGTTGTTGTTGTGTTTGTCTCTGTTTCTGTGTTTGTGTACGTTGTAGTCTGGGTTTGCTTTCTGTTGCTTTGTTCTTTCTTGTTCCTATTTGTTTGTTGTTCCAACCCAGTTTCTGGGTTCTGTAACCTTTCTTCATTTTAATGTTGGGAGAATTCCACAAATGATCACTCAACTATGACTCATTCGACACTTTGGTCCGTCAAGTTTCAAGTATATCACTTTGGTCACTCAACTATTACACTGTCAATCACTTTAGTCACCCAAGGAGTATTTTTTCTCACTTTAATCACTTCTCCCAATCATATGATATTTCTCAATTTTTCACAATTGGTTGGATGAAAATATCATTAATATTGTAGCAAATAATTTTTTTTAATGAAAAAAATTAACAAAGTAACTAAAGTGATTGACAGTGTAATAGTTAAGTAATCAAAGTGATATATTTGAAACTTCAGTGACCAAAGTATCGAATGGGTCATAATTGAGCGACCATTTGTGAAAATTTTCATTTTAATGTTACTATGTTATTAATTGTCCTTTGCCAAAAAAAAAAAAAAACTAGCTAGCAACTCCATCAAAAGGTCTAACACCTGATTTTCTATCTCTATCTGATAGCTAGCTCCATCAAAATCCTCAAAAAAAGCACTATCCATCATATTCAATGACTCAATCTATAAGCACGATGAATGCCATTCTCAAGTCAAAATACCTCTTCTTGAAAAAGTAGTACAAAAAGAAAAGAATTTATTCGTCTTCAAAAAAGAAGAGAATTTATTAATGTGTAACTAAAGTCTTCTCCTCTACTTAATTCTCAAAAAAAAAAAAAAAAAGTCTTCTCCTCTAGCAAAGGGTAAGACGGGGGGTATAGCCGTATAGTAGAAGTTAAACGCCGTTCAAACCTAAGCATATCTGGCCCTTGGCCCTTGCGATTAACAAAGACAAAGGTGGGAAGAGCATCCAAGACGTTGGATTTTCAAAAATTTAAAAAAAATGAATATATAAACGACAAAGTCCCACGGCCACCACATTTCCAAAACGCACGAGACTTTCTCTCTGCCAAAACTCTCTGCGGTTTTTGGCCGACCTTCAAAATTCTCCAACCTCAAAAACCCTAATTCTCTTCTCTTCTCTTCTCTCTCTGTCGCCGCCCCGTCGCTCTCTTCTCATCTATAGTTTCAGCTTCCGGCTTCGTCACCGTCACGTCGTCTTCATCATCCGGTAAAGGTACTTCCTTGTTCACACACATAGCCTGGGATTTGTTGATGGATATCGAAGAATTTTAGTTCGATTGCTTGGAATTTTGCTGAAATTGATAGGGTAAATTGTACTATGCAACAGTCGCGCGCACATGCTTTTGTTCTTTGCTGTACGTGTTCGTTTGTTTGGTGTTTGATATTATTGATTTATATGGAATTTCTTCTTCTTCTTTTGGTTAGCTTTAATTATCTTTCATTTTCTTATGTTGAGGATGCATACGTACAGAGATCAGAATAAAGTGTTGGAAATGATTTTGAATTTTTAGGGATTTTAAGAATTGAAAAGGCTATGATGGAAATAGAGTGTTAGGATTCCAGTTTTTTATTTATTTATTTATTTTATTTATTGTTTATTGTAATTTCTGATTTAGGTTTGATGGATTCAAACCGTTTGATAAATGATATCAAACAGCCTCTGTTGGAGCGCTCGGATACACTTAAGTTCAAAATTGGGGAAATCCACCGTGCTTCTTGTTCAACTACCATTGAATCTGTGGTGGGAAGCCTTAATGGGGTCAAGAGCGTTACAGTGTCACCCATTCATGGCCAAGCTGCCATCGATTATATACCAGAGCCCATTGCAGTTGATGAATTTCCAGTTGATGAATTTCCAGAACAAGACATTGCAGTATGCCGGCTCAGGATTAAAGGAATGATGTGCACCAGTTGCTCCGAGTCCGTTGAATCTGCTCTTCGAATGGTTGATGGAGTGAAAAACGCAGTTGTTGGTCTAGCCCTTGAGGAAGCAAAGGTTTACTTTGATCCAAACATCACTGACGCCTGTTCGATCATGAAAGCAATAGAAGATGCTGGCTTTGGCTCTGAGCTCATTAGCTCAGGGAATGATGTAAACAAAGTGCATCTAAAACTTGAAGGAGTTAATTCTCCTGAAGACATGACCATCATCCAATCCTCCCTTGAATCAGTTGAGGGTGTAAATAATGTTGAAGTGGACGTGTTAGAAAAAAAGGTCACTATTACCTATGATGCAGACCTCACTGGTCCAAGATCTCTTATACATTGTATTGAAGAAGCTGGAAGTAACCCCAAATCATACCAAGCAAGCTTGTATGTTCCTCCTAGACGAAGAGAAGCTGAACAGCAGCTTGAGACTCAGATGTACAGGAACCAGTTTTTCTTGAGCTGTCTATTTTCAGTTCCTGTATTTTTATTCTCAATGGTGCTTCCAATGCTTTCTCCCTATGGGGACTGGTTAATGTACAAGATTCACAACATGCTCACTGTAGGAATGCTTTTAAGTTGGATTCTGTGCACACCCGTGCAGTTCATTATTGGAAGGAGGTACTCCTTTAGTATATTTTTACTGTTACTTCTTCTTATTGTTATGAGTTATGCAGCAACAACTTGTGCATCAATGTTTTTGAGGACTGAATATGTGTAGATACTGTTTCTAGACCTGAAATTCTTTGCTTTTGGATGTCATTGTCAGGTTTTATGTGGGATCATATCATGCTTTAAGACGTAGGTCAGCTAATATGGATGTTCTTGTTGCACTGGGCACCAATGTTGCTTATTTCTACTCTGTCTATATAGCAATGAAAGCATTGGCTTTGGATAATTTTGAGGGGGAAGATTTCTTTGAAACTAGTTCCATGTTGATATCCTTTATACTCTTAGGGAAGTACTTAGAAGTTCTAGCTAGAGGAAAAACATCTGATGCTTTAGCGAAGCTGACAGACCTTACTCCTGAAACGGCTTATCTGCTATCACTAGATGCTGATGGCAATGCTATCTCAGAGATGGAAATTAGCACTCAACTTATTCAAAGAAATGATATACTTAAGATTGTTCCCGGGGCGAAAGTTCCTGTTGATGGGATTGTAATTAGTGGTCAAAGCCATGTGAACGAGAGTATGATCACAGGAGAGGCAAGGCCTATTTCTAAAAGATTAGGTGACAAGGTAGTATATCTTTTGATTCTTACTCTGATCTGCAGCATTGAAAGAAAAATGCTAAAGTTAACTTTTTCCCTTTCACTTAAATAGGTAATTGGTGGCACCATGAATGAGAATGGATGCTTACAGGTTAAGGCAACCCATGTTGGTTCAGAGACTGCGCTATCCCAGATAGTTCAACTTGTTGAAGCTGCACAGCTTTCCAGAGCACCTGTTCAGAAGCTAGCTGATCAGATCTCAAAGTTTTTTGTTCCAACAGTGAGTTCATTTATTTCAACCTTAAGGGTACCATGTACCAAGTAATATTACTGAATATATTAACCTTCTTTTCAATAAATATGTGTGTGTGAAGTTTTTTGTGCATTTATTCTCATTATAATTTCTCCAAAGTAAAACTGACGGAGGATAAAGTAAGGGAGGCTTGTTTATACGCTTTGTGTGTGTGTAGTTTCAATGTGTGAAGTTTTTTTGTGCATTTATTCTCATTATAATTTCTCCAAAGTAAAACTGACGTAGGATAAAGTAAGGGAGGCTTGTTTATACGCTTTAGATACAACACTCTTAGACTCGTATAATACCAAAATACTCAATAAAGTCTCAGTAAAGACTAAGCAAGAGACTCTTGGATACTAAGGTTTAAATAAAAGTTTAAATAACACTAGACTCAAATAAATACCCTAACAAAACTAAACTTAACTTCTTTGGATGACTCTTGGTTTTATTTATGTATTATAAGTTTACTTAGACTCTTAGATTATCATGGAGACTTTACTTTGGACCAAAAAGGCCTGGACTTAGTCTTGGCCTTCCAAAGAGGATATTTCTTTTCTAACCAAGCTGTGGCTACTGCATCAAAAACAACGCCGCAAATTAGATATGAAAAAAATCTTGGAAGTACATATCTGCAGATGATACTTATATCTGAAATACAAACTCATTCTTGGTTTTAAAGATCATCAGCATATACAAACTTGTTTTTATTGATCATGTTAAGGTTGTTACATCAATATTTATTTCCTTATTTGTTTTCAGATTTCTTGGTTTCCTTTTTCGGCAGGTTTCTATTTTTTATTTTATTTTATTTTATTTTTTTTCGTTAGTCAGATAAGTTTTGACTTCTTTTTTTGTTCAAAATATGGTTATTTATAGTTGAGTGCCATGTCTTGACAAACTAGCTAGTAGCTAAATGGTGGTTGGAGGTAATGAACTCCATCTCTTATGACAGTTTCTTGTAAACAAAAATAATTTAATCTCCTTCCCCACAACAGGTTGTGATTGCAGCATTTCTGACATGGCTGGGTTGGTTCATCCTGGGAGAATTCGGTCTTTATCCCATATCATGGACACCAAAAGGCATGGATAGGTTTGAGCTGGCACTGCAGTTCGGCATCTCAGTACTAGTGGTTGCATGCCCTTGTGCTTTGGGATTAGCAACACCTACAGCAGTCATGGTTGCAACAGGGAAGGGTGCTACACAAGGTGTTCTTATCAAGGGTGGAAATGCACTTGAAAAGGCTCATAAGGTAAGGCCACCATTTCTCTGAGACAACCTTCAACTGTAAGTTACGGTCTGGGTTTCATTTGCATAATCTATTTGATCGTGTTAACTTTTTATGTTTCTATATAAAGTGAGAACCCCCAAATGGCTAGTTTACTTTATTCAAATTTGCTTTTTGTGAAAAACTGTTATTTCTGGTATTGACAAACACGAGTATGACAGTTGCTACATCAAAGATTCAAGTAATGTCATATTACTTCACAACAGGACCTGCTGATTACAAAGTTGATATATATGTTGAGATGTAAATCAAAACATTCATCTGCCCTTAGAAGATTATATATATACATATGTATATGTACTTGTGTCTCTGTGTGTTAAGATATGAGAGGTGAAAATTTATTTTATTTATTGCAAATGTAACTATTTCTAGTTTGAATTTGTGTTATTAAGATGATCCAGAGAATTGATGGGTGTTTGCACCATTTTCATGTCACCAAACATCATATTAAGTCTACCAGCTACTCTTATTAGCATGGTGAAGGACTCTTAATTTTGATGGACATGTTGCTATTTTTACCGTTAACTTTTTCTTCCTTTTTATTTTTTATTTTATATATATATATATATATATATATATATATATATATATATATATATATATATATATTTGGAACCTAGGTCTTGCACATTCATACATTTCATATATGTGTGTCACTCTGTGTGTGTGTGGATTCCTAATATGCATTTGTGATTTATCCTGCAGGTGAAAACAGTTGTCTTTGATAAGACAGGGACACTGACAGTTGGAAAACCGACAGTAGTCAGTGCTGTGCTATTTTCCAATTACTCAATGGAGGAATTCTGTACTGTGGCTACTGCTGCAGAGGTCAGTGTTTATGTTTTCAACATTCTTACATGAAAATTTAACTTGAAAACTTTTGAGTACTTTAAAAGTTAAACTCTGGTATGTTTAAGAACCATATATGTGTGTGAGCATGTGTGTGCATCTATATATTTCAGTTGATGTACTTTATGAATGATGAAAGACTAGATTTTATTCTGGTAGCTTAAAATTTTGACAATCAAGTTAATACTCCTCTTTGGAATATTATTTAGGCAAATAGTGAACACCCAATAGCAAAGTCTATTGTGGAGCATGCAAAGAGGTTTCTTAACAAGTTTGGGTCAACTGAACATGTGGTGGAGGCTAAGGACTTTGAGGTACACACTGGAGCTGGTGTTAGTGGAAGAGTTGGTGACAAAATGGTTTTGGTTGGGAACAAGAGGCTCATGCGGAAATATAATGTCCAGGTTGGTCCTGAGGTTGAGAAATTTGTTTCAGAAAATGAGAAACTGGCTCGAACATGTGCGTTAGTTTCCATTGATGGAAAGGTTGCTGGGTCGTTTGCTGTAACTGATCCAGTGAAGCCAGAGGCTGCATGTGTAATATCTTATCTCCACTCAATGGGCATTTCAAGCATCATGGTTACAGGTGATAATTGGGCAACAGCAGAAGCAATTGCAAGGGAGGTTGGCATCGATAAGGTGTTTGCTGAGACCGATCCCATGGGAAAAGCTGATAGAATCAAAGAGTTACAGGTAAGCTTGTGACAGTCACCTAGGGCAGTGTGTATTAATTTAATAAGCTAAATTGAAAAATACTCTTACCAGTAAATAGTAGAGTTCTAGGATTTAAAAAGAAAGTGGATGTGGTTGGTCTTACAGATGAGATTTTGAAAGAAGTTAAGATATGATTATGGTTTCTGACCAAAGAGAAAAAGAAATTTTGATTATGATTGCTTGCTCTATCTGTGTCGTTGCATGAAGCCTGGTCTATATGCTTTCATTCCCTGACATGGAGGCAGCTTGCTACATTATTATGCATGACTCCCTTTGGGTCTTTTCTTTCCAGAATATGGCATTTGCTTTTCTTTTTCATCTTGAGGGTGGTGGCCAGCTGAAAACTGCAATGTTTATCTTTCAAGTTGACTTGTAAATTTAGGAAAAAAAAAAAAATTAAGAATGAGGGCAAATATGTGATTCACATGCTTTAACCATTTGATTGATTATAAAATTGCAGAGCTTTTAGTCACTTGTTTTGAAACCACTCAACAGTAATTTATACTAGAATTTCTTAAAAATATTTGAATTTGCTATTCTATATCAAGTTTGTTCCACTACCAGTTATGGAGGTACAATTGGAGCAAGCAGAGCCTTCTTTGACTGTTAAACTGAAATTGGATGCAGAACAAAGGATTGACTGTGACTATGGTGGGAGATGGAATCAATGACTCACCAGCTTTGGCTGCAGCAGATGTTGGCATGGCAATTGGCGCTGGCACCGATGTAGCAATAGAAGCTGCTGATATAGTTTTGATGAAAAGCAATTTGGAAGATGTAGTTACAGCCATAGATCTCTCTAGAAAGACTATGTCTCGAATTTGGTTGAATTATGTCTGGGCCCTGGGATACAACATCCTTGGCATGCCAGTTGCTGCGGGAATCTTGTTCCCTTTCACTGGGATCCGATTACCACCTTGGCTTGCCGGTGCCTGTATGGCTGCTTCATCTGTTAGTGTGGTATGTTCGTCTCTCTTGTTGCAGTCTTATAAGAAGCCTTTGCATTTTCAGAGCATTAAGTCTGCGTGACGGTGTACATCTGACTAGTTTTCAACCTCTGGTTGTTGCTTCCTTTCTCCATTTTGCAGCAATAAATATATACATGTACTCGTAATCTGTAGTCTAGATTTCTTTGCATGATATTGTATTTCATCTATCATTTTTGGAGCTGAGAAACTAATTAGCCAAATATTGATGATGTACAAATCTAGAATACACCGAGGTTGATTGTTTATAACCTTGGTTGAAGAAGATTGTGATCAGAAGAATGTAGTTCATAAGTTGTTGGCCCCAATTGCATATAAACTTAGAAGTATGCACCTTTTATGTGAATCATTAGCTCATCTACTTTTATGTCCACAGTTCACCAATCACTTAAAACTTTTCTATAGCTACTATTCGTGTTAAATTCTGTTTAAGAAGTCATCTCAAGTGGAAAATATTACGCCCATTAAACAGTAATACTATTAAAAACCAGAAGCCGCGTTCAATGCTCTCCCTTTGGGTTAGGGTTTGGACGAGTCGGCAAATTCCTATGGCTATCATTGAAGGTGTGATTGCTTAGTTGGCTTCTACTCTTCTTGCTTTCGCCGACACTGATGACTCTTGAATCTTGATGTTCAGCATGCAACCAGAAATCTGTCAACAAATGGTGAGTTATCGACTCCGGCAAAGACTTTTGACAATGAAGAAGAGCATATTCTGGGCAAGGCTAATAACATTTTCATCCATATACTTTACAACAATTATGAGAAAACCTTATATTCCAAGATTTTTGGAGAATGAGTTCTAATTAAGCCTTGGATAATTCAAACCGTAATCTCATAGTTCTCGAGTTGCATGCTGCAAGATCTCATTTGCATGGTGACCAACTAAAATCTCATTATGTTTATTGAGAGGCAGATATGCCAGCTGACAAGTTTTCAAATCTTAATCAAAGGTGAAATTTTCATATATGATCACCGGTGAAGTTTTCAAATCTTGATCTCCATTGAAGTTTTCAAATATGATGTTCATTAGAACAAAAGCTTTGTAAACAATTAAATTGTTAGCTTCACTGAGAGAAATGCATAAACTGATGGATAATCTTCATATAATCTAGGCCACTCACCACGAGTTTCCTGCCCTACATTATTTTCCTGTAACCCCAATCCTCATGAGGGCGACATAAGCAATTAGCCTGTAACCTACAAGCATGAAAACCAAAGCAATCACAGAGCTAAATTGTCCATCAAGCCCCACCATTTTTATAGCTGGATAATCTGCAATCACGCAAACTCCTCCAGCATCGTCACATGGATATGTCTCATCTGTCTTGTATTGAGACCCCAAGAAGAGTTTGTACGAGTAGTGAGAGAAAGAAAGGTACTTGATCCAAGATATAAATCTAGGCACCTGTTGAACATAGTACCCACCAACTAGAAGGAATGACAACATGAAGACCGATCCAAGTGTCATGGCCACCTCATGGTCCATTACCAAAGCACCAAGAGCAAGTCCTAAGCCTTGAGAAACTGAAACACTGAGTAACAGAACCAACAAGGCATGCAAGAAATGTCCAATAGTGGATTTTAGGCCTGCCGACCAGTATGTTATTGCGAGGAATAGGGTAGGAAGAACAAGTTCCATGGGTAGGTCAGCGACAATCCTTGACATGAAATAGGAGGAAAGTCTGTAAGTGCCAGAAGACCGTTCCTTTTGGAGCATCTTGTGCTCTTGGGGAAATGTAGAGATTGCTTCTAAGAGAGGAAAAAAGCCCCAGAATCCGCAAATAAAGAAGAAAATCCCAATCTGTATACGCGCGTATATAAGTAGCAAAAATTAGATTCTCAGTCAGATTTTCTGCATATATATATATTGAAATTATAAACCATTGCTGCTATTAGCTAATTCATATATATAGATATATGTGTAATTAAGTATATGCCCATTCTAGTCCCTCAAATTTGAAACTTGCACTATTACTTTGGCAGTCATATGCAGTTTGCACATCATATAAAAACAGCAATGAGATGATGGTAATCAAATCATTCAAACGCATAAACAGTTGTGAATTTTGTTGGTTCTTGGCAGGTATGATTCTGCATATGAAACTATGAAAGTAAAGAATAAACACTTTCAATCAGGTCTAGGCCAGGGGAGCTAGGTTTTGTAGATTTCAAATTCAATGACCACGAAATTGCATGTTGAAAAGGGAAACCAGCTCAATGTTCAGGCAGATTCATTATTTCATTTCTATTCTCCAAGCATCATTCATGTCAAGTATCAGCAATATTAATATTTGTTCATTTCATTTCTATTCTCAGTTTAGATATACCTGAAGTGATTGAGGATTAATTACCTGATCTTGTAAGTGGGAAATATGCGATTTCCACCATAGTAGGGCAGTAAGAAGAGAGACTGCAAGCACCTCAAAAATCTTGAGAGGAGAGAAGGACTCATGCTTCCTCTCCCTCACTCCTCTCCTCAACAACACACTGAATTGCTGCCACCATGTTGTCGGCCACCTCCCAAACTCCTCCTTACTATTGTCTTCTGGACCATTTGATAATTTATCTTCATTGAATCGTTTGCCTGCAAGTTCCTCCTTCAATTTCTCCGAAAGCCTCTCCTTATAGGCCACAACGATGCTCTGCATGTGATCATCCATGGACTCATTTGCATGCGCACCATCACTTGTCAACCCTACAAAAGCATAGCATTCAATTTCGTACTTGAAACTTGAAACCAATGACCAAACTATCGAGTATAGAGGATCTAAAAGATAGAAATTTCAACAAAAATATCAAGGAAATATCGGATAGAAATGAAACTATACAGAAGTTCTTGAGAGAACTTGTAGCATCAACTAAAGATATGCATGCATACCATTAGCAAGGTCCAAGAGAAAATCAGCAGGATTCATGGGTACAGATGAGGCAAACCCTATGTTCGAAAAGTAGTCCATGACTGCAGAGACCTTGCCAAAATACAAAGCATTTCCTTCCGATAACAGCAACAGCTTGTGAAACATGTAGAACAGCCTACTGGAAGGCTGGTGTATTGTCATCACTATTGTTCTTCCACCACTGGCTAACTCAGACAATGCCGAAACGATGCATTGAGCTGTGGTGGAATCGAGGCCGGAGGTTGGTTCGTCCAATATGAGCAAGCTAGGGTTTACAAGCAACTCTTGCCCTATGCTCACCCTTCTCCGCTCGCCTCCTGAAACACACCTCAGGAACTCATGACCTATAATGCTGTTTCGGCACTGGGTTAATCCGAGTTGGGCTATAACCGATTCAGCTTGGGATACCTTCTCTTCCTTGGTTAGAGCGTTTGGCAAGCGGAGAAGGGCAGTGAAAACTAGGGTTTCGACCACGGTTAGATGGGGATAGAGAAAATCGTATTGGGAAACGAATCCGGTGTTTCTTTTCATTGCGTTCGATATGGGTTTGCCGTTGTAGGTTATGCTTCCGGCGAGTTGGCCACCGAGACGGCCTCCTAGTGCGGTTAGGAGAGTCGTTTTGCCACTTCCGGATGGACCTAACAATGCTAGAATTTCACCTGGTTCTGCCATTCCTGTCACACCCTTCAATATCACTTTCTCAGTCTCCTTGCTCCTCTGTGGCCATAATATTCCTCCTATTCCCACATTCTTGATTCTGATCTTGTAGATTACGTCCTCAAACTGCGTACGGATTATTTGTTTCAATCAATCAAACAGTGAAGAATTACAAAACAAGATCAAAGACCAATGAGTATATGTGATTTGATGATATGTTTTACCTTCAATGTGACTGGCCGAATCGATTTCTTAAAGATGGAGGGGGTTTCATCTGGGGAGCTTTTGTCAATCTGGATCTCTAATTCCATCATGTAATGAGCAGCAGTAACAGTACTGGAGTTGAGAACTAATCATAATGAAGAGAAGCCGAATTTAGCTGGGGCAACTAACTAAAACTCTAGTGTTTAAGAAGTTTAATACAACGCAGTTTGTTGGACTACTAAACAAGTGAAATTTGTTGGCACTTGGCACCACTTTTACTAGTATTACATTGCAAGTTTTAGGGTAATCAATCAAATATCATCAGTGGGTTAAACAAAAAAATGAAAAAACACATATCATCTTTAAGGATAGAAGAGTGCGCATTAATGATCAAGGACTTCTCCATTTTGATGTCGAGGTAGAATGAGAGGAAGATGACATAGAATGCCAAATAAGTATGGCAAACCAAATACATTCCATGGTCATTCTTTTATTTATCAAAATTACTTGAAACTCGGTTACTTTTATAATTTACAGTTATACTTCTCAAGTACACACGTACGAGACTTGGAAGAACCCAGGCAATATATTAGACTTGCAAAGCTGCTACATCTTCCCTTTACAAAAACAAAAAACAAAACTAAAACAAAACAAAAATAAAGAACAAGTATCATGAGTGGAACTGTTACTGAAGATCGTTCGGTACAATTTAATGGTTAAATGGGGTTTTATCAGCTGCTTAACCAACTTGTGCTCATTTTTCTAACAAAAGGAACGAAGTTACTCCAGTTTTCAGTCCTAAAGATCTTATCATCCATCCTGAAATAAGTAAATGATCTTACAACTTCCGCCTGTGAATGGTAACAGTTGGCATGTATTTGCCATAAACTAACCTGCAATGTAGAAAAGCAGAGCAGTAAATATTAATAGTGGTTTGAGACTTGACTTAAATCGGTCAATCTTTACTCATAAAAAAGTAAATATAGCCAACTTACACATTTGTACATCATATATAGTGTGCATCTGCTGTCTGTGTGTGTGTGTTATCCTAGATACGGTCATAAGATGAAGCTTAGTTTTACTGTTGTGCACAAAGGATAGATATACCCTGTCAAATCGTTCGTTGGTGTTTCTCCCGATCAAATGTATTATCCTTTTCTTTGAAACACTCCATAACTGTGTGAAATAAAATTACGTCAAAGCAAACTAGAATCGACACACACATTTGATGAGTAATTGAATGATAACAACAATATCCAATACCACCAACAATATTCAATATTCCCAAAAAATAAAAATTAAAAACAATATTCAATACCACCATCAAGTGGTCTAAAACGGACCACCCCAGCACAATCATGGCATTGGTCCTGCCTGTTTAAAAGAATAAGCACAGCATGGTTTTGACCATGCTGGGCCAAATTATTTGGCAAGCTGTGTGCCCAAAAGTCCAAAACAACCTATTAAGCTCAGAATAAAAAGTAAAGAAAGAAAATTCCATTAAAATGACAGTTGTAAACTAACATTCCTAATATAAGCTTTGAGTGATGTAAATGAATGACAGTTGAGTAGGCAACTCTGACCTTATCATACAATGATCGTGTTCTTATCTGAGTTATCCTCATTCTTCAATTTCTTAACAAACAACTCATTGAATTCAATTACTAGTAAGCAGATTTAGCTTATAATAAACTACAATACTAAAAATCCCATGAGTCATGCCAGGCCTGTTCTGGGCGTAGGGGCAACAGAGTTAAGATAAGTGTCAAAGAATCGTGCTATCATACTGTATTGAATATTGACACCCAAACTAGCAGGGGTTTCAAAGACAACATAAGAATTGACCTTGTGTTATGATGTTGTCCAAAAGTAACACCCTAACTAGAAGTGAGTTCAAAGGCACCATAAGAATCGAGCTACTAGCAGAAAATATCCAAAATAAGGAGAACATCAACAAGGCAACAAGCTAAGAAGCTACCATTATTGACCAGCAGGCCCAATACCTGTTGCAGTAATCCTTCTGGGCTGCAGAGATAGGATTCTGGTGTCTCACCATCCATCATTTCCAAGCAGCTGCAACAGGTATTCAGCATGTGAGAATTCCAGATCAAAACCACTAGACCTGAGGTTGATCAATGAACATAACACCAGCATGAACATTAAGATTTCTTACGACACATGCAAAGCAGCTCCATGACGAGAAAAAATTGAGGCAACAGGATCATAACCATCCCTAAGAGCAGTGTTGTAGTATCCAGCTGTGAGTTCAGCAGGGTGTGCTACTGTCTGGTACCACCAATATATTCCACCAATTTTAGCCACTAAGAGAATAGAAGTTTGCTTGTCTTCTTGATACTTCTTCAAAATTTTGGCTGCCTTTGCAAGAATAGCATCTGCATGACCAAGCAAACTACCACTATACCATTCCTACAATGAGTTAAGCAACTGTTAGATCTCGCAAGCTCCACTATATTATTCAATCAATTGGCATTTTAATGTTATTAAAAGTATTACATGGTATAGAAGCTTATAATTTCTTCCCCAATTATACCTCTGTAGTTGTTCTTGGTACACTAACCAATACTAACAAAAACAATTTTCTTTTGATTTTTCCTTTTATTTATTTATTAAGCAAATGAAGTTGCAATTCAAGTTTCAGAAAAGATGATAGCATATATTGCAGGCTCAAGTTATTCACATCCACCTATAAATATGTTTTGCATGACCGAGGAAACACGAGCCCAAGGTATTTATAGTATAAAGTGTTTGCATTTATATATTCTATGGTAGATCCAGGATGAAACATGCATGAAGAACCAGTTTAAGATGAACATTATATGGTCCATTGTACCCTAGGCTTGGATTATGCAACAAAAAAATAATAATGATAACAATTGAATACATTAAAGTAGAAGAGCAGAAAACTTCCATCGGTTTCATACAAGGAAAAAGCACCCATAATCAGAAAGAAAGCTTTCCTCTCCCTCTTCAAAGAAAGGAGCTCCAGATGGAAGACTATTGTAATAGCCAGCATTTGGTGGTCCCCCTTCTCCCCATTGAGGCTTCCCTTCCTCACATGCGGCCATCTTTAGGTTGTCCAGCCTAAAAGGGATACAAGGCACTAAATAGCGAACTTCGAATATCAACCAAATTTCCAGCAGAAATTGAAATAGTTTTTAACCTACATGTACTTGTCATAGCACTGGAACTCGCCAATTCCAGGGAACTTCCATATACCATCACCAAAATGTGCAGGATACCTGTGGGCAACACTCCATAAGAAACTGTTGTTCTGGCTTTATACTTGTAGTTCTAAACTTCTAATGTAACTGTAACATACCTAAGTTCACCAGAAGGACCAAGACCAACACAAATTTCTTCTATGACACTTCCAATATGGGATTCAAATTTCTTAACAAAACTGGTCATAAAATCTTCATAACATTGAAGGGCAGTCCGGCCACAAAACAGAGGAAGGTTATCAACCCCTAGTGTAAGATAATCATCACTTGAAAACCCATTTTTGTCTCGATAGTATATATGCTTATTGCTGTCACCAATCTGTGGGGTGGGGAGCAAAAAAAGGAGCATCAGGACTCAGCTTCTCAATCTAAATTCAGGATTTCAACCAAAAAAAAAAAAAAACGTAAATGCAGGATTCAAACTAAGTCGCATGCAATTATTGGAAAGTTAAAGTTTTTTCACAGCCCCTTACTGTGCTAAAGTTTTGTGTACACCAAAGATGAAATCAAGCATGTCAGTAGGAACTCAGTACCATAGCATATTAGCAAAGTGGTTTCTGGTAGATGCCTAACCTTTTCTTTCTATTTCTGTGATAACTTACTAGAGTTGATACGGGGGATTATGAGGGTTCTAACTATCTAATAACTTTGATATCATAAGAAAAAACTTCTAGTCTAAACATTCAAATGGATTATTATTTTCTTCTTATCTCCCTCTTCAGTTCAGGAAAATAAGTGGATTTTATTTTAAATAATACAAGGACTTTGCACGTGGAGAATTTCATAATGTTTTGCATGAAATCAGAATAGCAAAGTAACAAACCTGTGTGATCCAAAGAGGAAGACTTACACCCCCATTTGTGCAAGAAGAACAGTTTACATTTGAGTGAAAAGACAAGGCAACATGCACCTTTAACCCTGACTCAGAAATCAGCTTAAATAGCTTTTCATATAGAGACCAGTCATATGCAAGGGGAGAGAAACGTTCTACGATTCCCCACCAAACCTCAACTGCAATTCCATGGACACCTGCTAACTTGAGTGCTTTTAGAGATGCAGTTAAGGCCTTGAGTCTGAAACAGCAACGAGTTGAGCAACATCTAAATATCACCAACAAAACACAATGGAACAAAAAAGTAAAATCTAATACTTAACTCGACCTCATCAATCACTCTCAAAAACTCATTAACATTAAAAGGATAAGGACATAAATTTTTTACCTCCTAATCCTTGGAATCCCAGAACCATCTATGCAGAATGCATCAACAGGCATCATCACATATATGGGAATTTTCTTATGTCTCATAGATGACAATACCGCAGGCCTCGATTTCTCTTGTGCACTCGTGCTAAAATACACAGCATGTCTAATTAGTCACCATTTTAGTAGCAACACACACACATATATCAACTCATACATACAAGTTTATCCTTTCCAATTTCAACTTTCAGAAGCAAGAAGAAATCACAGTATTTCAAGCTTTGGGTTTTACTTTTTTGACATTATCCCCATTAACAGCAACCAAACTGAAACTGAGCCTGGCCTTTCAAATATTGAGTAAACCCAATACAAGAAATCAACACACAAACTGGAAATGGGAAGTGTCACCTGAGAAGGGTAAGTTTTCCGGCAAGAGATGGGCGGCGAGTGAAGAGAGGAATTCTGGAAAGGTTTCGGAGATTGGAGTGCTTGGGTTGTCTGAAGCGGAAACTCCTCCTGGCTGTGCATTTGCAGACCACTCCACCATTCTCAGCCATTGCCATCGATCAACAACACCACTAAAACAGAGCTCAGAGCCTCAGACCAGTTCTGTTCTACTGTTTTTTACTTGTAACTATACCTTCTTTTTTCTTTTTTCTTTTTGTTTAAGATAGAATCAAATAGATGGACTCCATTAAGGGATATACTAGTCAAATGGTTAAGGGACACTTCCTATGAAGCCCTCTTTTCTGTAGGACTGTTCCTCTTAAATTTTTTTATTTTTTCATTTCTTTTTAGACTCTTCATTCTTTATTATTATATAAAGTTTACTTGCCTAAAATACTCTTCTTTCATGAAACTTGTTTACTCATTTAGGATCGGGGCCGGTCACGTTATACTATATCACACACGTGTATCAACAAAACACATTTTCACTCAATTTTGCCTCTAGTTACCTTTGCGGTCTGAGCCAACCATGTCGCATTATAACAAAGCTGTATCACATGTGTATCATCAAAACACATTTTCACTTAATTTTGCCCCAAATAACCTTCAAGTCTCGGACTCACCATGTCATGTTATATTAAAACTGTATCACACTAAAGTTGTATCAACTGTATCTCACCAAAACACATTTTTTACTTAAATTTCGACAATTGCTCCAAACAGCAGTCATGTAACAACAACTCTTGAAGTGATGAAGAAGTCGACGAAGTAACCCTACCTTCTAAGTGATCAATAATTTGTGAAGTAGTGGGATAATCACAATAGAGGTGTAAACTCATCTCAATGGCATTATCACAGAGAACACAAGTTTGAGAAGCAAATTAGCTCTAGATATAGCAAAAATTCACAACAAGTTTTCCAAGCATAAAGTTTAACCTTTCCGGGCACTTTGCACTCCAAGAAAGTTTGTAGAAAGAATTAACGATCAACATGTGAACCGGAAGAACTTGATGAAGCCAACATAGAAGCATCAGAACATCCTGTACAACCTAGCTCATACACACTACTAAGTACTAACTGTACACAACCCTTTTGCATCATAATGCCAGACAATTATATTTGATCAGAAATTTTACGAGCGCTCAATGGAATTAATAGCCATAATAGAGTCAACATCGATCCTCTTGAAGAACAAGCGAAAGAAAAATAGACTCATTCCAAGTGGTATTATTAGAATCAATAATAAGCTGTGAAACAAATTGTGTACGTAGACTCATTCCAAGTGGTATTATTGATGAGCCGCCAGCCTTGTTTCACTAGTAGACTGCAGTGGGTATTTCTGCCAAAAAAAAAAGACTGCAGTGGGTATTGTCTTTTAGCCACAACTAAATTGTCCCTTCTGTCCGACGTTGGATACCTCCAAATTGAAATATCTTTCAATCGCATTCTGGACATGTAGATCATTATGTGTAGTTTGGCACATTATGAATTGTTTCGTGTCTTCTGATAAAAATAGAATAGAAGGAAAATGCATTCTCTTTTCGAACCATTTTTCTATTGTGCTGATCAAGTTTTTTGCTTTGTGTAGACCTTCTTTACGACTTTTGGTCAATATATGATCGTTTTTACTATCTTCAATACTGAACCATTATACATCTACGGTTTTTTTTTTTTGTCAATTTCAATTGTAATTAGCTAATGATAGAGATATTAACCTTCATGAACTGCAATTTAAGACAGGCAGAGGGTAACTGCCCACCCTCGCCCACCTTGGATCGGCCACTAGTACATGAGAGTTACTTAAGTAGTGATTTTTTTTTTTTTTTTTTTTATCGTGCCTCTGATGTGTTGTCATTATGTGTACTTTCCCTCGTATTGAATTATTTCAAGTCTTCCACAAAAATAATGTAAAAGAAAAAGACATTCACTGTTCGAACCATTTTTCTTTAGGTAGGTTTAGACATTCTGGTGATCAAGTTTTTTGCGTTGTGTAGACTCTCTCACAGCTTTCGATTAATATGTGATTTATTTTCATATCTTCGGTTAATTATCCATTGTAGCTCTAAAATTTACGTTTTTGTTTTTTTTTTTTGTTAATTGCAATTGAAATTGGCCAATAATTAGGATATTAACATAGCTGTGAAATTCAATTTAAGTGAGCTATGCAATTACAACATACAGTTGATTGTAGAACAAGGTATTGTGTAATAGTATAGCTCCAACATGTAATTAATTTATTAATTTCAACATTTTGATAAAACATATAGGAAAATAGGAAATGAACAATGTTGTCCAGTTGATCACATCAAAATTCAGGGCATGTAACCAAAAATGACTAACGTATAGAAATCATGTTTAACAAAAAACCATATATTTAGTGTAAAGCTGCAAAGCACTCTCTTGTTATCAAGCACTGTTCTGGTTCCATTTTAGATTGACCAGATGTAAGCAAGTCATCATTAGGATAGAACTCTCTCTTGCAGCCATTATTTGTTTTTCGAATTTATAACCTGCAAAATGCAAAACAATATACGTTAGTAAACAAATAATGTAAATACTTCAAGTCAAACTGATATGCGAATGATACCAAAAGAAACGCATAAAATACCATGTAGTTGAAGGACACTTACACAAATGGAACAAAAACTGAATTAGGTTAGTAATGAGTTGGTGGTGGAGGAGATTTGTAATAATAAGGGTTGGGCGGTGGGGGTGATGGTGGAGGTGGCGACTTATAGTAGTAAACTGGAGGAGGCGAAGGTGATGGTGGTGGTGGTGATTTGTAAACATAAGGAGGAGGAGGCGATGGGGATGGAGGAGGTGGGGACTTATAGACATAAGGAGGGGGAGGTGACGGAGACGGTGGTGGTGGTGGTGGTGACTTGTAAACATATGGTGGGGGTGGTGATGGAGATGGAGGAGGAGGAGACTTGTAAATGTAAGGAGGAGGAGGTGACAGTGATGGTGGTGGTGGTGATTTATAAATGTAGGGAGGAGGTGGAGATGGAGAAGGTGGTGGCGGTGATTTGTACACATAGGGAGGGGGAGGTGATGGAGATGGAGGAGGTGGTGACTTGTAAATGTATGGTGGTGGAGGAGATGGTGATGGTGGTGGTGGTGACTTGTAAACATATGGTGGGGGTGGTGATGGAGATGGAGGAGGAGGAGACTTGTAAATGTAAGGAGGAGGAGGCGACGGTGATGGTGGTGGTGGTGATTTATAAATGTAAGGAGGAGGTGGAGATGGAGAAGGTGGTGGTGGTGGTGGTGACTTGTACACATAGGGAGGGGGAGGTGATGGAGACGGAGGAGGTGGTGACTTGTAAATGTATGGTGGTGGAGGAGATGGTGATGGTGGTGGTGGTGACTTGTAGACATAAGGAGGAGGAGGTGAAGGAGATGGTGGTGGAGGTGACTTGTAAATGTATGGTGGAGGAGGTGAAGGTGATGGTGGTGGTGGGGACTTGTACACATAGGGTGGAGGAGGTGATGGGGATGGAGGAGGTGGTGACTTGTAGATGTATGGTGGTGGAGGAGATGGTGATGGCGGTGGTGGTGACTTGTAGACATAAGGAGGAGGAGGTGAAGGAGATGGTGGTGGTGGTGACTTGTAAATGTATGGTGGAGGAGGTGAAGGTGATGGTGGTGGTGGGGACTTGTACACGTAGGGTGGAGGAGGTGATGGGGATGGAGGAGGTGGTGACTTGTAAATGTACGGTGGAGGAGGTGAAGGTGATGGTGGTGGCGGGGACTTGTAGACATAGGGTGGAGGTGGTGACTTGTAAATGTATGGTGGAGGAGGTGAAGGTGATGGTGGTGGTGGTGACTTGTAAACGTATGGTGGAGGAGGTGAAGGTGATGGTGGTGGTGGGGACTTGTACACATAGGGTGGAGGAGGTGATGGGGATGGTGGAGGTGGTGACTTGTAAATGTATGGTGGTGGAGGAGATGGTGATGGTGGTGGAGGTGACTTATACACATAAGGAGGAGGAGGTGAAGGAGATGGTGGTGGTGGTGACTTGTAAATGTATGGTGGAGGAGGTGAAGGTGATGGTGGTGGCGGGGACTTGTAGACATAGGGTGGAGGTGGTGACTTGTAAATGTATGGTGGAGGAGGTGAAGGTGATGGTGGTGGTGGGGACTTGTACACATAGGGTGGAGGAGGTGATGGGGATGGTGGTGGAGGTGACTTATACACATAAGGAGGAGGAGGTGAAGGAGATGGTGGTGGTGGTGACTTGTAAATGTATGGTGGAGGAGGTGACGGTGATGGTGGTGGTGGGGACTTGTACACATAGGGTGGAGGAGGTGATGGTGATGGCGGTGGTGGTGGTGGTGACTTGTAGACATAAGGAGGAGGAGGTGAAGGAGATGGTGGTGGTGGTGGTGGTGACTTGTAAATGTATGGTGGAGGAGGTGAAGGTGATGGTGGTGGTGGTGATTTATAAATATAAGGAGGAGGTGGAGATGGAGAAGGTGGTGGTGGTGACTTGTAGACATAAGGTGGAGGAGGTGAAGGAGATGGTGGTGGTGGTGACTTGTACATGTATGGTGGAGGAGGTGATGGTGATGGTGGTGGCGGTGACTTGTAGACATGAGGAGGAGGTGGGGATGGAGAAGGTGGTGGTGGTGACTTGTATACATAAGGAGGAGGAGGTGATGGAGATGGTGGTGGCGGTGACTTGTAAGCATACGGTGGGGGAGGCGACTTATACACATATTGTGGAGGAGGAGGTGATGGTGAAGGTGGAGGAGGGGACTTGTAGTAGTACGGAGGTGACTTGGACTGGTAAGGTGGTGGAGACTTGTAGTGATAAGAGGGTGGTGGAGGTGGAGATGCATAAACATAAGGTTTATCATCACCACCAGCAGCTACACTGGTAGCCATAAAGCATATAGCCAATGCATACAGCAGGCTTGGCCATAGACTGGCCATTTTGAGCAAAACTGCAAAGACTGAGACCCCAACAATTTGTGACTTCTATGGCTTACAAATCCAAAGACTATTTGTGAATGAGAACTGAGGAGACGTTCACAGCTTATATAGTGATCCCTTCAATCTCCGAGACTTTGTTTAATAGTATATAAAGGTTCCAACCTGGAACAAACCAATAATTAATAAAGTCGCTGCAGATTTTCCCATTTTCTTGTTGTCTGACCATTAACAGTTGAGTAATGGGATGCCACTAACTTGCACCAAAGGTCTTCATGCATGCATATGTCTCTTGAAACAGTCTAAATTGTTCCTGTAAAACTGAAGTCAAGGAATCAAATTATATAATGTATATTTAAGT
The DNA here is from genome assembly GCF_958449725.1 of Rosa rugosa. Lineage (NCBI taxonomy): Eukaryota > Viridiplantae > Streptophyta > Magnoliopsida > Rosales > Rosaceae > Rosa > Rosa rugosa. Next base: position 25,664,999 of record NC_084821.1, on the reverse strand, counting down.
GGAAAGACAGATTTGAAATAGAATTTCTCAACACTTCTGAATTTGTAAGAGGAAGTAGGTGAGATTAGGTTTGCTTAATTAGGAACTTTCCAATGGTATGAGGAATGTAACAACGTCGATGGGCGGGTGTTTAAATAAAGTTTAATTACCTCCCGTCAACAGTTTTACACCTTCAATCTCAACACATTTGGTAAGCTGTTAAGATCAATACTTGATAGTTTACTAATTAATCAGTATAGTTACTAGATCATTATCAATGAAGTTTAGACAGTCAATAATCCATTTGGCAAACTTACCAAATACCTATATATTTTCTTGTACTTTTGAAATTTTCTGGTCATTGTTATAGAATATGATCTCAAGCTGAAGAGACTGAGCTTATAACACCAGGTCAATGTCTCCCAGTCAGTTGCCTGGTAATCGTTCAATAACGTTTAAGTCTGACATTGTCCTGGTTATTTTTAATTATGTTTCATGATGCATATTAGTTCTAAATTACATACTAATTAAATGAACTGAGAAGAATAAAACCAAGTGATTGTATGTTTGATACTTTCAATTGTCACAAATTTTTAATGTCATATTGCATGACCTATAATTTCCATCAATAATGATAACATATTAAACTTGCTAGTGGTTACATGCAGTTCCTGTTGAAAAGATAAAGTCAATATGAAGATTTGTATTTGGATCCCTGCCCAGTTGGGTATGGCCTGCAAAAAGAAGGTTTTTGTTTTATGTTTTTTGTTTTTCTTAATCATACCTGATTTCAATAGTGTATAATTAGGTCTTAATCATATAGTTACTCTACCCTGCCAGTTGGCTACTTTTGGGTCATCTTAAATCAAGAGCACTTGCACCAAAGTAACATTAGCAAGATTAACCTAAGATGTTCTCCACGGATTGAGTTCTGCATTAGTTTCTGTTAAAAAAAAAAAAATGAAAAATGAAAAGTCTGAGATCTTCTCCCTGCAGCTAAGAGCCTTAATCATATCCCACTTAATACAGAGATACTTGCATCGATCTATAGCAAAGGTGATTTCAGTAGCACATAGCCGGCGCAATTATCTCTCCTGTCCGTAGCTAATGATAGCTCCTGAACCTCCCATCTTTTCCATTATTAAGCACTTTCTCACCATCAAATGGAACATCTTCTCCCCAGGTCCAACTCTGTTTCCAAGCTTGTAAACTGCAGTCTGCACTAAACAAAAAAGTATGACCCCAGATTGTTCGATCATAAGGGCAATTCCCTGGTCCTCCCATAGGGAAGTTCAACTCGGCTCCCAAACCAAACCTAAAACAGCCTTCTTGTGGGGATAGACTCCTGCGCTTAGACAGATTTGCAGCGAATGGCAAGATAGTATCCATGTAAACAGCTCAATTTTATTACGCACACGCAGCTCGATTCCATGTACTATATAGGGGTAGGAAAAACACTACTTCTGGGTTGCCCAGCTAATCTTCCTTCTTTTCTGAAACTGTCAAGGCCACTCAGTAGCCATAACACACACTTAATTCTGCCAGATTTGTCAAAATGTAACACAAGTCTCTCTGTCTAGCACTCATCAGTCATCACCTCACGAAAACAAAGAAGGATTTTCCAGGTAAAATTAAGATGGAGAGATTGCCGCAGATGGTGTCCCGTACTTTTGCCTTCAGACGCTTACCATTAGGCAATAAGGTTGCTAATGATCACTTGTAGAATTAAAAACCTAAAAATGCACATTCCATTATTTGGTCTTATCAATGACACAACGTTTATTCATTCTTATCCATTCCAAGATTCACTATGAACTGTACATTACTAGTGCTTGACCCAGGAATACATAATAAGGATATACTAACTCAAAATTCCACACAGCTCATTTCAAGCATCTGTTGTTAGTAACCGTTGACAAACTCATTTTCCCCATCTTGAGAGGATAAGCAAGCCAAAAACTGTCAAACATGATGCAGCCGCTATAGAGACAACAAGCGCAAATGCATAAACCAACTAGGAAATTTAAACCTGTTTTTGGATCCTTTTTAAGCCTTTGTCCATTACAGGTGCCAGTGCAGCTGCTTCAGCTACTCGAAATGGCCTCGTAACATTATTTCCTGTCCACATCAGGAGAACAATCTGCAAATGCCAGAAAACGTTATTCACAAAAGCACAAATATCTTTCAGAAATGCTGAAAATAACTTCTTTGTTTCCTTACAAGATTTAAATTGCCAGCAAGGTAAAAGACTTAAATTAGATAACAGTTTTATTCTCTGCAAAACAGACCCTTGTAACAAAACAGACCTCTGATATGTGTTGTGCAGATTGCAATCAAGCACTTGAACCAAAACAGACCTAATGTAACAAGTAATAAGTTTCTTCAATTTACCAACCCATAGGCATTAGAAATTTAGTTACATGTTTAAACTTTTTGAAAGTAACCTGTTTTGGACTATATTAAGACCATGCCATAGTCGTTATGTACTCCAGATGTGAGTTACACTGAGTTCTTTTGAATCAAGATGACATGTTAGGAGGACAAGTTTTCTAATTGGCATATGTATGTAAACAGGCTGTTTTATAAGGCCAAAAAAAAAGTCACCTAATCATACCATCTGACTTGAATTGATTAAAAAGTGTAAAAGAAACAAATTGCAGTAAAAGATTGAGCATTTCTTACCCCTATAAGGGCCTTGATATTGGCAGCAGGATTCTTTCCAGTACTTTTCTCATACCCCAGAAATGCAAACACAAAAAAGGATGTGTACGTAACCGCATCAAACAGCTCATAAGCAAGCACAGCTGCCAAGCCAAGCTTTGCAAGTTTTGCACTCATTTCAGCCGAATTCACCTGCCAAATATGTGAAGCGTAAGAGAAAGAAATGCAGATTGTATATGACTATGCTACTATAGAGGAGGTAAAGAGCACTCTCTTGGTTGCATTTATTTCCATATGTATTTCTTTTGTCAAATAATTTCATACTTGTAGTTAACTTTTCATTTTGCTTTAGATTGATATATAAAAGCCCACCTAATTTTGATTTGAGATTGTCATTCTTACTTTCTATTACATAATTCAAAGAAACATAGAATTGACATCACCTAGTAGTAGTAGCAGTACTAATACTAAAATATTCTCAGCAACCAGACACAAATACATATCCCATTGTAAAGCTAAAGAGGAAGAACTATATACCTTCCATTTTCCCCAGAAGCCCTTGTCCTTCTGCTTCTAGCCAAAATACACAATGACAAGAAATAGAAAACTCCCAAAACACAGAAAGAGGGGGGGAATTTAAGTACCTCCAATTGTTCATAATCGTTTGAAGGGAAGTTGTCTGCTGCTGCTCCTTCACTGAGGGAACACTTGACTGAAAGAGTGGGTTTTCGAAAGCAATATGTTGGCTTCCTCCATAAGAATACAACAAAGGGGTCGAGCAGGTTGCTGTTGAACTCTTCTTCTTCAAGTGCTTGGTAATGGTGTTCGTATGGGTTTGGTGTCTTGGGAGGAAATGGGTTGGTGAAGAAGAAAATGGTATCGAGAGTGCAAACCAAACCACATCTTAGATTTCACCTAGTCTACTACTAGTACCAGTAGATAATTGGAGGTTGAAGGAAGACCTGTGAGCGGTAACCATTAGTGACCGTTATGTTGGTTTCATTAGTCGAAACAATATCGGTTATTCACACCCACAAATTTAATCCTGGCACTGAAAACCTTTTTCCAAAAATTTCAGTTTCTATTAAAGATTCATCATCAAAATAAAATGGGAGCTTAAGAATATGGATCATCACATATGGCATTATGCAATTGAAGATTGAAGAATTTTTCTTTAGAAGAAACGACAAGTTTTTAACTTCACCCTACTTATCCGATAATGTTAATGAGATTTGAACATGTGACAGTCACGATGTTTGATTAATCTAAATAACCAATAACCCAATTTGGGCAATTTTTTTTTTTTTTTTGATTGTGCAATTGAAGATTAAAACAGTGAGTACTAGACGAGATACAACAGTGATATAGTATATAAAAATAAATGAATATATGATTGAATGAAAAATGATCCGAAATACAACAGTGAGTACTAGACGAGATACAAGTCTCTAAGAAATAAATATAATCGAGAAAAGTCCAAAGAGAATGAATTTAGAGAGCCAAAGCGACCCAGATAGAGAGCCCACTCAAAATGAACCCAACTCCATACTTGGGCTCCGAACCCGACGTATCATCACTAGCCGGACTCGCCGCCGCGCCTTCAGGCGACAGACCCGCCGGCGTCGGACTTGGTGGGCTACTGCTCGACGGGAACATCGCCGGCGACTCCGACGGGGTTTCAGACGAAGGAATGTTCGACGAGGATGGGGTTGCCGCAGTCTCGGGAGTCTCTGCAACCGGCGGAGCCCCAGATGGGCTTGACTTCGGAGCGCTCACCGGAGTCGCAACGGGAGAGGCCACAGTCGGAGGCTGCGTGGCCGGGGCTTGAACCGGCGACGACCCATTTGAGGACGGGCTAGCCGCCGGAGAAACGGGTGACGCCGGAGGAGGAGTTGCCGGTGAGACGGCCGGCGCGGCGGCCGGAGGAGTCGAAGTTGGTGGAGAGGATTTTGGAGAAGCCGCAGGCGAAGGAGAGTGAGTCGGAGGGGATGCCGGAGGAGAAGCGGTCGGAGTAAGTGCCGGAGAAGCCGCGGGAGGAGGCGGCGACGAGGGCGGAGGCGGGTTTGCGAGTTTGGGAGCAGGAGCAGGAGCCGGCGCATTGTCTGATTGCACCACATGGAAATGTAACAGAGAGAAAACCAATATAGCAAGTAGAGATAGTTTCATCATCTTCGGAGATTTGAGTGTCTGTGATTGTGGGATTGAAGAATGATTGTAAGGGGAGAATGATTTGTGGAAGAGAGAGAGAGATTGAGGAGGGGATTTATAGGGGAGGAGCGTTATGGTGACGGAAACTAAACGTTGTGAAGGTTTTAGAAAATTGGTTCGAGGGGGGAGGAACAGAAATGTGACCGTTGGGTGGTTACGGGCTATAAGGGGTAAAGTAGCCGTTGCTTGACACCATATCACTGCCTGCTGCCGGTCAATTTGTCGTTCAATGAGCGAAAGATTCGTGGTCATAGGGGAGAACAAACAAAACCTCCAAACTGGTAGGCTGGTAGCTAATGCGACTAACTGTGGATTTATGTTCGAGTATCGCACCTAAACAAACTTGGATTTTCTTCGTTTAATAATGTTTTGGACTTTAAAAAAACTAACTAGTTGAAACAGTTTTAGGGTCCGTGTGTTTGAACTTTAAGGGACTAAATGGTAGTGTGTTAAGTAAGAGGTAGTAAATGATTTAGGCTGCGTTTGGTTTCAAGGAGTACAAAAATAAATGGCACTACATAACACCTGTTTTTGTTCTCAACCTTCTTAACCAGTGTTACTGTGCATTCGGGAAAAAATAAACAACCAGTGTTATTGTGATTACACGAACCATCTCTCTAGGCCGGTCGTCAAATCCTCTGCTTTCTTTCTCACTCATGGTACTCAATTTTCTCTCTGTGATCTCATTCAGAAACCCTTTCTCCAGAATTGGTAGTATTGGTCTTAAATAAAGAAGAACATGACTCGCTTCCATGTATAATTTTTTATTCAATTTAGGGTGAAAGCAATTGGAGATTTGGATGTTGCAAAATTGAATTGGATTCATGGAGATTTGTAGAATTTGGTTGATATGGGTCTGGGTATTGCAAGCATGAGGAGGTTTTGATTTGCAACTCCATTGATTTGATGTTTTGATGATGCATGTAGTTTGGGTCTTTCGGTGCAACTTTTGATCCTTTGTGTTTTTTTTTTTTTTTGGAAAACGGGTAAGGGATCCCGTTGGGTTGGAGTGGGGGTTTTCCTCCCTATACTATTATTAATACTATAGTTTTGCACCGAGGGGGACATAGAGCTTATACCTCGTAATGCATTACATCCATCTTCAAATAGCACATCATGAATACAAGCAGGAGTGTCATGAACCCAAAACTCATCCCAATGGGATACACAAGCAAGGTGTGCAAGCCTATGTGCAGCACCGTTTGCTTCCCTATTCTATATGTCTAAGTGAAACGAAATTGAAATCTTGCAAGTAAGACCTACAATCATTCAAAATAACACCCACCTCAGACAAATCTTCATCTTCCCTTGCCAAGGCATGTAATACTATAGCACTGTCTCCTTCGGTGCAACTTTTGATCTTAGATTTGTTGAATTTGATGTTAGTTCAGGGTTTTATTAGTTCAGAGCGTATCAAGAGTTTTTGGAGAGTTTAGGGTTCTCAATAATAGTCCCACCTTTTTTTTTTTAAAGGAACTTGAAACTCAGTCAATCTGATAGGCTCATTGGTGTTAGCTCAGTGGTTAGAGCACCCACTACCTAAGATCAAGGTCCTGGATTCGAGTCACCATGGAGGTAGGAGTGAAATCCTTTGATCCTCTTTTAAAACAAGAAAAAAAAAAAAAGAGCACGGAAGGTTTTCGGAGAAGAAGGGAGGTGGGGGTGGGGTGAGGGCTCTCTGGTAGAGGGGGATTCTGTGGAGGAGGGGGTGGGGGTTCTTCTTATTTGCACCGGTGGTGTAAGTAACCCACCACTTATTAGGTAACCTCAACTCTTGAAAACCAAAACGAAGTGCTTGTTGTCTAGTCATGATTTTGCCTTCTCCATAACCCCACCGCTCAAGATTGACATATTAAACATTTTAAGTTAGAAGAGGACTTCTTCTTAAAAAACAAAAAAAACGTCAGTAAAGAACTTTACTGTTTTAGTTAGCTACACCTTACCTTGTTGATGTTTTTAAAATTTCATCAGCAAATTCAGCCCCTGAGCCTAAAGTCTCAGCATTGTCCATTGTTCTCATATAAATTTTTGTATCCTGGAGATAATCAATGCCAAGGCGGTGACCATGCGATGAAATATACTTCAAAAATATGTTTCAACTATCAACGTTAGAGTAGTATTTTGGTTTTGTTTAAATAAAATGAATCAGTTTATTGCTTGTCAAAAAAAAAAAAATTGTTTCAATAATACCTCGTTTTATGTAACATCCCAAACGCTTCATCCCTTTTGAAGGCGTTCCTAGTGTACTCTAGAGTCCCACTGTTTCTCTTTGTGTATTAGTGTTGAAAATCAAAAGTTTTGCCTAATTTGTATTCAACTAATGTCACATCCATTTCCTAAACAAAATTTTAAATCTTTTCTATCAGGACTAATGTAGAGGTGACATGAGTGGATCTTGAAGCCTACAATTTAATGTATCGTCATGAGTGTTGAATGAAAAAAATAAGAATAAAATATGGTAGTAAATTCTCAAACCTTTAATGTATCGTCATGAGTGTTGAATGAGTTCACGAAATGCAGAGGAACCAAAATTCCACCCCCCTCAGCCTCACCCCCGCCCTCAGCCCCCTTAGTCTCACCCTTAAAACCAAGTTCCTTCTCCCTAAATTGTTCCCAAATAGTGAGTGATTTTGCTTCCGAGCTATCATTACCTTTCACAGAAGATTTTGCTTTCATGGAGGCCGAGGCCGCGTCCTTAAATTTAGCAGCGGCTTGAACAAATCTCATGGACGCGGCCTCGGCCTCCATGAAAGCAAGATCTTATGTGAAAGGTAATGATAGCTCGGAAACAAAATCACTCACGATTTGGGAACAGTTTAGGGAGAAGGAACTTGGTTTTAACATGGTGTGCAAAATAGTGTTGGCCGGCTATGGCTATATACTCACTATTTGAGAACAGTTTAGAGAGAAAGAACTTGGTTTTAACATGGTGTACAAAATAGTGTTGGCCGGCTATTATGGCTATATAAAGTTTCAGGACGAGGCCGCCTTCGTGTAGGCAGAGGCCGCGTTCTTGAATTTAGCAGCTTTCCTCATTTCTCGCCTCTCGGTTGAGAAGGATGAGAGGTTTTTATTTATAGCTGGGGCCTAGGGCTAGGGCTGAATGGGAAAAGTCAAGAATAGCCAAATTAAGATGAGAGTATTCTAGATAACAGGACCGCTCACCTGATTAAAAGTATGAATCTGATTTTGCCTTCTCCATAACCCCGCCGCTCAAGATTGACATATTAAACATTTTAAGTCAATAGAGGACTTTTTCTTAAAAAAAAAAAAAACGCCAGTAAAGAACTTTACTGTTTAGAGCAAACTATAGGCTACACCTTACCTTGTTGATGTTTTTAAAATTTCATCAGCAAATTCAGCCCCTGAGCCTAAAGTCTCAGCATTGTCCATTGTTCTCATATAAATTTCTGTATGCTGGAGATAATCAATGCCAAGGCGGTGACCATGTGATGAAATATACTTCAGAAATATGTTTCAACTAGCAACTTATAGAGTAGTATTTTGGTTTTGTTTAAATAAAATGACTCAGTTTATTGCTTGTAAAAAAAAAAAAAATTGTTTCAATAATACCTCGTTTTATGTAACATCCCAAACGCTTCATCCCTTTTGAAGTCGTTCCTAGTGTACTCTAGAGTCCCACTGTTTCTCTTTGTGTATTATTGTTGAAAATCAAAAGTTTTGCCTAATTTGTCTTCAACTAATGTCACATCCATTTCCTAAACAAAATTTTAAATCTTTTCTATCAGGACTAATGCAGAGGTGACATGAGTGGATCTTGAAGCCTATAATTTCGGGGCAAAGATGTTGGATTTCTATTAAACATTTTGAGTCAGTAAAAGAATTCTTCTCCATCTAAGCAGCTCTTTGACCTCTTCATCCGAACAAGTACGATAATCCCAATTATAGAGTAGAAAAAGAGATCTTCAATCCACATCGCCTATGTCATAGTGTGTCACATATGATTGTAGAAAACTACAGCTTTGGTGCTGAACAATATTTTCATGGATATAAACACACTACTAGAATATAAGGCTCATATATATCAGTTCCTAACCGATGTAAAATAAAAAATTTCCGATGTCTTAGTGGGTGATGTTAAAGATCATGACAACCCAAACATCGGTTGTTAGCTGAAGTTAAAAATGCCTCTGCACATTGCTTCCTTTCAAGGAACAGATGTAGAAATTGGGTCTCAACATTAGTTTTTTTATTCAAATTCAGATTTGTTTGCTTATTATGACATCGCTTTATCATTTTAATCGATTTATAATCTCCTATTTGACATTGCTTCCTTTTAAGGAACTGATGTACTTTTTCATTTTTAACATTAGTTTATTATTTGACTTTGTTTTGTTTTGTTTTTATTGCTTTTGCTTTAGCTAAACTTTAGAATCTTAATTCTTGGTGATAACCATTAAGACAAGAATTCATAAAGAATTCTTGAGAGTGCAGGGGTAATCTTGATGAAATTAAAAGAATAGGGACTAACATGAAGATTGCCCTAAAGTTGGACTAGTAGGTAAATTGAAATTAATCCTAAAGATAAAGAGAATATTATTCTCATTAATATTAATACTCAAGGAACATAAACAATTGAAAAACAAATAGCATAACATCCTTGTAAGAATATATACAACCAATATATGTTTGTGATCAGGCTCATGCTGAAGCAAACTCTTCCTATACATGTCCAATATAATACATGCACACACTTGACCATAATGGTCTTGTTTATCATGGTTGCGGTTTTAATTTGTTTCGTGATCTTAAAGTTTTCATTACCATACCACGTATTTGGTGTGATAACCTAAGCTCTATTTGCTATTGCATGCCTCTAATACTATTTTTCATGGTCAAATGAAAATTGATTATCATTATGTGAGAGACAAGGTTGTGCGTCATGAGTTAGACATTTGCTATGTACGTATGCACATATGATCAGCTAGCTTATACATTTACAAAAGACCTGCCAGTGCCTCGTTCTGCTACCTTGACGTCCAAGCTGACAGTTCGATATGATGCCTTCTCTGCTTAGGGGGGATGATAAGCATATCCCAACAATAAAGGCTAATCTTTCCTCATTAGTGTCAACGTTATCCTCCGATCCAAGTCTAGTGTCTCAAAGTCTCCTACATAGCATCAGCATGTATAATTATCTTCTGATATGAGTTTATCGCTTTCAGTTACTTCTACATGAATTTACGCGAATGCTATTGCAAAAAGATCTGAAATTTGCTACTACACAATATCTTATATTCGACGACACACTATGAGTATCAAACTCAAAATTTAAAAGAAAATAAAATAATAAATAAACACATGTAAAACAACTTAATTGTGCTCGTCAGTATCAATGGAAATGTTGTAGATTTTGTTGTGTTAAAGTGTCGTGATCGTGATGGACTTTTCCTACACTTTCCTAAAAATTGAATTTTTTTTTTTTTTTTGGCTACAAAGAAGAATTGAATTTTGCTTAGTTAGGTTTATTTTCTTACCCGTTTTTTATGTTGTTAATTAATAGAGAGGAACCCACAGCATTGCGTCCTGGGAAAACTTACCGAAACCCCTGTTTTCTTCTTCAGCCTTCTATTTTCCTCGCGAAGGCGCACACCTCTAAATCTCAACTCTACCGGAGAATTCACCACATTAGGGTTTTCTCTCTCTCTCTCTCTCTCTCTCTTCCCTGGTAAGATCTCCGACCCCAAATCTTCTGTTTCTTTCATTTTTTTTTTTTTGCTGTTAGATGATGCTTTCTTTGGAATTCTAGACACACTTTTACTTCCCAACTCACTTGAAAATTTAACAAACAAAAAACCCTAACTTCCAAGAATGGACGACGGCGACGGAGCCGATCAGTTCCACCGTAACGAGGCCATCTCGGCCGTCGCCGACGACGGCTTTTTAGCCGAGGAGGACGACGACTACGAGGACCTCTACAACGATGTGAATGTCGGCGAGGGGTTTTATCAGTCTATGAGAAAGAACGAGGATTTAGGGTTTAAAAACGAGGCCGTGGAGGAGAAGAAGGTTGAGTTGCCGGAGGTTTCGGCTCCGCAACTTCAAGGCGCTCCGATACCGAGCTCCGGGGGCGGTGAGGGTAGGGGTTCGGGGTTCGGTAATCAGAATCTAGGGTTTAGAGGGAACGAGATGGGCGCGAAAGGGAGTGGTGGGTTGGGAGGGCCTATTGGCAGTGGAGGTGGGATGAGGATTGAATTAGGGCAAGCGTCGAGTAAATTGAATGAGTTTGAGCACCAAAGTGGGAATAATGTTGGTCTTGGGGTTCAAGGGATTGGTGCTCAGCATCAGCAACAATTACAACCGCAATCGCAACTGCAACCTCCACAGCAACATCAACAGTTACACGGTGGTGCTGCTGCTGTTGGGAGTGTGGGAAATGTGGGGAATGAGGGTTTCTTGAGGCAACCTGGTGGTGTCGGAGGGGGGAATGTGAACGGTGTTGGTGGGAACAGTGGTCCAGGAGGAGGATTCAGTGGAGGTGGTGCAGGTGGGGCAACATTGTATGTGGGGGATTTGCACTGGTGGACAACGGATGCAGAGCTGGAGGCGGAGTTGTGCAAGTATGGAGCTGTGAAGGAAGTGAAGTTTTTCGATGAGAAAGCCAGTGGGAAGTCAAAAGGATATTGCCAGGTAGACTTCTATGATTCTGCTGCTGCCATGGCCTGCAAGGATGGGATGCATGGGCATTTGTTTAATGGGCGGCCATGTGTTGTTGCTATTGTATCACCCTATAGTGTTAAGAGAATGGGGGAGGCTCAAGTGAATAGGAACCAGCAGGTAACCCAAACTGCACAAGCTCAACCAAGGAGGGGGCCTAATGATGCTGCTGGGAATAAAGCTGGTGGGAGTGCCATAACAACAGGTGGGAATTATCAAGGTGGGGATAATAACAGCAGAGGTTATGGGAGAGCTAACTGGGGGCGAGGTAATTCTCAGGGTATGGGAGGTAGAGGCCCAGGTGGTCCAATGAGGAATAGGGGTGGAATGAGTGGCAGAGGTATAATGGGGAATGGTGGAAACGGGTTTGGGCAAGGTATGGGGGCAACCCCTCCTTTGATGCACCCTCAGTCAATGATGGGTCAGGGCTTTGATCCAGCTTTTGGCGCTCCAATGGGAAGAATGGGGAGTTATGGAGGCTTTCCAGGAGCTCCACAGCCTCCTTTCTCTGGGATGATGTCTTCATTCCCACCGGTGGGGGGTGTTGGGCTGCCTGGAGTAGCCCCTCATGTGAATCCTGCATTTTTTGGACGAGGGATGCCCATGGGAATGATGCCGACATCAGGTGTTGATGGGCCTAATATGGGAATGTGGCCAGATCCTAATATGGGGGGTGGATGGCCTGGTGAGGAGCATGCTGGTGGCAGAGCTGGGGAGTCTAGTTATGGTGAGGAAGCTGGTTCTGACCATCAATATGGTGAGGGTAGTCATGATAGAGGTGGGTGGCAGAATGCTATGAAGGAGAAAGATAGAGGTTCAGAGAGGGACTGGTCTGGATCTTCTGATAGGAGGTATCGGGAAGATAGGGATCAAGGGTTTGACAGAGACATGCCAAGAGAGAAAGAAGTGGGTCATGACCATGAAAGAAGGCATCGGAATGATGTAGATGTTAATCGAGAGCGGGACAGAGAGCGTGATAGGGGCCGAGAACGTTCTCGAGATCGTGATCGTGACAGGTACAGGGAAGATAGAGAAAGATATGCTGATCATCCTAAATACAGAGATCGTGAAACGGTGCACCAGGATGAAATAGAAAGGGGGAGGTCTACAAGGACCCATAATAAGGCACGCTTATCTGAAGATGATGACCGTCGTTCAAGATCTAGGGACCGCCGTTCAAGATCTAGGGATGTTGATTATGGGAAGAGGCGGCGGCTTACTTCTGAGTAGTTTCTTTGTTTTGGTTAGTTCCTTGAGAAACAAAGAAATGTGAAAGAAACTCTCGGCTTTGGCACGCTTATTGGACTTTTCTTTGGATCCTTGTTTCTTCAATGGCTGCGCTGCTTTCACTTCCTTGCTTCTACATAACAGGAGTGCAGTTTAATACTGTGTGGTCAAAGGTAAGCCTAATTTTGAATGAATTTTCTGGTCTTCTTATAAGCTTGAAGAGTATTCTTGTGTTTGCTTCTGATGTGCTATACTGGTTTTGTTGTGCTTTGATCATTACCAGTATAAGTTAAGTTCTTGTGTCTTTCCTGTATAGTTATACCACTGCTAAGTTTATTTGTTTTCAGAAGTGTTCATGCCTTGGTTCTGGTCTCTCCGTAGTGCTCTAACTCTGTCACTAGTGAAAAACATCAGTTATTCGACTTTACCTTACCGTTTTGGCGATAAGTGTTGTGTTATCAAATTGTAGTGTCTTACTACCATTGTTAACAAATTAAATGTCATACTCAAATTTGATATTTAATGCACAGCCTTGGTTCTCAAGTTGCTATGCTATATTTATCATTTGGGCTTAAGTATGATGCATAACTAGTTAACTACATTTCTATGATCAAAATCTGAAGGATACAACTTTCCACCAACTTTTCAAGCATTCTTGGGGCTTGTTCGGAACTATTTCTTTGGAAAAAAATTTTGCCCTGTATCACTTCAGCAGTGGCACATCCTATTAAAAGTGCTTATACTTGAGCAGTTTGTTGTCTGGCTGTCAACATCTACGTGCTTTTATATGGTGATGGTGTGGGGGGGGAGTTCTCTTTAAAAGTGTTTGCTTGCTCAAGAAAGTGCTTTTTTATTTTAATTTTATAAGTTTTCTGTCACCTTGTCAAAAGTAGGGCAAGCATGGCAATTCGAAGTATTCAGTAGAAGTCTTTGAATTAGAACCTTATTTTATATACAATGGTAAAGAAATGAGAGATACTCCTAAAAGAATGGGAGTATGATGCAGTAAATTCACTTCACTGCCCAGACACCAGGATCAACAAACTCTAAGGTTTAGTGCCTTAACACACAGTTTTTGTAGGGTAGAAAGTGAAAACTAAGAACTAGGATTCCCTCCCAGGTTTCTCACTCACACACAAGGCTTCACACCAACACTCCAATCTCAGGAAAACTCAGAAAACACTCTGAAATTTTTATTCATCAAGACATATCTGGCCACTTGGCACTTACACTTATTTATAGTTGAGCAGAGATAGCTCATATTAACTAGCATTAAAGACTCATTCATAGCTAGGGCTGTTACACTTCACAAAACTGAAGCATAAAAGACCTAATAAAGGAATTTAAACTCCTAAACTGAAACTGAAATAATAAAGAAACTTTGGAACTCCCAAACTGAAACTGAAAAGACACCAGCCTAGAGACTTCTAGCATGAAAGCAATTAATCAAACCATATGGAAAGGGAATGACTAGCTGCTCTCTTTTTCCATTTCTTTCGCTCATAAACCTTAAAAGGTTTGACTATGATGTCCTCATCAGAGTAAAACCCAACATAGAGAACCAAACGGTTGGAGGTGCTTCTTAAAAAATCAAGTGGTTCCAAATCTTACTTGGGCATTTTGGATTTTTTGCCAAACTATAGTTTTTACCCATTTAGAATCCTAAAAGCTCATCCAAATGAACCCCTTTTAACATATACATATTTAAACTGTATGTTTTCTTATATGATGTCGATGCTTGCTGCGTCTCAGTACTGTTTCCCGTGTTGACTTGACCATATGCAGCTGATCAATTAATGTGGTAATCCACGGTGGTCCACAGTTCTATTTTGTTAGATTATTAATTAGGAGCACATGTCCAGACACTGTTCCACTTGTTCAATAGTATAACATGTGCTTTTCATGTTATTTGGTTTCTATACAAGGAATCTTACATTAATCTCGTAATTACAAACTTGGACGGTATACTGGGATTTATATGCAAAATCAGTCTGCATGAATTTATCTTTTGAAGAGATGGTAATCACTGATAAAATTTTAGTTTTATTAAATTTGTTTTTATTTTTTGGTTTTTATTTTTTTATTTTTATGTATTTTTTTTTTTTCAACTTCACAGAAGTAGGGTACGCATGCATCTGAGATCAGAGGAAGACCACTGTGGTCATTGCTAGTTACATCACAGTTAAGGTCTATAGATTTGTAACTTTTAGTTGAATTGAATGTGGTTGCCTCTCCTTTCAATGATCATTTAGGCTGCTAAGATGATTTTTATTATTATTCTATACCGTTTTACCCAATTGGTCTGGGATTCGAACTGTCTCATGGTATTTATTTGCTGTCTGCTAGAGTTTCCTACCTCCAAAAGATTTCTAGTGCGGGTACAAAGTGGGTTTCGGACTTCCTAGGTATTAAAAAACTTGCAATATTCGCTTGAGGTTGATCTAGATACTTCTTACCAGTAGGAGAGTTAGAAAACTGTCCTTATTCTGTGTGCAGCTTCTTACTGCAAATGATTTGTTTACTTTGATATTATAAGCAACTTGATTTGGATCCTGTCTTTGCATAGCTACACCTAGCTGCCTTCTTGCTCCCTTTGTTCAGTTTTTTGTCAGTAAAAACGCTTGCTTATTATTTGTAATGATTCTACTTCACATATAGTGTAAGATGCTTCGTGTAATATGGTTTTACATTGTACTAAGGTTCTGCATTACATGTAATATTTTTGATCACATAACTACTGTTTACCCCTTATTTTGCTTATTCAGATGCTTGCCCCGACCACGCCCCCAATTGTATCTGTTGATATTTCTTGCATTTGTGATCCATCCTTGGCAGTTTCAGACTTTCAGGATATGTTATTAATGATTATCCTATATTGCTTTTTTTTTCTGTTTCGTCTCTTTATGTTTCTTTTTATGTCTTTCTTGCAGAGCTTAGTTGTGAAGTAGAAAGTAGAGTTGCCTTGAAGATGAAGAGGACCTTAACCTTTAACATTCAAGAGCGCATAGTGTTTCCCTTTCTCTCCTTGGATTTAGAAGATGAACTCCTGCTTTTAGTTTTAGCTTTTACTTTTCCTTTTTAATGTTTAACTTACTCGAGCACTTAATGAAATAGATGTTGTGGATGTTGTTATGGCCTGAAATTTGCTGGAAGAGTCTGAAATGTAGTAGATTCTGAATGTGATATTTGAATGTTGTAATAGGTTCTAATATGCCTTTTTTTCTAATGGGCTAGTTGTATCATCTTTCCCCATCTTTTTTGTTGGGGATATATCACTATGCTGATTGTTTGAGATAGTTGAAGATGTAGAATACTAATGATGATTCTTTGAGAGAAATTTGCCATCATGTACATTCCAAAAAGCTGATGGCTGCTTTTTTAGATGAATAGATTCAATTTCATAATGACTTTCTTTTTACGTAGTCTTCGTTGCTGAGGACATGGTTTTGTTTCAGTCGAAAGTGTTTACAAGGTGTTCTGGATGAGATCTAGTACATTTTCTGTTAACAAAAGCAAGAATGAATCAAATACGAACATCAATATCTGAATGATGATGGCCAGTGGGTCTATAATTGTATGGCATGTTTCGATGCAACATTATTGGTTAATACCACAACTTTGCTCAGTTGCTGCCTTGACCGAAGTTACTGAAGCAAACGACCTTGCAGGCTTACATTGTACCCAGTTCTCTCTTTTTTCTCTCCCGAAAATCGAACAAATTTGAAAACATACAGTTTCTTTGTAACTCTTGTTTTACAAAAAAAAAAAAAAAATGTACACACATTATGTTAACATAATAATTTCACGGTTGATTCATAATGCTGGTAACTTGTATTTTGTCATATATTCCATTCTATTACAAGAAAAAAATTCTTTGGTATTGTAAATATTATTATCTATGTGGCTGTCTACGTAAATACTCATTAGTTATGTACTTTGATGTAAACTCTACATTTATATAAAGGCTTTATATAAAGGAGGCTAATAAGACTGAATGAGAACTCTACTTCCTCCCAATTATTCTTTCTCTATCTTCTCCCTACTTTATAACACGTGATCAGCACGTTTTGCTCTTCTTCTTCTTCTTTTCTTAAAAACTCGATGATGATCTAAGACATCTTGGTGCAAAGTTTGTTGTTTTTGACCATGATTCATGATCTATGAGTTTAATTTTCATAATTATAGCAGTTGATTTTTGTTTAACCTATATTTTGATTCGTAGGTTGTGTAATTATGCAAACAAATTTGTTGGATTTGCATAATATTACAATGTTTTCAAATCTTCATTAAGGGACGGCTAGCTACTGACTTGCCTATCAAAATCATTTGCTTCGACTGGCTTTAGCAAGCAAATAAAAGGGGCCTTTATATACTATCTTTGCATCATGATATATTTGCTTCTCCATGATTATCCATGGACCCTTTATCCGTACTCTCACTTGTCATTGTTTGGTTTATCAATTTGCTATGCAAATTGTATTCTAAATATAGAATAAGGGTGGTACTATTCACACACCCATTAGTCAAGAAGAACAAAGGAATAAGAGATTTGGGATTTTCTGATATGATTTTTACCTTCTCCAAGAACGGAGTATATATACAAGATACATCGAGTCCTATTAGGAAACTAATAACAACAGAATAATCCTAATAATACACAATATTCACAATCCTAATTACATGGCATGACTCACGCCAACACTCCCCCTCAAGTTGGTGCATATAGATCACGGATGCCCAACTTGTCAAGTGAGTCACGGAAGGCTTTACTCGAGAGAGCCTTTGTAAGAATATCCGCCAACTGTTCTTCAGTAGTAACAAAGGGAAACATAATGACCTGTCCATCCAGCTTCTCTTTAATGAAGTGTCGATCTACCTCCACATGCTTCGTGCGATCATGCTGAACAGGATTGTGAGCAATTTCAATTGCAGCCTTATTATCACAATAAAGTGGCATGGCCTTTTTCTGTCTGAACCCCAAATCCCTCAACAAATTTCTCAACCACAACATCTCACACAGTCCTTGGGCCATTCCTCTATACTCCGCTTATGCACTAGAACGAGCCACCACCTTCTGTTTCTTGCTCTTCCAAGTAACCAAATTACCACCCACAAACGTGAAGTAGCCCGAAGTAGACCTGCGGTCTGTAATATTACCTGCCCAGTCCGCGCCTGTGTACCCAGAAACATCCAAGTGACTGTGTTTTGAAAAGAGTAATCCCTTCCCTGGAGCAGACTTTAAATACCGCAAAATACGAAATACAGCATCCATATGAGTCTTATTGGGATTATGCATAAACTGACTCACCACACTAACTGCATAGGCTAGATCTGGTCTAGTGTGGGATAAATAAATCAACCGGCCAACTAACCTCTGGTATCTTGCTTTATTCGTAGGCACTTAATCCAAATACTCTGCTAACCTATGGTTCTGCTCAATAGGAGTATCAACAGGTTGACAGTCAAGCATACCTGTTTCTGCCAGCAAGTCGAGAACATACTTCCTCTGACTCAACACAATACAATCCTTCCCACAAGCAACTTCAATTCCCAAGAAATATTTCAAATTACCCAAATCTTTCATCTCAAATTCTAAAGACAACTGACCTTGTAACCTTTGAATCTCCTCAAAGTCATCACCTGTCACAACCATGTCATCAACATAAATAATCAAGGCAGTCACTTGACCACACCGATGTTTAAGGAACAAGGTGTGATCTGAATTGCTCTGTCGGTACCCAATTTTCTTCATGAACTTGGTGAACCTGCCAAACCAAGCTCTGGGAGACTGCTTCAAACCATAAAGAGATTTTTTCAATCTGCACACCACCTGCTCTCCAGTAGAAGTACCATATCCAGGAGGCAAATCCATATAAACCTCTTCATGCAGATCACCATGCAAGAATGCATTCTTAACATCAAACTGTTGTAAAGGCCAATCAAGATTAGCAGCTAACGAAAGAAGTACTCGAATTGTGTTAATTTTCGCCACTGGTGCAAATGTCCCATCATAATCCACTCCATACTTCTGAGTATAGCCTTTAGCCACTAGTCTTGCCTTGTACCTGTCCACCGATCCATCTGAATTGTGTTTCACGGTATACACCCACCGACAACCAACTGTCTTCTTCCCGGGTGGTAATGATACTAGCTCCCACGTACAATTCTTCTCAAGAGCATCCATTTCGACTGTCATTGCTTGCATCCACTTCTCATCCCTCATTGCATCCTGCACTTTACTAGGGAGAGACACAGAAGATAATTGATTCACAAAGGCTACATACGGTTTAGACAGCCTATGGGTCGACACATAATTAGCAACGGGGTATTTAGCTTTTGCACTTAGAGTAGGTTCATAGTGCTTCGGGGGTTGACCACGGGTGGAACGACTAGGCAGAGTTTTGGTGGGAACAATATCTGACACAGAAGAAGGAACACTATCTAACATAGAAGGACTAGGCAGAGTTTTAGTGGGAACAATATTTGACACAGAAGATGGAACACTAGCTGACACAGAAGGAGTATTAGATAAAGAAGGATTAGAACATACCTCGGGTGACGACTGAGTAGGTGAGACCACTGAAGGAGAGGGAGAGACAGAAGAACTGTTCAAAACGGCATTGGCGACATCAGGAATTTCATTGGAAACAGAATCGGGAACTTCCTCTCCGGCTAACCGATCAGATTGATCCGGTAGACTGGTCAGTAGCTAACTACCCAGATTCTCTTCTCCGTTCGGTGGGCTGCTGTCCTCTTTGTCAAGTTCCGTTCCCAAACACTCCAACCTTGAGAACTCGGAAGCCAGTCTCCCATCTTGCCCACGAAACAAATCTTCATAATAACAAGACTTCTCCCCCTGATGAGGAGTCACAGGAGACAAAAAATAACATGCATCTTCACTGAACGTAACATCCATGGTGACATAAAACTTCTGGGATTGAGGATGATAACATTTGTAACCTTTCTGATGAGAATCATACCCCACAAACACACACTTAAGGGCTCTAGCATCCAACTTTGACCTCTAATTCTTATATAGATGAACATAAGCAATACAACCAAAGACACGAGCAGGAAGAGTATTAGAAGATGGAATAGAAACATATTTAGACAGAACCTCAAGTGGGACACGACCTTGAAGAGGGACAGACGGAAGACGATTGATTAGATGAGAAGCACACAATACAGCCTCTCCCCAAAGATACTTAGGCATGTTAGCACTAAGTAGAAGAGACCGAGCCATGTCCAGAAGATGACGATTTTTCCGTTCAGACCACCCCATTTTGCTCAGGTGTTTGTGGGCATGCAGTTTGATGTATTATGCCATGGTGTTGGAAATATTCATGAAAAGAATGATTGACAAACTCACCCCCATTATCGGAACGAAAGACCTTAACATGAGCATCATATTGAGTACGAACAAGCTTATGGAATGCTGTAAAAGCAGAGAAAACAGAATCTTTGGACTTAAGTAAAACCACCCAAGATAATCGAGTAAAGTCATCAATGAATAACACAAAATATCGCATTCCAGAAAGGGTAGAATGTTTAGAAGGACCCCATACATCTGAATGAATTAACTCAAAAGGCATAGTACTAGAATGAAAACTCGAAGGATAACTAGACCTATGACTCTTAGCCAAAGCACAAGTTTCACAATGCAAGTTTGACTCACTAACTCCCAGAAACAATGAAGGCATGGACTTCTTCATAACTCCAAAAGATGGATGACCCAAACGCCTATGCCACAACCATAGCTCACTCAATCTGTCAGAATTCAATGTCAGGGCCAAAGGCTGTTCCAGTGCTTGTGTTGGCTCTGCGTACATGCAATCCAAGTGAAACAGCCTCCCCCTCAGGTCTCCCTTACCCATGATCACCCTGGTGCACAGATTTTGAAAAATAACATACATTGGATAAAAGGTTACAGAGCATTTATTTTGTGACCCCAACTGGGATACAGACAAAAGATGATGAGACAATGAGGGTACATAAAGCACATTATGCAATACAATGGATGGTGTAACCTGAACAGACCCAATACCTAAGACTGGAAAAGACGCACCATTCGCATTAGAAACATGGGATATAGAAGGGGATGACATAGACATAAAGAAAGAATTATCATAGGTCATATGATCAGACGCACCAGAATCAATTATCCATGTATCACTACCAGTAAAGTCAGAAACATGTAAAGCAACACCAAATTTACCTCGAGTTTCCTTAGTCAAGGAAACATTACCCTGTGAGGGATCTTGCCCTACAATGCTGTAGAAGTCAGGTTCTGGCACCAATTGGACTGCCGCTTTGCCTCTTTGACCACCACCACGTCCTCCACGTCCTCTAGTATTATTGTCTCCTCTCCAACCAGAGTTGGTGCCACCGAGCTTTACACCAAAACTTGAATTATCTGTCACATTCTGAACAATCACAACCTCACGGGCCACAGAGTTCACCCCTTCATTCTGAGATCCTCCAGTATTCCCGTCGGTAAGAGTCAAATCCACCATCTTTCTTTCTTTTTTTTTTTTTTTTTTTTTTTTTTTTTTTTTTTTTTTTTTTCAGACCCTATAAATTGTAACAAAAAGAATACCAAAGAACTAGGAAGGATATGGACGGACACAAGAACAAAAAAGGATGAACTGATGGACAAAAAATGAAATCAACTTGTAAAAGCAAAAGAACCAATTCACGACTTGCAGAAGCAAAAGAACCAATTCGACAACAAGAACCAAGGCAAGAGAATCAATCGACCAAAAGAACCAATTCAACCAAATCAAAAAGGACCGAATCAAAAAAACCCTATATTCGCAGCGGAAAGAACAAACCGAGTCCGAATGGATCTCGGCTCTGATACCAAGTCAAGAAGAACAAAGGAATAAGAGATTTGGGATTTTCTTATATGATTTTTACCTTCTCCAAGAACGGAGTATATATACAAGATACATCGAGTCCTATTAGGAAACTAATAACAACAGAATAATCCTAATAATACACAATATTCACAATCCTAATTACATGGCATGACTCACGCCAACACAATTTTCTCTATTCACACACCCCCTCTATTTTTCTATTACTTTAATTTAATTTATTTTTACAAATTACCTTATCTACCCTCCCTTGCAATTCTGATTATTTTTCTTTTTTTTCTGTTTTGCAAGTCAATCATCGCCAAATTCTAAACCCTTATTTTCCCATAAACGGGGACTTTTTGTGATTCCTTCTTTTCTTTTCCATCAAAAACTTCTCTAGCATAGTCATTCCATCTCTCTAATGTGATGCTTTGAAGTTCAATTATGGCAGAGCAAGCAATTTTAGACCCATATTTGGAGAAAATTTTACATCTAATTTGCAATGGAGACATGGAAGAAAAATATGAATTTAGTGATCATTCGAGCCCCTTTGAATCCATCATTCTCGGTAAGATTCTAACTCAAATTATTTAGTGTATTTCAATCCATTGCGCTTGGTCAGTTTCTCAGCAATTTGGTGCATCAAGGAGTTTTAAATTTGTGCGTTCTATTCGTCTTAGTTTGATTTTGGTATGGGCAGCGTGTTAATCATGGTTTTGACTTGAGTTGATTGATAATTTTGAAGTCGTTGACGCTTTGATTTTTTTTTTTCTGGATACCTCATCGCATATATAAGCACATACTACTGTGCTAGTTTTACATGTATTGATGTATAAGAACAAGAAAAATAGAGGGGGTGTGTGAATAAATTGCAAGGGAGGGTAGTTAAGGTAATTTGTAAAAATAAATTGAATTAAAGTAATAAAAAAATAGACGGGGTGTGTGAATAGAGAAAATGAGTGTGTGAATAACATCACCCTAGAATAATACATACACTGAGGAATATCAAATTTGGCAATTACAATTGTGATATTGTGGGAGCCAAGAGCAGTGGGTTGACGTGATCTCGTGGGAGCCAAGAGCCTTTGTACATATATTAGTTGTGTCATTTTGTTTCATATACATAATACGTTATTAGTTAATCTTTGAGTTATCCAAATTGGTTTATATGATTTAGACGCTAGTCCATATGGTCATTGCTTCATGGGTTACACTAATTGATTTACACTCCATATTTCTAATATCAATTGGTTGTATATTGCCTTGTTTCTGTTTTCCGATCTGCAGATTTATCAAGTTGTATTAGATATAAGTTGTATTTCTAATATGTTGGGTATGATGAATGAGAGTGAAGAAAACATTTATATGTTAAATGGGTGGGTGAAGATCTTTCTGAATTGGATACTGTTGCAATCATTTTAGTTCAGTAAAGATTAATCTAGCTGCCACTTGAATTATTGCTATTACTGTTCCTTTTTTCTTTTATGTTTTTGCTTCAAACTTGACCACCCTTTTGTGTTGTTTTTCAGAGCTTTTGGAGCGAAGTGCATTACAACTCACTATATGCTACTGCGGGTGATGAACTAACTACTATTACTCGAATATCTTATTTACAATTTTTTGAGCGAAGTCCCAATGCTGGTATTGAGAGTCTATTGTACTTGGACCTTCATGTTATTGCACCTTTGATATTAATGTTATTTTGTATTCATCATCTATAGCCTCTTTGTTTTGAATGCTCAAATTACTAAGTTTCAAAGCAACCCAAATGAAAATCGCCAAAAGATAACAAAAGGATAAAATGATGGCCAAAACTGATAAAGAAGTTGTTTGCTAAGGCAGATATGCCTAATACACAATAAGATGTGGACAAGCATAAGAAAGGATTTAGACAGATCTTTTGCACCGAAACTGAAGTAATGATAGTAATCATAAATAACTAATGTGCTGCTCATTGTAAACAAAATGTACATTAACAAAATTAGATTGACCATAATTGTTGGTCAAAAATTGAAAAATTCTTTGTTTATAGAAAACAATTATTACTTTGTTTCAACCAAATGTTTCAAGCTCCATTTCGTCGACGTTTTTTCTGCGGGCATGTCGTTTTTGTGTGTCCATAGTTCTTGCACCAACTACACTGTCTAGATTTTTTAATACTTGTGGTCTTTTGGGTGCCTTTGGTCCTCACCTTGATTGGATTTTTTATAATATTACTGCAGTGCTCTGGAGTAACAATTTTTTCTTTCTCTTGCTTCCACAAGTCTGATAGTATGGGCTCTAGTCGGATGAATTCTCTGTTTAGGATGTCCGTGCCCTCCTTTGTTTTCGATGCAAGAAAACACAGTTTACTTCCAAAACAATTTAAATCGCCGTACCTGCACGATATATGATTTATTATTGATTGTTCATCACATTATAACAAGACATCAGTTAAGATTCACAAATGAGCGTAAAACTAATCATAATGTGTTGTTAAAAAAAGAAGTTAGTGTAAAACAAGAAGAATTATTGAATATAATTAAATGAAGTATGTACCTGGCAAATTCTATAGCTTTATTAGGGACGTTGTCTTCATGAATTGATATTTGCATATTATGTTTTGCAGACTTCGTCCACCTCTTCATTATTAAGGATGAAGGAATCTCATTCATACGCTCATGTTTTATAACGTTAAATATATGACAACATGGAATGCCTTCACATTCAAACAGCTTACATGAACACTCCATACGAGGATTGTTTTCATCAGGATAGTAAACCGTCGTGTACTCAATCTCTTGTTTGTTGTCATTGTAACTAGATGTAAAGTACACACGACTTGAACCAAACACCATAGTTCGAGATGTTACTAAATCGCCTACCCCATCAATCTCGTTACGTACATGCTCAAACACACTATCAGTGAACATAGTACCTGCATGATGTTCCATGTTTAAAAAAAAAAAGAAAAAAAAAAAAAGAAGGACATGAATAAAGTTGTGTCCTAAAATCTTTACGTAGATGCTCAAACACGCTATCAGTGAAAATAATACCTGCATGCTGTTCCAATTTTCGAAGTGAAGAAGTAAGGACATGACTAGATTTATTGGACTTAAAATCCTCTTCCACAACCTTGTTCCTAAGCCGTAACAATGCCCTATCAAGTGCCGGAATAAGTTCAAATAATTTCACACCGCTTTTCAGATAACCCTTCATATAGCTGTTCATACCCTCACATCTCTGAGTGCTTCTCATACGGGCAAAAAAATGGCCACTAATAAATGCCTCTGCCCATATTTGCCTCTTTTCATACATCATCTTAACCCAATCCTTATTGTGGAGACCATGTGTGTTAACCATAGCATTCCAGCGTTTTTCAAAACCATCTGGAGTTACTTCATCTCACATACAACGTCTAAATTCAGAAAAGACACTGTTCTTATGCAAGTGCCTCCGGGCATTCTTTGCTATGTGCCATGTACACAGCCGATGAGCACAACCGGGGAGTACCACTTCAATAGCCCTTCGCATTGCTTCATCCCCATCAGTCAAGACAACAATAGGCCTTTTGTTATTCATAGACGATATAAAGGTCTCCAAAACCCATTTGTAAGTCTCAATCGTTTCATCTATGAGTAATGCAAAACCAAAAACTGTGGTCGATAAATGATTGATTGAACCAACAAACAACACTAACGGCTTCTCATAAGGATTGGTTTTGTAGGTACTATCAAACACCAAAACATCTCCAAAACAAGTATAATCCACTAGAGAATTGGAGTCTCTCCAAAACATATTTGCCAACCTGTTATCTTCATCTATGCTAAACTTGCAGTAGAAATGCGAGTCTATGGCAACTTTGCCTCTCATATATGCAAGTGGAGCTTCTGCATCACCATCGAGTAAAATTTCTCGACGTCTTGAATCTAACTTGTTGTACAAGTCCTTCATAATAAACCCAACATTTTTAAAACCCCCTGATCTATCAACAATGTATTCATATGTATGACAAGGCTTAACAGACACTCTCTGCATAGATGCGGCCAATGCTAAATGATGATCCTGAACTGATCTATGTGATCGAAGAAGATGGGACTCATGTGTTTGTGCAAGCTGATGTGAGTGGTTCATAATGAAATCACCAACAATATAGGCATTACTATTTGAACAGTACCTTACTTTGAACAAGCATGGACAATTGAATCTTGTTTCTTTCTTTGGCCTGCGAACTCTTTTCTTGTTACTCATGTACTCTTCTCTTCTTTTCCCTTGAGCAGAACAAACCATCCGCAATGAAGTGACTCTCCCAGTTGTGCGTGTACTTAATCTCTTGTAGTCAGTTCTAACATCAAAACCCATGGCCTTTGCATAAGCATTGTAAAAGGACTCAGCTTCCTCTATAGTCTTAAACTCCTGCCTTTTAAGGTCTTCTGTAGACAACTTATCATATCGAATTCCCTTGTATTGCATTTCATTACCGTCACTTCCATTACACATTGAAGATTCATACGATCCATCCATGCCTAAAATAAAATAAAATAAATTACAGAGATTGAGATTACAAACTAATATGCAACATAATTAGATGGATTATCTATATCAAATTGAAACCTGTAGGATTATTAAAACAAAATTACTGTACTGGGAATAATATGTACGTACATAGTAGACCAATTTAAGGAAGAAACAGGGTTTGGGATTTGTAAAATGGAGTCTTTTGGGTGTTTTGGATTGTGGAGTAGATGATGGTGAAACGAAAGCTAGTTCTTGGTTTATATGAAAGATCAAAGTAAAAAGATTTTAGTTTATTGTCTCCTTACATGACAACAAATGAATCAATAGCTATGCCTTTTTTTTTCTTTTTCTTTTCAACAATATTTACATTGGTTCAACTCAAGTGGGATGAGATGCATTTGAGAATAACAAATAAGATGCCTCAGTTTCCACCTGCAAGCCAACAAAGAAGGTGCACCCATATATCATATTTAATCTTAAATATCCAAAAGAATTTTTACCTTTAGATTGGACTACAATACATGCTCACACTATTCATCGATAACAGTTACTTTCTATGTAAAAAAGCATAACCACCCTTTTGTCCAATCCTCGAATAGAATACTAGAAGAACTAGTCATTTTTTTATGCCCTAATGAGTTTTCTATTTCTAAACCAAGAACTAGAGCTTGGATTTGAGAGCACGTTATGAAATGGGTCCTTAATAGGTTAAATTTTAGCTGATGGGATTTCGCATGGGTCAAAGTTTTGTTTTGTGATGAAATACACCTACCCTAGAATCTGTGACCTTAAGGATAAGAAAGGAGAATTGCAAACCAATCAATATCAGAAGCTTAGTATGAACAGAAGAAATAATGTTCACTCAAAAAGATTTGAAGCTAAAATACAAAAAAAACAAAAAAACAAAGCACTATTAACTTGGCTGAAACTGAACAAACGCAAGCAATGCATGAATTGCATGAGAATTTCCCTTGTCACGTCCAAACCCTAAACCTCATATCCAATTACTGCATTATGGGGAGTTTTCATGTTTTGTTACTGACAAATACCTCATATAGAAATTTAGGAGTTAAGTTACGATCCAATCCATCCTCAACATCGTTTTGCCTAGTTTATTTCGAGCTTATATTAAACAGAATCCACTCAGTTACTTGATCGTGGACCCATTGGAAACCCTAGCTGTTAGACTAATTACCAATCCAATACCAGTATCTCTCGGGAAACAAACTGCGTGCTTTTAGTAACTGTTGACATAATGAAAGACCGGTCTCATACCCATGTCCCTACATAAATAACACGATAAGTAAATACTTATGTTCTAAATAGACTTTTAGAGACTAACTCAACATATAGATAAAGTGAAATCAATCTTCATATTGGCTCTTCCCTATGCATATCCAGCTTTTTAAAAAAGTTTGTGCAATGAAGCAAAACTAATCACAATTTAAGTGAATATTCTCTTTTCTTGCCACACCGTTCACCATATCTACACCAATTCATCGACATGAAAGAAACAAACAAAGGTAATTGCATATGACAGAATCAAGATTCAAGAACAGCAAGAATCTTACTTCAAAAGTATGTGATGACACCCGAAAAGAAAAGTCCTTTGGAAGTAACCAAGAGTCCAAGATGGTCCAACCTGCAAGAACTCATTGTGAGAATCATAAACAATAAATCATGACCTCGTCAAAGATATAATGGCATGGTTGAAGAGAGAGAGAGATTTGGGTACCAGAAAACTTACGAGTATTGGGAAATCTATCATTCCTCAATGCAATTCTTCATTCCTCCAGTCTTCTCC
The DNA here is from genome assembly GCF_958449725.1 of Rosa rugosa. Taxonomy (NCBI): domain Eukaryota; kingdom Viridiplantae; phylum Streptophyta; class Magnoliopsida; order Rosales; family Rosaceae; genus Rosa; species Rosa rugosa. The sequence goes on along the minus strand of NC_084821.1, from coordinate 25,637,087 downwards.
TTTTCAACTTAGGGTTTTATCAGAGCAAAAGAAAAATTTGTACGGAAGAAATTGAACGAGTTCTTATGTGCCTTTTCAATTTAGGGTTTTCTGAGAAAATCTCAAATTTTATGGTTGATATGTAATTCAGAATTTTGCAAAAAAAAAAAAAAAAAGGCTACCAGGTGAGCAAGTCACCATTATTGAATATTCTGAACCGTTAGATATATTCTCAGTTTAATTATATCCGACGGTCTAAAATATTCAAAAAAGTTAATGTATGGCATACATCGACGTATACTAGAATTTCCCATTTTACTATTTTGTTTTGTATTTTTGTTACACTACTTTTTTTTTTTTATATGGACCAGCAATCCGATATCTCTAACCTCCAAATTTCGAGTGTAAATTTTTTTGAACCAGAAGTTCAAAGTACCATATACTAGAACCCAAAGTTGTAACAGTAAAAACTCGAATTGAAGCTTTCAATACAAAATAAAAATTAGTTAAAAAGTGAAATCAAAACTTCACTTTAATTACCTCGAACCTGAAGTTTCGAGCATCAAATTTATTTGAACTTGAAGTTGAGCACATGGAATCTTAGAACCTGTAGTTCTAATAGTAAAAAATTCGAACCATAAGTTTCGAGTGAATTTTCGTATGTCAATTGATACAGTTTTTTTTCTTATGCTTACCTAAAACTTTTTTATTGTTATCTTATAAGTGTACAAGAAGAAGTTCACTCCACCTTAAAACTTGGAGTTCTAATTGTGCAGACTCGAGCCATAAGTCTCGAGTGAATATATAGACAATTTATCATAAAGTTTTAATCTGGGTCAACCTCAAACCTGAAGCTTTGAGCGGATTATTTTGACACCAATTTAAAAGTAAGCAGATATTTAATTGTTGGTTTATGATGAATGAGTATGAGTATACCCCAAATTTGTGATCATGAATTTTGTAATTAAAAGAGATCAGAACTTGTAGTTCCTTGATCCTTACTTACATGAGGACTTGAAGTTCCTCAATGATCAAACTAACTAGATGACCATCTAAAGTCCTTTACTCATAAGTTATGGTCATGAAGTTTAAACTCGACATTTCGAATATATCATTTTGGCCAGAAGTTCAAAATGCATTTGATGTTAATCTACATTAAAGAACAATACAATAATTGAACGTCATGTTTTAACTGTATAACACGGACCAGAAGCTTCGTGTATATCCTATGAGATCCACCGTTCAATTCTTACAAATTTGATTTGTGTCATCTTCAAACTTATGTTTTGAGTGACTTTCAGGCAATGCAATTTTATCCATGGTGTCCAGAAAATATTATTAAGGCTTATGCTTATGAGGCTAATATAACAACATCTCAAATCTTACATATCTTATTGATGGTTCCAGAAGAGCACATATTATTGTCTCTTTGCATCATGTGCCTCCAATATTACCAGAGATGTATAATCTCTCCCTCTCATAGAGATGGCTATACCATGAAATGCCACTAGAAATGGATCATGGCAGGAGAGTCTATGTAAATATTGTCCTAACATCCACACATGTGAGGAAATTGTAAATTGGGCGTGTGTCTATTGTACACTATATGAGTTTTTATCAAGCCGCTTTCGAAAGGGCACTAGTCAAATTAAGCTGCATTGATTAATAAGAACATTGAGATTCATTTCACATGCGTGATGTCTTTTGCTTACAATAAGCAAATTGAAAGCATTATTGTGTTATTTCACAAATTTATTGTAACCTCTTGAGTTTCCATTGAAACTAAATGTTTCTTAATCTGATTATCTTAGAAAGTCATGTTCCTCAGGAAGTTGTTACAAAATGGAAAAAAAAAAATTTGAAATCTCAAGTTTTTTGGATCTCCAATTATATGAAGGCCTGAAGTTCCTCCTCTTTATGACTATAAATATATACGTGACACTGTGACAGAGAACTTGAGGTTCTCCACATGATAAGGTTACTCTATTATTATGGATTATAGTCTTCAACTTGAAATTTCGAGTATATCATTTTGGCCAGCAGTTCAAAATAAAGTTGGTCCATTCCAATTATCAGTATTTTACAATTAATGTTTACTGAAGCTAAGGTAACACACTAACACCCATATCAAGAGTTGTAGATCTTGATCTATGGCTCCGAATGAGCTACTATCATGTTGGTATTTGAAATATTGATGCACTAACCTTCAATATGGCTGGAGAAGTTTTTTTTTTTTTTTTTTTGCTATATGATATATTTTTACTATTTGATATATACTGTGTCAGATTTTTACAGTAAATTGAGGCATATATATAATGTCATGAACCAAATACACTATTTGGCATGATCAATTACGTCATCTTTTGTCTACCATGTTGTGTGAAATCACTTACAAGTTTGATGACTACTAATCTTACTCATAAGCAAATCGTTTATTTACCGCATATTTGTGAGTTATCACTTTAATGGGACAATCCTCCTGCAATGAGGGGGAGAAAAATTGTTCATGAAGAACGATATGAATTGGTGTGAGATATTTATCCACCATCTCATTTTGACTTCGAGAAATATCTAAACTAGTGAATTGATAAAAGAAAGTGACAAAATCATATGGGTTAAAGTCCCTAAAACCAGCCATACTATCACAAACAATCTATACCCCATTTGATTTGTGGTATACATGTATGCAAATGACATGGTTCTCCTGAAGACAATGTCATAAAACAATGTCAGAGCACCTAATATGGCTACACATACAAAGGTTGTAAGTACACCAATATTAGGGAATGATGTATTGGTGATACAATAATACATCAATATGGTTAATGCTCATGAATTAAATGTTTTTGACCTAAAAGTTGGTTTGGATTCGCCACCAACCAATGAAGATCTTCACTCCAAAGAAAGTGATAGATATTTGAACGCATCTTTTACGCATGATCATAATAAGACAGTCCCGCCATTAGAGGGAGGAAAGAGTACTGTCATTTGAATAGTGGCGTGAATTTGTGTGGAATGTATCCACCAGGTTTAAAGTTTTAAGCCCCCAAAAAGGAAAAATTATACAAACCCTATAATGCTCTACATGAGATTATAAGTAAAAAGATCCAATTCTCTACGTGATTCATCTATGAGAGATTATTGTCTCGAAAGTGACAATGTATGCCCCAGAAGTGGCATGGGTACCCAATATCAATAAGCTTAATATAGCTAATGCATGTATATATGAATGTGTGAGATCTATGATTAATGATCATCGATGATAATTTACATATGGTAGCTACCAAAAATCTTTTAAGGGCTGTATTTATGTTATACCGCGTTTCATTATGAATGTCGACAAAGCATATTATTGGCCAAATTGGAAAGAGGCAATTCCAATGAAATTGAATATTTGAAACGTATTGAAATACTTGGACCGTGAACCCTACAAGTTACAAAAGAGTATTTACTAAAGTAAAGATAAATCACTATGACACAATGTCTATTTATAGAGACATGAGATTGTGAATATCTTCCCTTATAAGAATGACAATTTTCTATAAATACAGTGTTACATATAGCTGTTATATTGACGAGAGATTTATGGCACATTGTCATCATATATTATGAAGATTTTAAAGACACATTGCTAAAAGCAAAATCTCAAAAGTAAAGTGTCATTATAAGCCTCATTATAAGCCTATTGCTTATCAAATCCTTGAAGGATTCAAATGCAAGTCCATGAATGGTTGAAAGAGCCTGAAGCTCACTTATGGAATAAAAGAGTCTAAAGCTAGCTCATATGTACTTATTTTGTTATAGTCAATGTGATCTAAATTGCCTCAATAAGTATTATGACAAGACTACGGAATAGAATTCGAGTTATGATTATAGTGTTGCAACATATTCTAACTTTTGCAAAGTTTTGAATTACTTAGAGCTCTTAAAGAGCTTATATGAGACGTATCAATACACAAAGATATTGATGTGTAGGGCTAGGTATGCCATAATTTTTCAATGTTTTAAACTATACAAAGCAAAATGTGTCAATTTATTTATATTGTTTAGTTATTGCTTTGAGTATGAATTTGAGCATATGAGATTTTTCTAACCTTATTATATGAGGTAAGACGTAATGAAAAGGGTTAAATACTGCTTACTCCCTATACTTATAGGGTTTCATCGTTTCAGTCCCTGACCTTCGAATTTCACCTAAAAAATCCATGAACTCTCAATTTCGTCCCAATTAGTCCTTGTCGTCAAGCATCCGTCAAAAAATCCGTTATCTTCCCCTAAAAAGTCTATTATACCCTCATTTACTTTAATATATATATATATATATATATATATATATATATATATATATATTTCTCTTCCTCTCTTTTTTTATTTTTATTTTTCTTTTTACCTCTCCTTCTTCCAGCTCTCTCGCCTCCTTCTGTTCATCTCCTCATCAAGATGGTTCCAATCCACAGACCTTCAAGAGGTGAAATGAAAAAAATAAATAAAAGAGAGATCGAGAAAAAATAAATTTAAAAAAACAAAGTAAGTGAGGGCATGATAGACATTTTCAGCAACTTTAACAGAAAATTTTGACGGCAGGGACCAATTGGGAGGAAATTGAGAGTTTAAGGACTTTTTAGGTGAAATTCGAAGGTCAGAGATTGAAACGATGAAACCCTATAAGTCTAGGGAGTAAACAGTATTTAATCCTAATGAAAATTATCTAGCTTTGTTGGTACTGCTTTATTGTTGCAGGTATGAAAATTCGTGATGAGCCTCTATATGCAAAGCACACATGGTCTCACTCTAGTGATACCAGATACATATATTTTACCACATATATGTTTGAAGGTTGCAACAATTAGGGGGAGCATCCAGAAGTATGCTACTTGGGATATATGCGCGTTGTGCTCTTTTTGTCCTTTGACCAGGGTTATTTTTGTCCCATTGGATTTTTGTTACCTGGCAAGGTTTTTAACGAGGCAACAATAAGTTCATCTAATACCATCATTCATTAGTGGACATCCAAGGGAGAGTGTTGTAAATATTATTATCTATGTGGCTATTCATGTAAATACTCATTAGTCATGTATTTTGATGTAAATCCTACCACCATATAAAGGAGGCTAACGAGACTGAATGAGAACACTTCTACTTCCTCCCAATTATTCTTTCTCTATCTTCTCCCTACTTTATAACATTTGGCTACTTTTGATTTTTTTTTATAAGAAATGCGTTTGAAAATCATTCATTTGCTGCAGACAAAAGATAACATTATTTTGAACTCTAAACTGTTGTTTTTTTATTTTATTTTTGTGATTGTTTGAAAATTTGAGTTGAATGAGATTCCAAAGTTCTCATTGATAGTGTAATGGTAGGTGTGCAGTTCCTTGGGGCATAAAGTCCTTGGTGCGAGACATCATTTCTAGCTCAAAAGTGTGCTTTCATTCAATTTAGCCATTTTTCAAGGTAAATTCTGTTATTGATATATTAGCAAATGATGACCATGATTCCATGAAGATAAAGAGGTGTTAAATTGTCTCCGGTTCAATGTTTCTTTTGAATCAGTTAGAAGAGAGTTGTTATCCTGAATTTGCCTTGTAGTTCTTTTTCTTCTATATCAAAAAAACAATCAAAAAAAAAAAAAAAACTGATATTCTTTATTATTATCTTATCTTAATATGCTGCCGGCAAAGTAGAATAAATACCCACAACAGAAAAAAAAGGCCATTTCTTCGGTGGTAATTCTTTGCTTTGGCCAATCACTGGTCTGTAATCTGTATTCTGTATTTCAGCTTCGTACTACCAGTCTACTACTGTAGTTGAAGTTGAAATGACAGTTGACCTTTTGGCCTTCCATTTCCACACTTTGATCCTTATCCATAGCAGAAGACCAAGACCCCAAAATCAGCTTCAACCTGTCCTCTTGTGAGTCTTCTCAATTCCAATCCAATTGGCCATTTGCACTTTATCCATTTTCTTTATGGTGAATGATATTATCATCATTACACTGAATAAATGTGAATTCTATCATTATGTCACGCGCTCCTGTCTTATATTTTATTTCATAACAAAGAATTTAAGCGTGATCACGTGTCGTTCGTAGAAACTAACCTAAATTCCGGCCCTCAGTTCGAAACACAAAATGTACAAGAACTACTAAAATTCACAAGCTATTTTTTTTTTTTTTATAAATAGAAGGTTCTTAATCCAGGACACTAAATAGTAACAAGAAGGGAGTCTACAGAGAGTGTTTGAGACTCCACTCAGCAAATTAGCAATGGAAATTATAAACGGGGGGATCCAAAAGCAGAAGTAGCTTTATAATCAATCATCTGGGCCTACCCATGTTGGACCCGGGCCCACCCTTTCCAATCCCAACCCCACCAACTCCCATCTGATGAAACCCGCCACCGCCGTACACGTGTCCCTGCTGCTGCTGCTGCTGCTGCTGCGGCGGATGCTGCCAATAGACTCCTCCCCCTCCACCACCACCACCACCACCGCCGCCGCCGCCACTCCCAGCGCCCTCAAACACAACAACCCCGCCGGTCGGGTCCTTATCACGCGCGGCCATGCTACTCTTCTCCCCCTCCATCTCCCTAAACCGCTGCAAGTACACCTTGAGCGGCTCGACGTACTCCTCGAAGCCGAGGGTGGTCATGGCCCAGAGCAAATCGTCGCCGTTGATGGTCTTCCGCTTCTCGCGCTGACACTTGTCGGAGGCCTCGCCGGTGATGAAGCTTATGAACTCGGAGACGCACTCCTGCACGGTCTCCTTGGCGTCCTTGGAGATCTTGGCGTTGGCCGGCAGCGCCTTCTTCATGATCCTGCTGACGTTGGCAATTGGTAACAGCCGGTCCTGTTCCCGAGGTGACAGCTCGCTCTTCGTATACCCTCCCGGGCTGTTGTGCCCGCCTCCCGAGTCGTTGTCCGAGTCCGCCATTCAACCAAACTTTATCTTCTTCTTTTTTTTTTTTTTTTTTTTTCTTTTTTCTCTCTTAATACAAACAACAATATTGGATAGAATTATAGGTCACGGATATGAACGACGATCAATGAGATTCCGAAAATTATGGAGGGTTTGGAAGAGTTTGAATTGGGTTGGAATTTCTGGGAAAAGGGGGATGGGAGAGAGAGAGAGAGAGAGAGAGAGGGGAGTGTGCTTGGGAGCGAATGAGGTGAATTTGGTCCAGTTGGATGAAGACGTTAATAACGCCTATCCTGTGGTCACGTGGAGGAATGTAGGCCGTTTATAGTCGATAAGCAGCTCAAGAAATGAGAGCGCTCCGATTGGCTGAGGTGGCTGATCTGGACCGTTGCTGTGGTATTCGGCACGTGGTTTGTCTGACCTGGATTTTGAAAAAGGGAAGATATTTTTTTAACTTTTTCTGCGGAAGAAAAGATTTTTTTTTTTTTTGGGGGGCCCTAACTTAAAGTCTTTAACTTACCTCGTAAGATTTGTTTGTACAACCAAACAAGTTTCTTAAAAAACTTTTTTTTTTCTTTTTCTTTAATCGAGATCACACAGTTTCTTAAAGGCTTCTTAGACCCAGATATTAATATGTATCGGGAGATCATGTCAGTACGCTTCCTCCTCCATGGCCACCAAGAATTGATTTGGATTTAATTTCAATCAGCATCGGCGGGATTCGAACCCGGGTGTGGGGAGGCTCTTACCAACTCGAAACTTATCTAAAGAACTTATGTGTATTGATTTGGAGCGAAATTCTAATTAATGAGTGAATGGCTTAGTGAAATTAAGACAAAAGAAAATTGGAGAATAAAGTGTGATAAGGTTAGTTGAGCCATCTAGCATGGAACTCACATGTCTAGTGTTTGAGTCCCAACTCTCATAAGTTTAAGGCCAGATTTGAGGGGCATTCAGGTTCATGTGCATGCGGCGGGAAATTAGTCTGGTTTTACTGAGATATCATCATCGACCTCCTTCTGAATACTGACTGGGTGGGTATATTACTAACTCGCTTACGTCATCACCGTCACCGGCGAGTCCTGTAAAGTCGGCAACTTTTGCTTTCTTAATCTTCTGGAGAATCTCAACTTCGTCATCGCCAGCACCGGAGCCTCCGCCGCCGTGGCGGCCAACGGGTGAACTTGCCCTAATACTCGCAATTGAGGTACTCAAAGTACACTAACCCAAATGAGACTTATTGAAGTCATTGAGAATTCTCTCCACCATTTGGCAGAGAATAGAAGTCACAAAAATTTGAACCTCAGCTCCACCAAAATAAATATAAAATTTTTATTCAATTTAGCAGAGTTTGAATTTAAAATAGATGGATTTGGGTTAGATTAGGACCCAGATTAGTTAGGGGACCAAAAGTAATAGAACCTAAGGTTACATCTAGACGCGTAAGCGGACCGAATTTTGATACATATATGTTTTGGATCCGTGGTTATTAAACTGGTTTGGATTGAAATTTTAATCCTTTGATCCGTTAATGGTTCGAATCTGTTAATCAGTTTATTTAACGAATAAAACATGGATTTAGGTTGATCCAATCCGTTAATGATTTGGTCTGTTTTTTTATTATAATTAAATATTATTTTTGTATTAATAAAATATCGTTTTTCAAAATATTAACTATAAAATATTTTTTGAACCAAACCCAAATCGGGTGCCAATATCATTCATCACATGCTAGAATGGCCATTACATACCCTTCTGCTACCTTTAACTAGAAAGATCAAGAAGATGTGGTAGTACCTACGGTGGTACATAGAAATAGGTCCACTCATTATACATCAAATTCGTAGAGACTAGCGTAATCGTCCTTCAGTACTACTGCAGAGGCACTAGAGACACATAAAGTGCATAGATCCCTAAAAACTCTGGGAATTATTGAAAGTAAAACTACTAACATAGGATCCCTAAAACAAAGAGAGTTTTTATGGGCCTAGGGCCCAGGGTAAAAACCCCAACCCAAAGTTGTGCAGTCCAAGGTAGCCCAAGAGAAGGCCCACTCAAGGACCAGCAGGCCCGGCTTGGCCCAGATGCAACCTTCACCTCCAGACCACCAAACTCTCCCAGCACAACTCCGCCACCGTGATTGCTCCGCCATGATTTCGCTGCCCCTAGCCAAGACCGCCACGACCCAAATCACGACGAACCCCGCCACCACTAGCAACTTCACCACGAACTTGCCCCGTTTTCGGTTTCCCCGATCCACTCCACTGCAGATTTTGAGCCGCACCGTCAATCCAAGCCACCATCAAAATAAAATCGGCCGCCTCCCAGAGATGTCGCACCAAAATCCGAAACCAAACACCGCTTGCCAGAAAGCTTGAGCAACACCATTCACAAGGGAAAACTTGAACAGTCGCATTTAGTCTCCGTCCGGCAGCAAAACCGTGTGGCGTTAGCGAGGCAAAAGTCATCCGAGATGCCAGGGCTGCCGCCGGACGAGAATGGTTTCACAACTTTGGCTGCCGTCGAGTTAGGGTTTCTCGAGAGAGAATTTTATTGTTGCCAATTGTGATTAGGGCCTAAGATTACTAATTATAAAATATTAAGAGTACTTATTACTTTTAAATATAAAATAATAAATCTACAATTTTTTTATATTAGAAATATATAATATTTTATTAATATTTCATGAAGTATCGTGATAAAAATTTAATATTATTATTACAATCTAACAATATCCGTTTATCGGATTAGAAGATCGAGTATCTATTAGTACGTTGGATACGGATTTGGATTGAGTTATTAACAATCCACCGAGTTAACGGATCAGGTCGGGTTGAAAATTTTTATTACTAAACGGATTCGGATTTAGGTCGATGCTCTCCAAATCCGGTCAATTTACAGATTTACTTATATCCTTAACAATTTACAGAGGTATGACTTTATTCGCTGCCAATATTTTTTTTTTCGCTGACTTTATAAAGAAGAGATTTTATTACTGCATACGATTAGAATTAAAATAAAAATATCTTTTGGTCTCCCACCGTTACATGTAACAAAAGATTGACAGGGAACTAAATGGGGAAACCCTCTTTCATTTTCGCTACGCAAACTTGTCTTTGACTAGAGAAATGAGCATTTTGGTTTTGAAAGAGTTCTATACCACCAGAAGACATGAAACTGAGAACCCTAATCCAAGGGTTTGTATTAGTATTCGATAGGGATGGCAATAATCCCTATCGGGTAGGGTACCCATCGAGTATTCGACCCTAATTGAAAGAAATTCGAGGGTAATAGGGTAACGGGGATGGAGATCCCCAGTATTCTAATTCTGAAATCGGGTACGGGGCAGGGATGGTATTTTGATCCCCATCCCCATCCCCATACCCACCTAATAAAAATTGTCTGAAATATGTGTGTGTGTGTGTGTGTGTGTGTGTGTGTATATACAGATTCTATCCAGAGCGGAGTTGCGCTTTGAAATTAAAGTGTGCATTTAGAGTTTAGGGTCACTTTTCGGTCGCATATCCACATCTCGACCGTTCAATTTTTATATACTAATGTATAGATCATCTTTGAAAATTTTCAGCCAAATTGATGATCGTTAAGGCATTGATAACTGCCTTAAAGCTAGTACGGTTCAGGTTGGACAGATTTAGTTCGTCCATTGGTTTAAAATAGTTAGATACCTTAACGATCATCAATTTGGCTGAAAATTTGCAGAGATGATCTATACATTACACAACTGCACCAATATATATATTCCACATGTATATATATATATATATATATATATATATATATATATATATATATATACTGTCCGTCTCAGGTGCGGACGTCCGTACCGAGCGAACGGTACAGATTTCCTGTTTTCGACCACTTTCCGGCCACATTTTTACATCTTAACCATTCAGTTTTTAGGTCCTAGTGTATAGATCACCTCTACAAATTTGGTGATCGTTAAGGCATCCAAAACTGCAATTTACCATTATAAATACGAACGGTTCTGGTTCGACAGATTCGGTCCGTTCGTGTAAAATGCAGTTTTGGATGCCTTAACGATCACCAAATTGGCTGAAATTTTGTAGAGGTGATCTATACACTAGGGCCTAAAAACTGAACGGTTTAGATGTAAAAATGTAGCCGGAAAGTGGTCGAAAACAGGAAATCCGTACCGAAAATTCGGTACGGACGTCCGCACCTGAGAATAATTCTATATATATATATATATATATATATATATATATATATATTTGATATTATTTATAAATAAATATTTATGTAAGCTTCATCTTTTTGTCAATATTTAAATTCTGTCAATATATTTTTGATATTATTCACTTCACCTTGTTGGAGTGAATGAGCAAGTTATTAGGTTACACTAAGCAGTTGATTGTGGAATTTTTTTGTCGAATGCAGACTTTTATTGTTATTTTCTAAGCGAGACTTGTATTTATTTTTGTTTGATTGAAATAAAGAATTTATTTTATTTTGATGTTTGATTTTAACTTCATACTTTACAATCCATAATTATCTGTATGAAGTTTTATATAATAAATAAGTAATATTGTTAACGGGAATTGGGGCGGGTACGGGGACCTAATCCCCAATGAGGACTGGGACGGGGACGGGAATCCTCAATTTCTTATTACGGGGATTGGGGCGGGTAAGAGGGTGGAGAATGAAGTCGGGTATAGGGATGATAATTTAATCTCCTTACCCTACCCTCCCCATTACCATCCCTAGTATTTGAAGTTAAACCCTCTCTAATTTTCGATATTGAAATTGGCACCAGACAACCTCCCAAAGGGTGTTCAAGGAGATCACACCTACAGCAGCACCCAACTAGCTTATGTAGAGGAGACCTCTTCACAATAAAATGAACCGCACCACCAGGTGACTATATATCTTAGAATATGGCTCATTGACCCCTAGGTAACAGAAGTCCTTAACAAAGAACCCTAAAAGTCCGCGGGAGAGAGAGTAGTGCAGTTTTTTTCATTGTTATTCACAAATTTTGAATATACATCAATTCGATTATTAATTGTGATATTGATTAATAATGTTTGAATCTACATTATACAATTCATCATTAAATTGATTTTATTATATTTTTAGTAGAAACGTCAAGAGACAAGTAGAAACGTCAAGAGACAACTAAAAAAGTTCAATAACTAATTTGTGAGTCGAACTTAGAAATTTTCACTCACAAAATAATCACCATTGCAAGTAGACCACGTGGTACTAGACTAAATTGGTTATATTATGGTCGACAAATAAGTAGTAAGATATGTTTCTCCAATAAAATATAAAGGTAGATCCCAAGTTCGACTTCTATATTTTTTAAATTTAAATTTAAATTTATTTTTATTTTTAGTAAAGAAGGAACGAAGATTCACACTTAGAACATTTATTGATAAGTTATTAGAGAAAAATATCTCATCAACCAAATAATAAAAAACTAAATTTGAAGGACGAGCCTCTACAACATCTAACATTTAGAGCATTTTTAACAATGCTAGTCATTTTTTAATCAAATTTTAGCCAAAGTACCTAAAAAAGTCATTTTGGCTCGCCACTTTAGAAATATGTCTGTATCAGTGCTCTCTATTTTAGTTAATTTTGAATTTATATTATTTTGTAAATAAAATTTAAATAGTTTTAAATGTATTTATAAATTGGGCTAAATACTGATTACTACCCTGTAATTTGGGTCCAAAAATCAATTCAGTCCCCTGAACTTCTAATTTCATCAAGAAACACCTCTGCACTTTCAATTTTGATCTAATATGTCCAATTTATTAGTCTTCCGACAATTGAGGTCATTTAACTTGTCGACGTGGCTCATATATGACCTATGTTTTATGATGTAGT